>NC_137468.1:4638914-5038250 GCF_964235325.1 Thermobia domestica
GTGTTGCCTCTCTATAACAGCAATAATTCAAAAAGAGGGAATTCCATGCATTGTTGTCATGTTACAGCTGTAAATATACAAAAAAGGGAATTTGGGGCACTAAATCTTAAACATTTCCCGCCATCACTTCCCTTTAATATGTACTACGGACGATTGTTATATGTCGTATGAAAGCTTATTTTATTCTGATTCTAACGAGGTATAATTTGTACCAATAGACCAATTAGTGTGCTTATTATTTTAAACCTAAATCTGCGACTTCCTTCATAAATATTGGGTGTTCCGCTATTTTCCAAGATGGCGGATTGAGCACAACTTTTATTTTTGGGAACTTTGTATATTTTGAGTTCTAAAGGTATACACAATGTTTGTACAAAGTCCCTTGTTTGCATGACTTTTTTTCTAAACCTTCACTTTTGAACCTATAATGACTGGACTCATCGGAAATATGAGTTAATCACGTCGCTCAAAGAGGTTCTTTGGTTTTTCATGTCACATTAGGTCAGGGGCTTTCTAGGGTTGTCCAAAACAATTGAACTGACTGTGAGACAAGATATATTTTCTTTTGAGTTTTGTTCTTGTGCGGTTGCTTGGTGCTACGTTTTCCTCGCGGTACGAAAAAAATATTTTTTAGCGTAGAAAAGTATATTTTATTGTCTGTTTTGGTGTGTGTGCGCTAAAAATGGAATGCAGCAAAGGAGGAAATTGTTTACTGATGGCGAGCAAGTTCAAGAGTTTGTATTTATGGACGAAAGTAGTGATGAAGAAATATTGACAGAAGAGGATAGAGCAGATACTGATGAAATACGAACACTGAGTGATTTGGGGGAGGGGGGAGGTGAGAGACCAAGTGGTTTACAACCTATATGGCGTGCAACCTGGTGCCCGCGCGTTCCTCGCCATAAACCAGAAGTACATTTCTTTACTGTTTCCGAAATTATATTAGACAAAAATGCCCCTGTCAACATCACAACAAATTTCTCTGCATAATCCATCTTTTCTCTGCTCTTTGATAAACGTTTGATAGAGTTATTAGTGACGGAAACAAATCGATTTTATGCATAATACCTTGCTAGGCGTTCGAAACACTGGCACAAGAAATCAAAAAGTGTTCATTGCGGTATATGCGTTATCAAAAAAAAAGAAGGAAGAAATCATATTATAAGTGTAAGGAATGCCATGTATCGCTGTGTGCTGATCCTTGCTTTGAAATTTACCACACCAAGTCAAACTTTTAGATATTGTGGAGTTCGCAACAAGATATATCCTTTGAAAATGTTCAGAAAACGATATTATGTGGTGAGCACATCGAATGTTTTCTGTGAAATTAGAATATTTGTGATTGTCTAATATATATTTAATAATATGCTTGATATGCATATATTCATGTATTATAAGCTAGTTTTTGTTCCATCCAAATACATTTGTAATTAGCTGAGTTACATATATTTAAACGGAACACTGTGTTTTGTGTTTGTAAACTCGTTTTTAAAAAAATCCCCGCAGAAAGTGGTTTACTGCTGGATTTAAATGTCGGATACAAAGGGTTCGAGGTAGGAGCTAACCTTTTATTATAGCCAGAAATAACAGTAATTTTATCCAGTCATACCCAGGAACAGTAAACTTTAGTTTAAGTATCTTTGTTTTTAGAAGTTCTTACAGCTACACGATTAAACATATGATCTCTCAGAACAAGGTATAACGTTTATTTCTTAATCTCAAACGCTCAGAACCGTGGGACGTAAACTTAAAGATTTCATTTCATTTTTTTCAAACGCTCAGATATTAAGAATGAGAACTGGGATCACATGAGACTAATAGGAAGGGTTATTTATCTTTGAAACGCATACATATCATCATCAACAATCGTCGATCCATTGCTGGATTAAGGTCTCTTCAATATTTTTTGACAACCATCTATCTTGGATAATTCATTTCTAAGATATTCGGAGGGCTACCTAATTTCATCATACCACTTTGTATTCAGATGCTGTGTAAGTCTCTACTTGTCACTTGTGGTATCCAGTAAAAAATTTTCTTTTGTCTACCATGTGCGGTTTGTTTCCTCAGAGTTATATCTATCTATCTATTATCTATCTTTAAAAAATTAGAATAACACAACTATCCAGTTCTAACCGACATGCCTCCTTGAAAAGACATTTGAAAATATACTATTCCTGCCCTCCCTTGAACTAGTAGTATTGTTACCATCATAGCAAGGTTATACGTAACTGACATGTTATTAGGATCACGCAGTGAAACTTTAAGATTATGCTGTGCTGTTAGTATGTACGCACGTCCGTTACTGCGCATGATAACTCTTGCGACTGATGCAAGTTTTTTAAAACTCCATTTTCTGCAATAGATAGTTTTTTAGAGCGATTATTTCCTTCCACTTCGTTAAGGGACTTAATCCGTTCACAACTTAACGGATAACGGCCAAGGGCGCTCATGTTGTGGTTTCCAAGGGGGAGCAGTATAAGCAACGTTTCAAATATAGTTTCAAATTTTGCTGTAACTAATGTAAAAATTCTATTGGGTTTTCGATATTCCCAAGTACAATTTCCTCTTAGGGGAGCAAGCGCCCCACCTTGGCCCCCTGATTAGCGTCCTTGATAACGGCGACTTTAACAATGTCTATTGTAACGTAATTGAAAAAAGTTTTGATTCAGAATAGAGATGGAAACATTGATGATGATCATTGTCTCTACTTGGCATGGTGCTGCCACCTATGAACTTACGTTGCTTTGAGTGACCTATCGAACTTTGTAATATTGCAAGGTAATGGCAACTGTTAACATCTACAGTAATTGTGGTTGTGTAAAGAATAGTGTCTCATATTAAGTGTCGTGACGATGAATTAGTTAAAGTGATAAATGAGTAGGTTTGTATAAGGAACCAGGATCAAATCCTAGTGTGCGATTAATATTCACTCTTTCTAATTTTTTCTTTTATTTATTTATTTTATTTTTTGACATCATTAGATCGAACGCTGTGGTGAGTATTGGTCGCCCACTTGGGATATGACCCTGACTACTATTATATTTAATATTGTTAATATTTGTGGTAATTGGTTTAGTAGCCTAATACGAACTAACTTTTTGCTTCAAAACTTGAACTTGAAAATTAATCTAAATTACTTATTGCATGGTGAAATTTCATATTAATGTTTGATCACCTTCCGACATTCAAACCGTGATTTAATGGAACACTATGTTAAAGGAATCATTTCACTCTAGTTTGTTATAAATACATGTGTTATTAGTTTATTGGTCTGTTATAATAAATGATATGTCTGTTGAAATTGATTCCTTCCATTATACAAATCTAAAACCCTTTCACCTAAGTCTGAATTCCGTAACCACTCGGAAATGCAGTGTAGAGGAAAGTGGGTGAATACCGCGCAGGAGGGTAATACCGCGCATCAACGTTTCTCTATGATATCACAGAGCATGATATTTATAATGGCGAGTGACAGGTAGCGAACAAAAAGTGAAACAATACAACATATAACAGTTGGCTGTACGCGCTATAATAACTGCGCAGTACATGTTGAAAGACAAAGTGAGAAGGTGCTTATAATTTGAGCAGTGATGTTAAAACGTTGTGTGTTGGATGTGTTTTGAAGAAGAACGAAATTATGTAGCTAACGTACGTAGGATACTTTGTTCTTTTAAAATATAAAACTACACAACAATATTAGCATGTTCTATTTACAATTACTTTTTGTGTGTGAATGTGCATATGGGGTAATGGCGCGCAATGTATTCCATTAGTGCGCGGATTTCCCTCTCATTGCTTTTTAGGGTACAAAATATACTCAAAATTTTCTTCCTTTCTTATTTTTGCAGATACCGAGAAAGTATTTAAAGAAAACTAAACGCAAAAACTGGACAGAAGAAACATTGTAAAAGCAGACTTAACAATAGTTTGTTAATATTTGGAGTAGACCCTATTTCAAATTTTACTTCAAGTATTTTATTTCAAGTAGAGTATTTGTAGAGTATTTGTAGAGTAAAGTTTATTGTCTCTGTTTTCATTATTTCAAGTTTGTAGTACGTAGTAGATTATTAAGTACATAAACATATGTCTTGTTTCTATGTTACATTGGATTATTTAATAGTAGAAAATTATCTGCGCACTATTACCCTACGGGGGTGGTGAATACCGCGCATTTGCCTCACTCACTTTTTCGTTTATTTTTTCATGATATAATGCAGTTGCCATAATATCTTATACACACGTTTAAAGTTAAAGGATGTGATTATATGTTCCTAAGTTCTTAGTAATTTTCATCCCAAAATGTCTGCGTAATTCGTGATTAAACCTTAAGTGCGCGGTATTCAACCACTTTCCTCTACTTGTCGTTTCTTTGACATGATTGCTACACTATCTATAGTCCAAACAATATATAGGCAAATTATTTGAACTCTAGTTTTTGCTATAGATATAGCTATTATCTTGACTCAGCGCACAAAAGAATGCACTTCGTTATGAGTTAGAGATTTAGAACTATGGAAAAGGAAAATATTCCTGGATTCTGAAACGATTAAACAATGTAGATTTGTTTGTGTATTCTGTAACTGGCTACGATTATTTCTCAGTTACAAAGAAATAACACAGAACTATGGTGTATATAAGGCTACAGGTATCAATTAAGGTGGCTTGTATCCAAGAGTTATTTGAGCTACAATGCCAAAATACTTCCCTAATACACGCTATAATTTATGGAATGATCGATAATATTTTTACCGCAGTTTCCGGCACTCGTTTAAATCATCTTACCCTATTTTCCACTTTACCTCCGCTTGAAGAGTTTCATTCTCGAGAGCCAATGGAGACTTGACAATGGTAAGACGATATCCAGATCCAAATATTGATTTGAGATATATGCTTGACCCACAACATAATAATTGGCCACTATCAATTATAGCAATCCTATCTCCAAGAATATCTGCTTCGTCCATGAAGTGCGTAGTGAGGATTATTGTGTGCCCTGAAAACAAAATAAATATATTTTACACGTAACCTTAGATTAGATTAGTGTTTTATTTTCTCTGTAAGGTTTTTCTTTCAAGCAATAAGCTTCTTCAAGTAGATTATCAGATTGGTTTAAATATTTATAGTATAAAAAGTAGTTTCGTAAAAAAGTGTACTCGTATTATAATCGCAACAAGTTCTCTACACTTGAAAAATAAGTTTATTTCATACCACGTAGGATTATGCCATCTCTCTCTCTCTCCCACTGCTTGGTTTGTCAACATCAGACGTATATAGGGAATAAGTATTAGTAATTCATTATGCTATTGTTCGATTTGGTTGATCCTGAAATTAGCTGCTAATATTTTCACCACGCTAATATTTTCACTGGGTATTCAAATCAATATGAGTATATTTTCCGTCACCACCAGAAGAAGGTTCGATAAAGATTGGGAAAAACATCTTTAAATTGGTACGTTTTACATTATCGAAAATTTTCAAAGTGCATTTAATATTTTATGCTGGATACTTCTATTTTTTCACTAAAATTAACTCAAACACTTGGGGTATATTCGATCTAACACAATATTCAAACAATTTTATACTTCACATATAATAGTATTGAATCTGTTACAATAAAATTTTAAAATATTGAAGTAAAATTATACGAGGAATATCAAAAAGTAAGTTTACAAGGCACATTTGACTACAATCATATTGTTTGTTGTACATAAACCAATGCTACAGTCAACATTTTATTTTTCAACATATTCGCTAAGACGATTAAGGCATTTGTCTAATCGTGAGACGAGCTTATCCATGCCGCTTTCGTAAAATGGGAGGCCCTTACAGTGAAACCAGAGTTGCGCGGCTGGTTTGACATCTTCGTCTTCTGAGGATTGTACAGTATATTAAGATAATCGTACATCTCGATTTTTAAACCATATCACAACACTGTTTCCTTCATGACATTAACAAAGTGATCTTAAACTCAATTAAAAGAGTTTGGTGTCCCTAATTAGCCAGTTGCAAGTAAATTAACAAAAAGAAGCAATTTTTTTCATTAAAAAATTTTTCTTATTGGCAGAGAAGACTTTGAATTTACGCAATTATGTTAGCATTACAAGAAAAACAAAAAAATTGAGATAGGTATTGAGTTTCATAAAATGTTCCTTATGCAATGTATATGTCAGGGAACACACAATAAACAGTCATGATTAAGTTGTAACCAAGTGGTATAATGTCTAATTGATAATCGGAAAATGATTGAAAGAATGGTTGCTGAAAGAAATTAATGGTATATATATTATATTGTTTAAGTATGATAGTAGTATTGTAAGTTATACTAGAATTTCTATGATTTGGTAATTGATGTAGAATTGGTTCATGTACTTCAATGGTACTTATACTGTATATGTGTATCTATTGCTGCATAAACGTTCATTGGTTGTCAGTACCTTGGAATTCCTAGTTGCTATAATATACAAATTAAAGCTAAGATTATGACTGCAATTTTGCAGAGGAAAAGAACTAAATTAAGGTATTATTTCTATCACGTTTCATGGTATATACATTACATAACTAATCTTTTACGGAACTATATATATATATATATCAATTGGCTAAGGATAGAAGTCAGTGGAGAGCTTTTGTGAACGAGGCATTGAACCTCCGGGTTCCATAGGCCATATAGTTATATATATATATATATATATATATATATATATATATATATATATATATATATATATATATATATATATATATATCTTTACTTTGGAAGAAACGAAACATATATATTAGAAGGTACAAAACTTTTATGTTTGTTTGTTTCTTCTAATGCTGGCACAATTACTATAAGAAGTTCAGCGCCTTCTATGTCGATAGACTACCTCTACCATTTCCATTGCTATTTCTGTGCGAGCGGTCCCGGGTTCGATTTCCAGTTGAGGGGAAAAGTGTAAAAATTATTTCAGGCTAGCTATCTTGAGTGAGATTTTTCTTGGGTTTTCCTCAGGATGGTATCTAACATATAGGACCCGACCGATTCCTTCCTTTCCCAATCCTTTCTTCCTTCCCTTTCCTCTGATAGTGTGCTCACCGATAGACGTCATCCCTCATATACGTAACGGGCTAAATAGCCTTAGATGCTGACAGCCCAGAAATCTAATTTCTAATCCTAATCTATTGCTATTACTATTCCAGATAACTTTTATATCTTTACTCTTAAACACACACTGGTATTTTGTAAAAATAAAATAGATTGAACTTCTTATAGAGAAGTTTTTGAATTGAGGATCGGAATGATGACAAGCATAATGTATTAAAAAATTTCCTTTTTAGCTTTCAGAACTTCCCGATATGCTCAGCACGAGGATTCAATAATAATAATAATAATAATAATAATAATAATAATAATAATAATAATAATAATAATAATAATAATAATAATAATAATAATAATAATAATAATATAATATGCCTGTTGTTCTGTATGGTTGCGAAACATGGTCGCTTACTCGGAAGGAAGAACATAGATTGAAAGTATTTGAGAACAAAATCCTGAGACGAATATTCAAACCTAAGAGAAACGTGAATGGGAAATGACGGAAACTTCATAACGAGAAACTACATAATTTATACCATTTGCCCAACATTGTAAGGGTCATCAAGTCTAGGAGGCTTAGGTTGACAGGTCATGTAGCCAGGATGGAAGAAAGTAGGAACGCTTTCAAAGTCTTACCTAGAAGACCAACTGGAAAACGACCTGTAAGAATACCTAGTCGCAAGATGGGAGGACAATATTAAGATGGATCTCGCAGAGATTGGAATACAAAGTAGAAACTGAATCCAATTGGCTAAAGATAGAAGTCAGTGGAGAGTTTTTGTGAACGCGGCATTTAACCTCCGGGTTCCATAGTCCATACAGTTAGTTAGTTAGTTAGTTATAATAATAACTTTATTGTTATTACGAACAGCTCATAGGCAAACATACAGCAGTATGTTAAAACCATTATATAATTATTTTAAACAGACCAGAAAATGTATAATATAGAATGACTATTAAGACCTTCATCAGAGGGTTAATATATTAGAATTATAAGGTGCAAACTGATATATAAAACAAAAATTTAAGAAACAGTCAATTTAATAATATACCATTAACAGAACTATACACATTAAAGTCTATTCAACTAGCATTTAAAAGAATGAATCTACCTATTAAAAAATAAATTTAAAATTGCACATCCAACATGCAAAAGTCTTGGTCACTTATTGTCATATTTTCACATAAAAAAATGGTTCTTTAAATAAAAGATTATAACATAAAAATATACTGAGAATACACAATAACAATAAAATGAAGATTGGCAGCTCGAACCCTTGTTACAAAGTTAAAATAATTTAATTTTTGTAAGAATTGCTCTTTTATTTCTCTTAACATACGTTCATTTTAAATTGTAAGACATTGTCACTCCAAGACATAATAATAATAATAATAATAATAATAATAATAATAATAATAATAATAATAATAATAATAATATGATTAATGATGATAATGATGATGAATTAAATTAAGCTTTAATTGCACTCTTTAATTGCACCATTTCTCCTATAAATCTAATTAGTGGCGATATAATGTTCCAAAACTTTCTTACTATATTTTAATAGCTATGTACAAAAAAAAAGTCTTACGTAGAACATTCATAAAGAACAATCACAATGCAATCGAGTTTCTTTAAAAGGGCATCAGTGCACAGAATGAAACCTTTGGAATACTACCAAGAAACGTTCCTTTAACAAAAATCATAATATTTTGATTGCTAATGTAGCCATATAAAATGCCTACCTCAGCTAATAAAGCCATTTTTATAATATTTCAGTATCTCCAAGACAATAGTTTTGAAAATATTTTTTTAAAAAGTGAATGTTCCACAAAATTGGACTGATAGCTTTTTAACAAAGCTCGTTGGAATTTCAGTTTCAAGAAAAAGAATTTTCAGTTCCAAAATTAGTTTTACGGAAAACTTTTCAAGACAAGTTTTATTTCTAGACACAGAAATCAACACAAGACTGTTATCTAATCCTAAGAATTATACGACTTATCCAATGAGTAATAATAATTTGAGAAAAATTTTCTTTAAAGAAAGTGATGTTTAAAAAAGTCTACGTCGACAAAGTTCCCATCACAAGATAAGAAGAATGACGAAATCACACTAATTACAGTGAAACCTGTGTATGTTGGCCACCATCGTTTCCCTTGAAAAGTGGGCAACACTTACAGAAAATAAGTGTGATCGGTGTATTTTTAGAATAGAATTTCTAGTGTAAAATTTTAATAAACAATGGCACGACAGCTACTTTTAAATAATGTATATACAGTAATCATAACAATATACAGTAACCATACTATACATTCATGCTGGTTCATTCTAGACGTATTTCTTTTATTCTTTTAGGTACATATGGACATTGTAATTTTGTAGTTAACTGCCTCTTGTTAATGAGCTACAAGTGTTTCCCTTGTAGCAAAAGGTGTTTTGAGAAAATCTTAAGAGAATTTATATCTCAAAACCCCCGCTACCTTTCGACAAGCAGTTAAGTGCTAATACTTGACAATTGAGATAGCTTTAACCTTGAGAATTTTCAAGAATTACTAAAGCTCCCCATTGTTAAAAAGATCCGATATAGCTAATGGTTTTACCGAAACAGACAGGGTAAACCAATACGTACAACCATTTCCTAAATTTCTATGTGTTTTCTCTTATTCACATCTTCCTTCACCATCTCTTTATCAGGGTAATGTTCTGGCCATTGACACCTCCAAGAACAAATCGTGGGAATCCATGGTTTCTTTGTCTCCAGTCACAAATACAGAACATCTACCTCTTATATGGGAAAACAAGAGTTAAGAAAAATAATAAAACGGTATTTTGCGTGGCCAAAATACGCAGGTAAATTTATCATTATCATCATAGGGTAAACATTGCTTCAATGCGGCCAACTTCCAAAATAGACAGATGGCCAACTTACAGACTAATAAATAACAAATGTCTTATGGGAAAATGCAGGTTCAAGAGGAATCAGGCCAAGATGAGTAGGTGGCCAACTTAGAGAGGTGACCAAGTTGACAGGTTTTACTTTAATAAGAAGATCGGAAAGGATCACATAAATTAATCTCAAATGAGTTCTACTTGTTATGTTCAGGATTTATCACAATGACAGCTTCCTATCATATGAAATCAATTTAACAGTGAAACTTAAGCTGTCACACTGAAGAAAAGGGAAATATGCTTTGAAATTGTTTGGGAAATTTAATCTTTATAGACGTTCTAGGTAAGGTATGTTATATATATATATATATATATATATATATATATATATATATATATATATATATATATATATATATATAGTATATCAAAAGTTCGTGGACATAGGCCAACTCCGTTATGACTGAAGATACGAAAAACCGGGAATAGATAAGAGTAGTTAAAAATCGGTGATTTTCAATCTAAATTGGAGGATTTTTTTTCAATTGGACTATTCGGTTAGGCCCCACACTGGTATGTTAAATGAAAAACCAAAAGGAAACCAGTTCAACAGGCAGTTCCCTTTAGGTCCTAACTTTGCGATAATACAACATTGTCGGAAAATGGGTTCCAAGTATTCTAAGTTGCCTCACATGACAATCTGTACGTGTCCCGTATTATTTTAGCATACCATTACGTTTCGCCCAAATAAGTCTGCTGAACTGTAAGCGTTGCTTCTTCATTTAACATAGAGGAAATTACCAGTGTGAAGCCCAACTGGCTAGTGCGAATGGTAAAACTACACCATTTTAGATTTAAAACTACGTATTTCCAACTACTTTCTTCTCATTCCATTGTTCGATATCTTTACTTACAACGAAGTTGGCCTCTGACCTGGACTTTTGATACAGCCGCTATATTATATATATCTGAAGGTAATGGTGCGTGTTAGGAATTGTATCTAACCTTTTTTGTATTTAAGAAGTAGTTCCCATATTGATCTCCGGGCGTGAGGATCCACACCTGCAGTTGGTTCATCTAAAATAACCACTCTAAAAGAGAAAAGAAACAAATCAAATTAGAAAAATATAAGTTTTATTTTGACAGAAACTAGTTATTTATTACCCTCGGAATATGTGTTCATGGTTTTATCAATAATACGTATATTACATCCTTCAGAGTTCAACTAATGTTGAAAATTGTTGTACAATTATTGTGATATAATCTTAATGCACAGTCAGTGTGTTTGAAACGTAAGTTGAAATAAAATAAATAAATCACGAATGGGACATTTTAATTACAAAGTTTATTTAAAATGTATACACTCTTTGGCAAACAGAGAAGAAATATTCCAACTGGTACTTTCTTTCAGTCCATGTTTTGTATGTTTTTTGTCGATTCGTTTAATCTTCATGACCAGAATGCATGCATGCAATTTAGTTGGAAAATTTTAAGAATGAGCAAGTTATTACGTGATACATGTCATAAAGCAACTATTAGCAAATAAACTGTCCATCTGCAAATAAGCAAATTCATCCATTACATCAATAGAAACACATATATGGTTTATGACTTATTATATACTATATTGTTATACTTTATACGTACTAGTTAACAATAAAATTTACATTCTGATATCACCAATGAGCACATAAGTTTTGAGGTTCAACTAACTTATTTATGTTGTAAAAGCGTATTGCCGCTAGGCCATTATACCAGTATAATTCAGTTTTAAATGTATCCATAGGTAAATGATGCATGTAGATTGGTAACATGTTCATAAATGTTATAATTACACTAAAATAAGTTTCTTTAATTTTAGATGATCTACAGTATAATTTATCAATTTGTATGCCAGATCTAGTATTATATGCATGTATATGTTGTCTACAAATCATAGTGGAAACGTTCATGACATTACCTTGAACCACCAATAAATGCACATCCAATAGATAACTTCCTCTTCATTCCACCGGAAAGAGATTTAGACACCGTGTCACGTTTGTCAGGAAGTCCCAAATTATTTACCATCAAGTCTATGTCCGATGAGATAGCTTCCTTATCGTTACCCTTCAAGTAAGCATAAAACATAAGATGCTCTTCCACAGTTAAGCTGCAATGATTGAGACAGTAATTGTAAATATTGTGATGTAAAATTTCAATGCAATGTT
Source organism: Thermobia domestica (assembly GCF_964235325.1). Classification (NCBI taxonomy): domain Eukaryota; kingdom Metazoa; phylum Arthropoda; class Insecta; order Zygentoma; family Lepismatidae; genus Thermobia; species Thermobia domestica. The sequence continues at coordinate 4,651,102 of NC_137468.1, forward strand.
TTCTTTACGTAAATTAAAATAATTTAAATATTTATAGGTAGTATTTTTATTTCTAAAAAATCGTTAGTAATTTTGACTATACTATATAATGAAAATGATTATATACTTTGAAGTGAGGCGTAAAAATCAGATAAAAGGTTAAAGACTGACGACCCGCTCGGGAGAGTAATGCTCTCGGAAGTACGTTTCTTCGCGCGTTACTCTAGCCAGCTGTTTTACGCGCTATTCTAGCCAGCTGTTTTACGCGCTATCCTAGCCCGTTGTTTTAAGTTGGTCACAACATTTATATCATGGAGTACAAGGGGATAAAAAACGAGCCCTGCGGGGCTTCCAACCCGTTCCTACTAATACTACTACTTATCTGCACAAAAGTAAGTAAATCACTTTTCGTGTATTATTTTCATCTTATTTTAATTGAAAAAGTGTTATAAAAATATTTTTAAAAAAATATCTTGGGTCGGGTTTGAAATCACGCCAGAAGATAATTTGGTCACTAGCATAAAGCGCTAGCCCACTCGGCCACGAAGACCGACAGCAGTAATCGTTTAATTTCTGTTATTTGAATGCAATGTGGCAAAAAAAAATGGATAATGCCAACCAATCAGAACTGTGTTTTTCGTTCCTACTTTCGGGAGCATTACTCTCCTGAGCTAGTCCTAAAGACTGTTGTTCGGTTAGAAAATACACAGAATGACACAACAATCACCTACTTGAGGAAAAGTGCTTCTATTTGGTTGCATTAGTCAGAAAGAAGAAGAAGGAGACACAGAAATATATGATTTACTGCATTATTTAACAGGTTGACTGCCAAGGTGATTCGAGGGTACTGATCCCAGGAGGCCATAAATTTCTTCTGATCTTTGGCTCGAATATGGATAGTTATATCATATTTTTGTCGCGATATTTTGTTTCTACCGAAAATGTACCAATGGGAGCCGAGCACCATATGTGATGCTCATGGTCTCACAGTAATTTGTGACAATGAGAATCATATATGATGCTCAAGAACTTGGATAGGTTAGTAATTTGTGATATCATACATGAGCATCATATATGGTGTGTTCATGGCCCCACAGAGAAATAAGGTGAACACCACATATGATACTCATGGCAGTCAAACTGTAGTGAATCTATTATGGTTGATTTGACTGTAAATAATCCATCTGCGAGGGTAAGTCAAAAATTGCGTGCAATTTTGACGTAACTCTTCTTATATTGACCTCCGTCCTCGTTTATTTTATTGTTATACTGTTGTGGTGATGCTATGAAAGTTTGATCCTAATTCCTCCATTTGTCTTCCTTTTGTTGCAGATGGCCGCTTCCTTAGAAGGTTGCACCAAAAAGGAACAACGAGCAATAGTCGGAAGATATATCAGGGGTCTTACTAAAAATAATACAAAATTTACTATTTTTCTTTTGCTTGTTTATTCATCAGTGAAAGGAGATAATGAAATGCAAGTCACCACAATCATAGATAATGCTATTCTACAACAGAAAATATGAACCTGAAGAAAGTTCAGTGTTGCCATCCATAGAAATTACAGTGTTGCCTGAAAAACAATTTCCCTAAAATCTAAGTTAAGGCAGCGAGTAGAAGAAAAAACTCAACTGCATTTGTTTGCGTATCATATTGTTTTGGTTTCCTGTGAACTACTTTTTAAATAATAGTTGTATTTAGTTTGTAATAAACAAAATAGTTTTAACATACAGTTATTAAAACTAAATAATAATGTTAATTAAAAAGTAGTTCACAAGAAACCAAAACAATATGATACGTAATCAAAGGCAGTTTAGTTCATTCCTCTACTCGCTGTCTTAACTTAGATTTTAGGGAAATTGTTTTTCTTGCAACACTGTAATTTCTATGGATTGCAACACTGAATATTCATCAGGTTCATATTTTCTGTTGTAGAATAGCGTTATCTATGATTGTGGTAACTTGCATTTCATTATCTCCTTTCACTGATGAATAATCAAACAAAAGAAAATGGTAAATTTCGTATTATTTTTAGTAAGGCAGGCTTTTAACGATGAAGTCTTTTGAGAAGAATAGGAATCATGAAAACAAAAGTGGACTGGACTGAATGTAAAAGAAACCTGTAGATGCTGTCGCCGCACTAAACGAATGCAATGAAAATATTTTCCCAAATATAAAAATACTACTCAAACACTAGGTGTACTTCCTGTTCATACAGTTTTAGCTGAACAAAGCATTTCAAAACTGAAATGAATTAAAACATATGAACAAAATGGAGCAAATGAAAATAAGTTGAATAGATTTCCTTTACTTTCTTGTTCATAGAGACTTGACTACATATCACTAACGATCATGTCATTCAACATTTTGAAGGATCTGGGAACGCAAGAGTTTCACAATTCGTTGCGTAAAATTTGGGTAAAAGTCACAAACCTTTTCTTCATAATATTAATATTTTCTTTACTAGTATATTCCTACTGCAACATTAAAATAATTAATTATGAAAATTTCACCAAATTCTTGGTTGCTAACATAGAAATAAGAGATTAAGAGATGAAAAGAAAGGCCTTCTGGTTCATTACTTAAATATTGTATAGGTAAAATTTATGTAACCTCTAGTAATTTATGTAACTTTTAAATATGATATTTGTACTTCATAGAAAAAAGTTTTTAAAAATGGAATTAGTACAAAAGTACTTTTTTGTAACATAGGCCTGTGTCGATGTTTTCTTAACAGTTATAGGCCCAAATATACGAAATATTTTCTTGCTCAGACGGCATCATTTGTTAGATCAAAGATTTTTTTTAGCGCATTATAATAAAAGATTTTATTAACTTCCCTCAAATAGTCGATTGGTTGTAATCATGCGCTAAACATGGGTAGCCACTGTAGTGCTAAGTACAATTACATAGGTGGCCGATGTCCTGTCAGTTAGGGAGACCTGAATGATCTTTCTCTCCAGATACTCCCCAGAGTGTCGAGAAAAATTAGGGGTTACGTCTAATATGGAAAGCCTCTGTTTCCAATCATTTATATCATCTACAGATAGCTAAGTTCTCACGACTTATAGCTGAAGAAATTCTGCGGAGCTACCCAAACTCCTGCAGCCACAAATATATGCTTAAGTTCGAAGTGACTTAGTTACACAATAGGCGTTCGCTGTCGTCCAGACAGAGTGTGGGCACACCAGAAACAGACTAAAGTCTATTCACAATTGATTCATTAAAAAAAAAACAGTACTATTGATGTTGTTTGAGAATCATCGAACTACTAACAGCATTCCATTTACAAAGACTCTATGAGAATGGTGGGATTGAAGCTTCAAACTAACATCATCATGTTAGTTAACTAACATTATCAAGACATGCAGTTTGTTTCGAAAAGGGTGATGTGTACGAGATGTTCTTAAATGCGTTTCCACAACTGTACATTTTTCCTACAAAAGTTCTTCTCCATGATCAATTCGAACGTATAGATTTTTATAAAAGAATTATTATCAGTTAAACTGAAGTTGTTCAAGGATTATTACGACTAAAGCAAGATTATTTAATCTAAGTTAGAAGATAGCTATTTATAAAAGAACTTACTTGTCAAAGAGAACGTTATGCTGCGGACATATTCCAAGATTCCTTCTAATAACTACCATGTCTCGTAAAATATCCAATCCATATATTAATGCTGTTCCATACGTTGGGGGGAAGAGCCCTGTCAAGATAGATCTGCAAGAGAGAAATACAATGTACATACACTCTTTGTGCATCCATACTTATTTATTTTATTAATGTGTAAGTCAAATTTCGTGCATATTGCTATGTACCTATTGTTGATTAATAGGTTGTCCCAGGAATTTTCAAACATGGTGCACAAAGCTCGTCTTCAATAACTTAGTATTTCATACAAAATTTACGTCTGATACTATACTCCTTAAGGGGGCAGACCACTAAAAAATATACAAAAGCTAACCATTTTTCTTTTGCTCGTTTTTCGTAAGTGAAAAGAGATAATGAAGTGTAACTTATCACAATAATAGATAATGTTATTCTACACCCGAAAATACGAATCAAAAGAATTTTCAGTGCTGCAATCAGTGGCGGTTTCTCTTAATGTTTGCATGTTTATATAAATCTCCTTCCAATATTTTCATTTTTTATTTATGCTAAATCACTTTTCGTTTTATTGTCAACATCATCTTTCCTTAAACAAGTGAGTTTGAAACGGGATTGGCTAATAGCTATCTGCTTGGGAGTTTGACAAACTCCCCAGCTGGGCTACTGCGAGGGTTGCGAGGTGCGAGGATCCTTATAGTGCCTCATAGGAATCTATATGTTTGAAGAGCAAGCAGGTCTACCAACAAAAACAACTTTTCCAAAACAAAACGCTTTCAAACTGGAAATTTTCCACCGTCCATTCCCCTGTAGTATTGGTTGTTCTAGCCTGAAGGGGAATGATCGGCTTCTCCAAGTTGTACACAGAGGAGAAAAATAACCTTGCGCCTTGACTAAATGCAAGATTGTCAAGTGGTCATAACTATTGGTTCCGTCAACCAAGTAAGGTTAAGGCAGCTATGGAGACAGTAAAGGCGACCCCGTGAAAAGTGAAGGCAAATTGAGGGTGTCAATAGTTAATACACTCGTGTTTGAATGAATAGAAATTGGCAGCATAGAGAGAATGTTTTCCTTTTCATATGCGTGTGGGTGAATGAGAGAGTTGGAAAGCAATTTTATAGTAAAAGATGGTTAATGAGGGGAAGGGGTGAGATTTTAAAGGAGATTGCAATCCCTGTCCTCAACTCGACTGACCAATGTCCAATGTACTTTCCTCTTCCGTCTACTATCACCCACGTCTTTGACTTTAAATAGGGGCTAGCACCCCTCTCACTAAAAGGCCTTTGAGGGGGAGTATTTGGATGGTTTCTTTTGGTGCAAAATAAATCACATCGGAAACAATCATCTATTGGTAGTCGGATGGGAGTATGTTCACGATCAAATTGTCGAATCTGTTCGTACTTCGTAGTGTTCTGTGTGTGCGTGTGCCGGTCTTTGTTGTTCATTGGAATGGTTGTTGTAATTGCATAATTATTTATCTGTCTCTGATATACGAGAAGTGACAATGAATTCTGCAACGTCTCTGTTGGATGAACCGTTTTCGGAAAGAACTTTAGAAGCAAAGCTACTTGTAAAAAGCATCGGAGGACCGATTCCGACTCTCAATATAACGCAAGTAATTAGAAGTCAAAAACGAACATTTACAAGAAAGTTTAATCTCAACTTGTACGAATATCATAAGTGGTTATGTTCATGTGAAATTAAAAATGCTTTGTTTTATTTTCCGTGTTTGTAGTTCGGAGCGGGGAAGGATGCATAGAGTAAAAAAAGTGTTGTGGATATCCCGCATCTACACAACAAAATTTTAAAAAATTGAAAATTCGTCTGCTCATATAAAACATGTTAATCTCACTGTGTTGGGAAATGTGAATATGCTGCTCAACTAGATGCTGGTTATAGGCGGTCCATTGAGAATCACAATCAAAAAGTGACGCAAAACAGGTACGTGCTCAACATAATCATCAATTTGGTTTTGTGGCGTGTTGAAACTGGTTTTAAGAGGACATGATGAAACATACTCTTCTTCAAATCCATGCGTATTCACTGGATTAATTAATTTCAGCACTGAAGTTGACAGCGCTCTCAAGAGTCATTTAGAAAACGCAACAATTTTTAAGGGTACGTCACAAATCACACTAAATGAGCTTCTCCATTGCATGCTTGAAGTATGCCAAGAAGAAATCGCTATTATTATTATTATTATTATTATTATTATTATTATTATTATTATTATTATTATTATTATTATTATTATTATTATTATTATTATTATTTATAATAATAGTAAAACGAGGACATATATTGTGCACCACCTAAAATTCAAAGCACGAGCCGCCACTAGTTGCAATCCATAGAAAGTTATAAAAATTACACTTTCTGTTTCTTACAAAATAAATACAGGTATTATTTAAAAATAGTTAACAAGGAACCAAGACAACATAATAAGTCATCAATTACGGTTGAGTTCATTTTTCTACCTAGGTAGTCGCTGCCTTAACTTACATGTTTTGGTAATTCATATTCTGGTCACACTGTGACTTCTATGAATGACAACACTGAAAATTCTGTTGATTTGTATTTTTGGGTGTAGAATAACATTATCTATTATTGTGGTAAGTTACATTTCATTATCTCTTTTCACTAACGAAAAACAAGCAAAAGAAAAATGATTAGCTTTTGTATAATTTTTAGTAGTCAATCCCCTTAATTCATTGATTGTGGTTTAACGAGGCATCAGCGGCTAGGCTATTTGTCGCCGTTACGATAAGACCATTGACCGACGCATACTGAACATTAAAAACTAAAAACAAAACTTCTGAAAAATTATAGTTCAGAAGTTCAATAAATTAAAACATGAAAGCAAAAAGAACTGTAAAAATTAAAACAAAGGTCCCGAAAATACTCAAAAAATTAAAAACGAAACAATAAATATGTAACAGAAAAAGTTCAAAAACAATATTAATAATGGTAATATAAAAGAAAACTGAAAAATAAACACACTGCTGAACAAGACTGCACTTATTTAATATAAAAACACATTTACACGTGACGTTTCGATCTTCTAGTCAAGATCCTCATCAGACGTACACTGAGTGATACAAAAAATTACTCAAGTATATATACACAATTCATCTCCCTATCTGCTCTCTCATTGGCGCGTTCAAACAGCCAATCAGAAGCGTGGAAATCTATCTGAACTGACCAATGGGACAACATAACATTTTACCAGAAAGAAACAACAAGGAGCAAGCAACCATTGAATACATTAATTCATATACATATTTCTGTATTTATCAATAATATTTCTCCATTCTTTATTAATGGTGATACCTTTGGTCCAATTCATTAAGTTTACATCCCCTTCCTTTTCTATCCACCAGGCCTCTTTCCACTTTCTCAGCCACAATCTTTTTTCCCCTTCCAGTACAATAACTTCTTCCCAGTTAACATCATGTCCCTTTTCTTTTACATGTTTAAAGATTGCGTTAGTTTCTCTGCCATATTTCACATCACTTTTATGTTGTTTAATTCTTTCTTTCAATAATTTCCCCGTCTCACCAATATATTTCATATCGCAATCCTTACAATTTATACAATAAATGACACCTTTCTGATCTCTCTTTTCTTTTTTCTTCCCTTTGCTTTTGACCATGTCCAACAACGTTCTGCTACCTTTTCTATACACTTTGACTCCTTGCTTTCTTAACATCTTCTTTAAAATCTCGGTATCTTCTCCTAACCCTATAATGCCTTTCCATACCCCCTCATTGTCCTCCCCACTTTTACCTTTCCCCGAGACCACAGATGCTTTAACGATATCCCGTTTACTATAACCATTCTCATAGAGCTGTCTTTTAAAGATTTCCACATTCTCTTCTACATTTTTGTTACAAATTTTGGAAATTCTTTCTAACATATTTCTTATGAAATTAACTTTTGTACTTCTATCTACATTACTTCTCTTATTACAATAAATACCAGCACTACATTCTTTTTGATACCATTGAGTCTTAATGCTCTTCCCTTCCTTACTCATTAAAATGTCAAGATAACATAATACACCTCCCTGCTCTGTCTCTAGTTCTAATTCTATTCCCTTCTCCTTATCTTCAATACTGGCAACGAACTCTATCAACTCCTCTTTTGATCCTTCCCATATCCCAAAACAATCATCAACGTATCTACATAAAAATCGAATCTTTTCTTTCCCCTTTTCTATCACATCCTTCTCCCACACATTCATAATGATATCAGACAATACCGGACTTATCTTAGATCCTATACTTAAACCATCCTTAATCTTATATATGTCATTCTTAACTTTACAGAAACCAAACTCCCATATTAAGTTGAGGGCTTTTCTAACTTTCTCCCATGTAAAAGAAAAGGGACATGATGTTAACTGGGAAGAAGTTATTGTACTGGAAGGGGAAAAAAGATTGTGGCAGAGAAAGTGGAAAGAGGCCTGGTGGATAGAAAAGGAAGGGGATGTAAACTTAATGAATTGGACCAAAGGTATCACCATTAATAAAGAATGGAGAAATATTATTGATAAATACAGAAATATGTATATGAATTAATGTATTCAATGGATGCTTGCTCCTTGTTGTTTCTTTCTGGTAAAATGTTATGTTGTCCCATTGGTCAGTTCAGATAGATTTCCACGCTTCTGATTGGCTGTTTGAACGCGCCAATGAGAGAGCAGATAGGGAGATGAATTGTGTATATATACTTGAGTAATTTTTTGTATCACTCAGTGTACGTCTGATGAGGATCTTGGCTAGAAGATCGAAACGTCACGTGTAAATGTGTTTTTATATTAAATAAGTGCAGTCTTGTTCAGCAGTGTGTTTATTTTTCTGATTTCATTCGCAAGACGTTGACTATGTTTGTGTGTCAGTTTAAAAGAAAACTGTACCAAGAATTTTAGGATCAGAAGCCACAACATTTTTGAACCGCCCCTAAATCTAGTTTCCGTATTTTCTACGGAATAAGCACATTATACTGAGTTAAGTGATAGTTTGGGTTTGGCTACATTATATGTAGTCTCCAGATATAAAGTATACTAGAAAATTTTTGGTTCAAATATATTGAATTTTTTGATCTAAAAATGAAAAAAAAAAATGGAATTTTGAGTTTTACGTCGCACGGTTATGCCGGTTAGGCTAAAGGAGACGGTGATGATGAGAAGTGAATGAAATGGTGGAATGAAGAAAGTGGGAGGAAACGGCTGAACCCGGACAAAACCCACGAGCACGGTGTTTGTCCACCACAAAGTCCACACGGCGCGAGCTGGGATCGAATCAGGGACCTCCAGCAACTGAGGTGAACGCTCTACCACTGAGCCACCGCGCCCCCTCCGAAAAGGAAAACCTTACACAATGTTAACTACTCAAATCTCATGAATAAAGGTGAAAATGTGATCAGTAAATACTATATTATCACCTGAAGTGTAATTATAATTTTAGTCAGTCCTAAAGTTCTCTGAGATCTATGTGTTCTGGACATGATATAAGACATGTAGCTAAACCCAATACTCAGTGGGACGATTTGGTTTTCACAACGCGGAAGGATAGCGCCATGCACTGAATGCCAATATCTGAGATAAGAAGGTTCTATGTGCCAGCGAGTCAGGGTCACTTCATCTGGGCGGCAAGTACGTGATTATGTCTTCCAATTGCACAAAATAGAGTTATTGAATGAAGATTAATTTCATTATTGCATTTCTGACAGACTGATGATTTGAAGGATGGCCCGGGGGAAATCTCCCACTCCTGACCATTTAATCCTTCATCATTACCGGAAATCACTATCGGGCTCAACCTAGGTTGCCAATACTTTTGCCGTATTTGTTTCACCTTTCGTTTATTCAAAGACACCTTTGTTCCCTAGCAAAAATCTTCTGAAAGTATCACTGCTGATAGAAAGCTTAACACATGTTACAGAAACATACTGTATCTGCACATTGGCGGACTTATATTTTCATTGAAAGATACTGTAGAAAGTGAAAGTGTCAGTATCAACTACTACGTGCCTTAATTATCTCTGTAAAAAGTAACATCATTTCTAACAATTAATACTAGAGGATTATTATTACTGTTCAAAATTAATATTATTAATACTGAATCCGGAAGTGGAGATACAATATTAACAACCGGTTCGGGCGGGTGAATTACACTATTAAGTGCCGAATATGCATCTCCCAAAATTTTTCTGAGTAAGATTTTGCCAAGCATGATTTAGTAGTTAAGCAAGTGAAATAGTAATATACAATTTCACATACATTGTTGTTGTTTTTCCTGCTCCATTTTCTCCTAGAAATGATGTAATCTGATCTTCATAAAAATTCAATGTTAAATTATTAACTGCTATTTTTCTATTCTTGTAAACTTTCGTCAAATGATCTATTCGAACACCTAGAGTTAGGTCCTTCGGTTCGGCTTCAAAGTTTATGTCATTCAACTCTGTAATCAACAAAAATTCCTAATTAATACCATATATTCATTTTCGTAAAATATGCAAACTATCAATGTACTATATTATAATATATCACAGGTTTCTGTTTTAAAAATTCTATATGAAATCTGATTTAATTTACCTAATTAGTAAGATAGACAAATGGCATAAAATTGATCATGTTTATGAAACTCGAACCGAAACACAAAATCATCTATTCACAATAAGAACAATTAGATTTTCAACAAAAGCATCTATTCACAATAAGAACAACTAGATCTTTAATAAAAGCATCTATTCACAATAAGAACAACTACATCTTTAACAAAAGCATTTATTCACAATAGGAACCACAACATCTGTTCACAATAAGAACAACTACATGTTTAATAAAGGATCTATTCACAGTAGAAACAACTAGATCTTTAACAAAAGCATTTATTCACAATAGGAACAACTAGATCTTTAACAAAAGCATCTATTCACAACAGGAAAGACTACATCTTTAGCAAAAGCATTATTCACAACAGGAACAATTACATCTGTAACAAAAGCATCTATTCTTAATAGAAACAACTAGATCTCTAACAAAACAATCTATTCACAATAGGTACAACTACATCTTTAACAAAAGCATCTATTCAAAACAGGAACAACTACATCTATTCACAATAAGAACAACAACATTTTTAACAAAAGCAACTATTCACAAGAGGAACAACTACATATATTCACAATAAGAACAACTACATCTTTAACAAAAGCATCTATTCACAACAGGAACAACTACATCTTCAACAGAAGCATCTATTCACAATACGAACAACTAGATCTTTAACGAAAGGATCTATTCACAATAGGAACAACTAGATCTTAACAAAAGGATCTATTCACAATAGGAACAACTAGATTTTTAACAAAAGGATCTATTCACAATAGGAACAACTAGATCTTTAATAAAAGGATGTATTCACAATAGGAACAACTAGATTTTTAACAAAAGGATCTATTCACAATAGGAACAACTAGATCTTTAATAAAAGGATGTATTCACAACAGGAACAACTAGATTTTTAACAAAAGGATCTATTCACAATAGGAACAACTAGATCTTTAACAAAAGGATCTATTCACAATAGGAACAACTAGATCTTTAACAAAAGGATCTATTTACAATAGGAACAACTAGATCTTTAACAAAAGGATCTATTCACAATAGGAACAACTAGATCTTTAACAAAAGGATCTATTCACAATAGGAACAACTAGATCTTTAATAAAAGGATGTATTCACAATAGGAACAACTAGATTTTTAACAAAAGGATCTATTCACAATAGGAACAACTAGATCTTTAACAAAAGGATCTATTCACAATAGGAACAACTAGATCTTTAACAAAAGGATCTATTCACAATAGGAACAACTAGATCTTTAACACGATATCAAACTCATTATATAGCAACAAAAATCTGTAATGAGTTACCTATACAGATAAAGAAGGAGAGTAATGTGAAAATCTACAAACGTTTAATTTCACAAGGGGTAGAATGTATGACAAATGAACAAATTGAAAAAAAAAATTACAGAAGCAACGTGCAGCACAAATTAATGTTTCGATCAGCTGAGTAAAAGAAATCGGCTCACATACGAGCATCTACTTATGTAAGCCTTTAGCTCGTTACAGAAAAAAATATTGGAAAAATGAAATGAAATCTTTAAGTTTTATGTCCCACGTTTATGCTGGCTAGGATAAATTAGACGGTGATTATGAGAAATTAATAAAATGGTGTAATGAAGAAAGTGGGAGGAAACGGGAGGATCCCGAGAAAAATCCATGCACGCGGGCTTTGCCCACCATAAATCTCGCTTGGTGCTAGCTGGGATCAAACCATTGATACCATGCACCAGAGGTGAACGCTCTACCACTGAGCCACCGCGGCCCCAATGAATATTAGAATATGAAACAATATGATGAATTATACTGCTCGGGACCAGAATATGGGATTTCTGGAATGCCTAAGCCCTATCAACTATGAAATACCGGGTATGTTAAGCTGTATTACTATGCAAAAGCTGGAACTCAGGTTTTGTTTTAGACAAAGATGAAGTGTAAAATTTTAATAAAGGAATTATAAAATAATGAAATATTTTAATAATCCTGGGCATAGGACCGTTTTCTTATCACCATAATAATTCTATTTGTCCAGCTGCAGATCGATCATAAGTGGAATATTATTTAGGAAAAAGATCGTTTATCTTAAAAACAAAGAGAGAGACAAGTATTGAAACATTTTTCTTAGAAACCAGAAAATCCGTATTAAATACAAATCTAGGTAATTTGGATAAGCATTATTCTTATCGAAGCATTCACAAAAATTTTTGCTTGCAGAAATTTGACAGCTGAAAGATTTCCTTTGAACAAAAGATTTTTTTTAAACGTTCTGAACATTGATCACAAAAATGACTGTTCACAAGGAGACAGATCTCATATCTGTCTCTAGTTTCAAAATATGAAACTCTTATATGTAAATTATTTTATTGAGTAATTTGGATCTGAACTTTTAAAGTTTTTTTAACACCAGGGCTATGTGGGACATGAATCTATATCTTAATATGGAAGATCATTCATTCATTCCGAATCACATGAATTCCTATTGAAAATCGAGTCTGTCCCCAGGTCAAAAGAGTGTATGATGACACAGGGGAGCTCAGTTTTACTATTGATCAGTCTTTAGGAGTTAACGAATAAAAGTCAATATCTAGATACACAGAAAAACTGTCCGTATCGGTTGTACCTTAACTGAATTGAATAACGGCTGGAGAAGGAAGAGATCTCGGGATTTGAATCTTCAATCCGTCCATCACTTAGACTTTTCTGTGCTTTATTGTACAGTCCGCAGCAAAAAAAAAAAAAAAAAAAAAAAAAAAAAAACCTTCACCATGAACATGTAAGTTTATTGTGAAACTACTACTAACACCGCTGGGAATCAACATAACGACTAAGTGGCACGAATCACGCCAGGAGAAACCTCAGGTTCCTCTCCTGCACACTTATTTTGGAGCAAAAGACTTAGTCGTTTCACAATAAACTTACATGCTCATGTTGCAGGTTTTTGCTGCGGACTGTACCTTCAAGTCTGTACAAAACGATTTCAAGCATTCACGAATAATGATCTTGTTTATTGAGGTATCTTGTTTGATGAAAAATAACATTTGAAAATTTATATTTAAAGTTGAACATCACTTTGATTTTGAAGCTTTGTTGGCGTCTACTATTAATCCAATGTTAACATTGGATTAATTGAACATCACTTGTCAATACTAAGTAATATTCAGAGTGATGCGTTCCAAACGATTTCAATGCTGTGGCATTAAAGACTGTTAGAAACAACGTGTGTATTTTTTTTAACTACAAATTAGTAAAGTTACAACGAAATATGGATGGTAATATAAACATACTTGGCAATTTCTTCCATAAAAAAGGCTACTTTACGAATGTAATAAGTACGTATCAAATCTCTATTTGAGCTCTACGAATTAAAATGTCATGCCCGCTATTAAAGGTATGACATCTCTAAAAGAAGACGATTAGGCAAAGTTTTCTTGTTGTCATCCAAGAAATTTTTCTCTTAAATTCAATATAATAATTTTCGTATTCGATCTTGGATGCCAAAACAAAATAGTATACTTATTCACGGTCCTATTTTAGACTTTTTTATACAACTCTTACGGCTATATTTTGAATAAACCTTGTATAAATGAAACATGTCTTTTTTGATAATCAATGATACCCAATTGCACCAATTTACACTCTAACCGCAACGAGTTCTAGCAACTTAAATACGAAAATGTCAAGTAACGAAGGAGTAATACATACCTTCTCTTTGCTTCTCAGCTTCATTTTGTGGAACTTCTTCATTTAATGTTAATCTACCTGTACACCAATAAGAAGGTTGCAACGGGAAGTACCAGCGCTGAGGAATGCCATACTCTCCTATATTTAAACGAAAAGAACAGAAAAAATAACTTATTAAGTATTGGAGTATCACCATCATCACCTTTGATGCCAGCAACACACAAACTTTGGGGGGACAGACTACCTGGGGGACTGGGGTGTACAGAATATCACCAGAAAAGCGGGTCGTTCGGGGATCCTCCCCGGAAAATTAAAAGATAGTATTCGTGCATTGTATTTTAAAGTATTTTTGACTTAAAAAGCAAAACAAAAATTCTGCTTTGATAGTCTAGTGTCTGTGTGTGGAAAATGTGACCTAAAAACAAACTTTACATTTTGTTTACTTATTCAAACAATAAAACTCAACCTTGTTTTACAATTTTAGTTAAACTTAAATGCTACCAAGTGTATGTCGGAAATAAAATAGTGATAAAAAGGCAGTCTGAAATGAATACTCAAAAACAATAAAGTTTTGAAAACAGATTTTTGGCCTACAAGCCTACAACTAATGTAAATAAGGCTCAACAATATATAGCTAACAATTAGTTGAAAATTAAGAGTTTTAGCTAAACTAAACTCGTTTTGCTGTTCGGTATCTAAACAAAAACAATTTGTTACTTTACAGTTTACTGCATCTTCACCTTCATAGGGCCAAAAACTGATTGTCTTTTTTCACAATTGGAAACAAACTTTTGTACTACTTTTTTTTCATGTCCACTCTATCTAAAGTTCATTCAACGAACCTTCTGATCCTGATGTAGACATTATAGAATGGTATTACTCCGCCAGTCATTGGATGATTGGCTATCGGTCAGCGCTTCTTTCGAGAAGCACGTGCTTGTACCCTATAGGTGTTTTACATATTCCTCGCACGCAGCCATACTGTAAACCGTGATTCGCGCGTAAGGTGGGTCAAAGCCACTTTCTGCGCATGCGTACTCTCATTTATTGCATTAATTCAATTTAGTTCTTAGACACCGTGTTGTTTCTGTTATATAACTGTAAGGAAATTGCATTTCTGGTAATGAGCCTTACAAGCAACAAAAACATTGAAAAACAGCTTATTTGACAATGGACTATTTTCTTTTGCCGCATGGATGTTCCAAGGCTCTTTAACGAATAAAGTGAAACAATTACCACATGTATCTGTTTACATGAGGTACTGAATGTTCCTTGAATAAACTATAATTGTTTTGTGAACGTCTGCTACATGGTTGAGCCTGTTTTGGGTCATGGTTGACATAAGATTCTTGAAATATTGGGGGGGGGAGAGAAATTAAACTGTTTTGCAGATATTGGGGGGACACGTCCCCGGTGTCCCTGGTGGAATTGACGCCCGTGATCATCCCAATTATCATCATAATTTACCAGTTTCTGCCTCTTGTCGAGTTTAGGCATGTACAAGGTGTCTTCAACGAAATCTTTCATTTTACCACTCTTCATTTTAGACCTTTTTTCATCTTATTGCACTTCTTTCCAGATTCTTTTTCAGTTCATCCTTCCATTTATTCCTTTGCCTTCTTCGTGACCATTTTCTTGTCATCTTCATATGAGTAAACTTTTTTAAGAGCCTAACATACTAAAAAATAATACAAAATTTACCATTTTTTCTTTTGCTTGTTTTTCATAAGTGAAAGGGGATAATGAAGTGCAACTTACCACAATCATAGATAATGTTATTCTACAACAGAAAATATGAACCTGAAGAACTTTCAGTGTCGCCAGAATAACATTTCTCGCAAAATCTAAGTTAAGGCAGCCACTAGAGGAACGAATTCAACGGTATTTGATTACGCATCACGTCGTTTTGGTATCCTATGAACTACCTTTTAAATAACGTTATTATTTAATTTAATAACAGTGTGTTAAGACTATTTTGTTTATTACAAATTAAATACAACTCTTACTTAAAAAGTAGTTTACAGGATTCCAAGACAACATTATATGTAATCAAATGCAGTTAAGTTCGTTCCTCTAGTCGCTGCCTTAACTTAAATTTTGTTGCAAATGTTATTCTGGCAACACTGAAAATTCTTCAGGTTCATATTATCTACTGTAGAATAACATTACCTATGATTGTGGTAAGTTGCATTTCATTATCTCCTTTCACTTGTGAAAAACAAGCAAAAAAAAAAAAAAATTGGCAAATTTTGTATTATTTTTAGTGAGTCAGGCTCTTACATGGGCAATCTTTTTTTCAGTCTTTCTAACGCCTATACTAGCAAACCTACATCTTTCTATTCGTTCTTGGACGTCATTTCTTATTCAATTTACATAAGTAATTATGAATGAGACTGGTCCAATGATAAGAACGAATGGTCGTTTCTCTTTATTTGACTTTTTATTTTTGTCTGTCCCAGATAAATCTTTCGTTCTAAATAAACAGCATATTATGCCTTTATTGCGCCAAATAAATTAATTTATTTATTTATTTCGACTTATTTTACATGTCGCCCAAAGCCTATCCAAACTCTGAAGCATACAAACCATCTTCGAAACCAGAATCAACGTTTCAGAGCTACATTCAATACCCTGATGACGCAACTCTTCTCAAGATTTTCTCTTGCAAAAGGGAGCCATTAACTTATAAATATCTTTATTCTTATTGTTGTATCATTTTTTCGTAGTTGTATTGTATTTAAATTTGTATTTAAACCCAGTAAAAAGTTTCAATATTATTATCAGAATAACTCAGTGGATCTACATATTCATGTAGTACCAAATAATTCAAAAACTATTAAATTACTTTTTATTAATTATTACTCCTCTGGCTATATTCTATGCAATTACTATGTAAACATGTTTATGGTTTCTTCAACTTCACTTATAGCAGTATCCAGGATCTAGGCAAGGTATGAATTGTGTCTACCTCATGAAATTACTAGACCAGGCGAAGTAGCTCAAGTGGTAAAGCGTTGGCTTTGCATTCGAGAGGTCATGGGTTCGATTCCCGCTGCCGGCCACCCTGACTGGGATTTTCCAAGGTTTTCCTCAGTCCGACCAGGCAAATGTCGGGATGGTACCTACTTAACAGGCGTTGGGCGATAATTCCCAAATTCTTTTCATTGTCATTGTTGTTAGAAATCCAGTATAAAATGTCCTCTGAATCGTATCTGGTAATTGTTAAATAAATAAATAAAATATCATAAAAAACGTTGTTAAGAAGAATAAATGGCAGTCATTAGCCCCAAGCTTTATTTAATCAAATAAGCGAAAATAAATCTATATTGATAAATCATTGATTGTATTTTGTCATCTTAACCTGCGACCAAAGATAGCAAACTAGATTAGTAAATAGACTGGTTCTCAGGCTCTCTTGTTTTTTTTTTTTTTGTTTTTTTTTTGTTTTTTTCATGTTTGAAGAAAACCTTTTACGAACGATATGTATTTACAAATAAAAAAAATTAAAAGACACTTGGTGTAACCGCCCAATGGTGGGTCTGAGCCTGCTCCAACGCCATCTGTCAGTAACCGGTTGAACTACTTCTACCCCAGCGAAGAGCACATGATCAGCGCGTTGCTTTGCCCTCTCACTAACCGGCACACAGTGCACTGCAGGCTATGCAGAGTGGCGAAGGGGTCCCCAAAGCTCCGTGGCAAGCAGTGAGGAGGTTAGTGGTCACAGAGCCGCGTAGCAGGCTAAGAAACTAGGTGTAGGATTCCCAACAAAGCCCCGAAGCAGGCTAAGCAAGGAGAAAGGAAAAGCCAAGAGTCCCGTAGCAGACTAGAGGCTTGGGGTTAGGTTACTCCTAATATTACGTGGCAAACAGTAGGAGGGACACCAGAGAACTGGTGACTGACTGCTACGCCTCATTTTATAGGTGTTCTAGAGCCCCACAGCAGGCTAACCAACTGGGAGTAGGATTCCCAACAAACGCCCGAAGCAGGCTAAGCAAGGAGAAAGGAAAAGCCAAGAGTCCCGTAGCAGACTAGAGGCTTGGGGTTAGGTTACTCCTAATATTACGTGGCAAACAGTAGGAGGGACACCAGAGAACTGGTGACTGACTGCTACGCCTCATTTTATAGGTGTTCTAGAGCCCCATAGCAGGCTAACCAACTGGGAGTAGGATTCCCAACAAACGCCCCGAAGCAGGCTAAGCAAGGAGAAAGGAAAAGCCAAGAGTCCCGTAGCAGACTAGAGGCTTGGGGTTAGGTTACTCCTAATATTACGTGGCAAACAGTAGGAGGGACACCAGAGAACTGGCGACTGACTGCTACGCCTCATTTTATAGGTGTTCTAGAGCCCCACAGCAGGCTAACCAACTGGGAGTAGGATTCCCAACAAACGCCCCGAAGCAGGCTAAGCAAGGAGAAAGGAAAAGCCAAGAGTCCCGTAGCAGACTAGAGGCTTGGGGTTAGGTTACTCCTAATATTACGTGGCAAACAGTAGGAGGGACACCAGAGAACTGGTGACTGACTGCTACGCCTCATTTTATAGGTGTTCTAGAGCCCCATAGCAGGCTAACCAACTGGGAGTAGGATTCCCAACAAACGCCCCGAAGCAGGCTAAGCAAGGAGAAAGGAAAAGCCAAGAGTCCCGTTGCAGACTAGAGGCTTGGGGTTAGGTTACTCCTAATATTACGTGGCAAACAGTAGGAGGGACACCAGAGAACTGGTGACTGACTGCTACGCCTCATTTTATAGGTGTTCTAGAGCCCCATAGCAGGCTAACCAACTGGGTGTAGGATTCCCAACAAAGCCCCGAAGCAGGCTAAGCAAGGAGAAAGGAAAAGCCAAGAGTCCCGTAGCAGACTAGAGGCTTGGGGTTAGGTTACTCCTAATATTACGTGGCAAACAGTAGGAGGGACACCAGAGAACTGGTGACTGACTGCTACGCCTCATTTTATAGGCGTCCTAGAGCCCAATAGCAGCCTAACCAACTCGGAGTAGGATTCCTAACAAACGCCCCGAAGCAGGCTAAGCAAGGAGAAAGGAAAAGCCAAGAGTCCCGTAGCAGACTAGAGGCTTGGGGTTAGGTTACTCCTAATATTACGTGGCAAACAGTAGGAGGGACACCAGAGAACTGGTGACTGACTGCTACGCCTCATTTTATAGGTGTTCTAGAGCCCCACAGCAGGCTAACCAACTGGGAGTAGGATTCCCAACAAACGCTCGAAGCAGGCTAAGCAAGGAGAAAGGAAAAGCCAAGAGTCCCGTAGCAGACTAGAGGCTTGGTGTTAGGTTACTCCTAATATTACGTGGCAAACAGTAGGAGGGACACCAGAGAACTGGTGACTGACTGCTACGCCTCATTTTATAGGTGTTCTAGAGCCCCATAGCAGGCTAACCAACTGGGAGTGGGATTCCCAACAAACGCCCCGAAGCAGGCTAAGCAAGGAGAAAGGAAAAGCCAAGAGTCCCGTAGCAGACTAGAGGCTTGGGGTTAGGTTACTCCTAATATTACGTGGCAAACAGTAGGAGGGACACCAGAGAACTGGTGACTGACTGCTACGCCTCATTTCATAGGTGTTCTAGAGCCCCATAGCAGGCTAACCAACTGGGAGTAGGATTCCCAACAAACGCCCCGAAGCAGGCTAAGCAAGGAGAAAGGAAAAGCCAAGAGTCCCGTTGCAGACTAGAGGCTTGGGGTTAGGTTACTCCTAATATTACGTGGCAAACAGTAGGAGGGACACCAGAGAACTGGTGACTGACTGCTACGCCTCATTTTATAGGTGTTCTAGAGCCCCATAGCAGGCTAACCAACTGGGTGTAGGATTCCCAACAAAGCCCCGAAGCAGGCTAAGCAAGGAGAAAGGAAAAGCCAAGAGTCCCGTAGCAGACTAGAGGCTTGGGGTTAGGTTACTCCTAATATTACGTGGCAAACAGTAGGAGGGACACCAGAGAACTGGTGACTGACTGCTACGCCTCATTTTATAGGCGTCCTAGAGCCCAAGAGCAGCCTAACCAACTCGGAGTAGGATTCCCAACAAACGCCCCGAAGCAGGCTAAGCAAGGAGAAAGGAAAAGCCAAGAGTCCCGTAGCAGACTAGAGGCTTGGGATTAGGTTACTCCTAATGTTCCGAAGCAAACAGTGGGAGGGACACCAGAGAACTGGTGACTGACTGCTACGCCTCATTTTATAGGTGTTCTAGAGCCCAATAGCAGCCTAACCAACTCGGAGTAGGATTCCCAACAAACGCCCCGAAGCAGGCTAAGCAAGGAGAAAGGAAAAGCCAAGAGTCCCGTAGCAGACTAGAGGCTTGGGATTAGGTTACTCCTAATGTTCCGAAGCAAACAGTAGGAGGGACACCAGAGAACTGGTGACTGACTGCTACGCCTCATTTTGTAGGTGTTCTAGAGCCCAATAGCAGCCTAACCAACTCGGAGTAGGATTCCCAACAAACGCCCCGAAGCAGGCTAAGCAAGGAGAAAGGGAAAGCCAAGAGTCCCGTAGCAGACTAGAGGCTTGGTATTAGGTTACTCCTAATATTACGTGGCAAACAGTAGGAGGGACATTAGGGAACTGGTGACTGACTGCTACGCCTCATTTTATAGGTGTTCTAGAGCCCAATAGCAGCCTAACCAACTCGGAGTAGGATTCCCAACAAACGCCCCGAAGCAGGCTAAGCAAGGAGAAAGGAAAAGCCAAGAGTCCCGTAGCAGACTAGAGGCTTGGGATTAGGTTACTCCTAATGTTCCGAAGCAAACAGTGGGAGGGACACCAGAGAACTGGTGACTGACTGCTACGCCTCATTTTATAGGTGTTCTAGAGCCCAATAGCAGCCTAACCAACTCGGAGTAGGATTCCCAACAAACGCCCCGAAGCAGGCTAAGCAAGGAGAAAGGAAAAGCCGAGAGTCCCGTAGCAGACTAGAGGCTTGGGGTTAGGTTACTCCTAATGTTCCGAAGCAAACAGCAAGAGGGACACCAGAGAACTGGTGACTGCCTGCTATGCCTCATTATATAGGCGTCCTAGAGCCCCATAGCAGGCTAACCAACTGGGAGTAGGATTCCCAACAAAGCCCCGAAGCAGGCTAAGCCAGGAGAAAGGAAAAGCCAAGAGTCCCGTAGCAGACTAGAGGCTTGGGGTTAGGTTACTCCTAATGTTCCGTGGCAAACAGCAGGAGGGACACCAGAGAACTGGTGACTGCCTGCTATGCCTAATTATATAGGCGTCCTAGAGCCCCATAGCAGGCTAACCAACTGGGAGTAGGATTCCCAACAAAGCCCCGAAGCAGGCTAAGCCAGGAGAAAGGAAAAGCCAAGAGTCCCGTAGCAGACTAGAGGCTTGGTATTAGGTTACTCCTGATATTACGTGGCAAACAGTAGGAGGGACACCAGAGAACTGGTGACTGACTGCTACGCCTCATTTTATAGGTGTTCTAGAGCCCCATAGCAGGCTAACCAACTGGGTGTAGGATTCCCAACAAAGCCCCGAAGCAGGCTAAGCCAGGAGAAAGGAAAAGCCAAGAGTCCCGTAGAAGACTAGAGGCTTGGTATTAGGTTACTCCTAATATTACGTGGCAAACAGTAGGAGGGACACCAGAGAACTGGTGACTGACTGCTACGCCTCATTTTATAGGTGTTCTAGAGCCCCATAGCAGGCTAACCAACTGGGTGTAGGATTCCCAACAAAGCCCCGAAGCAGGCTAAGCCAGGAGAAAGGAAAAGCCAAGAGTCCCGTAGCAGACTAGAGGCTTGGGGTTAGGTTACTCCTAATATTACGTGGCAAACAGTAGGAGGGACACCAGAGAACTGGTGACTGACAGCTACGCCTCATTTTATAGGCGTTCTAGAGCCCCATAGCAGGCTAACCAACTGGGAGTAGGATTCCCAACAAAGCCCCGAAGCAGGCTAAGCCAGGAGAAAGGAAAAGCCAAGAGTCCCGTAGCAGACTAGAGGCTTGGGGTTAGGTTACTCCTAATGTTCCGTGGCAACCAGCAGGAGGGACACCAGAGAACTGGTGACTGCCTGCTATGCCTCATTATATAGGCGTCCTAGAGCCCCATAGCAGGCTAACCAACTGGGAGTAGGATTCCCAACAAAGCCCAGAAGCAGGCTAAGCCAGGAGAAAGGAAAAGCCAAGAGTCCCGTAGCAGACTAGAGGCTTGGTATTAGGTTACTCCTAATATTACGTGGCAAACAGTAGGAGGGACACCAGAGAACTGGTGACTGACTGCTACGCCTCATTTTATAGGTGTTCTAGAGCCCCATAGCAGGCTAACCAACTGAATGTAGGATTCCCAACAAAGCCCCGAAGCAGGCTAAGCCAGGAGAAAGGAAAAGCCAAGTGTCCCGTAGCAGACTAGAGGCTTGGTATTAGGTTACTCCTAATATTACGTGGCAAACAGTAGGAGGGACACCAGAGAACTGGCGACTGACTGCTACGCCTCATTTTATAGGTGTTCTAGAGCCCCACAGCAGGCTAACCAACTGGGAGTAGGATTCCCAACAAACGCCCCGAAGCAGGCTAAGCAAGGAGAAAGGAAAAGCCAAGAGTCCCGTAGCAGACTAGAGGCTTGGGGTTAGGTTACTCCTAATATTACGTGGCAAACAGTAGGAGGGACACCAGAGAACTGGTGACTGACTGCTACGCCTCATTTTATAGGTGTTCTAGAGCCCCATAGCAGGCTAACCAACTGGGAGTAGGATTCCCAACAAACGCCCCGAAGCAGGCTAAGCAAGGAGAAAGGAAAAGCCAAGAGTCCCGTTGCAGACTAGAGGCTTGGGGTTAGGTTACTCCTAATATTACGTGGCAAACAGTAGGAGGGACACCAGAGAACTGGTGACTGACTGCTACGCCTCCTTTTATAGGTGTTCTAGAGCCCCATAGCAGGCTAACCAACTGGGTGTAGGATTCCCAACAAAGCCCCGAAGCAGGCTAAGCAAGGAGAAAGGAAAAGCCAAGAGTCCCGTAGCAGACTAGAGGCTTGGGGTTAGGTTACTCCTAATATTACGTGGCAAACAGTAGGAGGGACACCAGAGAACTGGTGACTGACTGCTACGCCTCATTTTATAGGCGTCCTAGAGCCCAATAGCAGCCTAACCAACTCGGAGTAGGATTCCTAACAAACGCCCCGAAGCAGGCTAAGCAAGGAGAAAGGAAAAGCCAAGAGTCCCGTAGCAGACTAGAGGCTTGGGGTTAGGTTACTCCTAATATTACGTGGCAAACAGTAGGAGGGACACCAGAGAACTGGTGACTGACTGCTACGCCTCATTTTATAGGTGTTCTAGAGCCCCACAGCAGGCTAACCAACTGGGAGTAGGATTCCCAACAAACGCTCGAAGCAGGCTAAGCAAGGAGAAAGGAAAAGCCAAGAGTCCCGTAGCAGACTAGAGGCTTGGTGTTAGGTTACTCCTAATATTACGTGGCAAACAGTAGGAGGGACACCAGAGAACTGGTGACTGACTGCTACGCCTCATTTTATAGGTGTTCTAGAGCCCCATAGCAGGCTAACCAACTGGGAGTGGGATTCCCAACAAACGCCCCGAAGCAGGCTAAGCAAGGAGAAAGGAAAAGCCAAGAGTCCCGTAGCAGACTAGAGGCTTGGGGTTAGGTTACTCCTAATATTACGTGGCAAACAGTAGGAGGGACACCAGAGAACTGGTGACTGACTGCTACGCCTCATTTCATAGGTGTTCTAGAGCCCCATAGCAGGCTAACCAACTGGGAGTAGGATTCCCAACAAACGCCCCGAAGCAGGCTAAGCAAGGAGAAAGGAAAAGCCAAGAGTCCCGTTGCAGACTAGAGGCTTGGGGTTAGGTTACTCCTAATATTACGTGGCAAACAGTAGGAGGGACACCAGAGAACTGGTGACTGACTGCTACGCCTCATTTTATAGGTGTTCTAGAGCCCCATAGCAGGCTAACCAACTGGGTGTAGGATTCCCAACAAAGCCCCGAAGCAGGCTAAGCAAGGAGAAAGGAAAAGCCAAGAGTCCCGTAGCAGACTAGAGGCTTGGGGTTAGGTTACTCCTAATATTACGTGGCAAACAGTAGGAGGGACACCAGAGAACTGGTGACTGACTGCTACGCCTCATTTTATAGGCGTCCTAGAGCCCAAGAGCAGCCTAACCAACTCGGAGTAGGATTCCCAACAAACGCCCCGAAGCAGGCTAAGCAAGGAGAAAGGAAAAGCCAAGAGTCCCGTAGCAGACTAGAGGCTTGGGATTAGGTTACTCCTAATGTTCCGAAGCAAACAGTGGGAGGGACACCAGAGAACTGGTGACTGACTGCTACGCCTCATTTTATAGGTGTTCTAGAGCCCAATAGCAGCCTAACCAACTCGGAGTAGGATTCCCAACAAACGCCCCGAAGCAGGCTAAGCAAGGAGAAAGGAAAAGCCAAGAGTCCCGTAGCAGACTAGAGGCTTGGGATTAGGTTACTCCTAATGTTCCGAAGCAAACAGTAGGAGGGACACCAGAGAACTGGTGACTGACTGCTACGCCTCATTTTGTAGGTGTTCTAGAGCCCAATAGCAGCCTAACCAACTCGGAGTAGGATTCCCAACAAACGCCCCGAAGCAGGCTAAGCAAGGAGAAAGGGAAAGCCAAGAGTCCCGTAGCAGACTAGAGGCTTGGTATTAGGTTACTCCTAATATTACGTGGCAAACAGTAGGAGGGACATTAGGGAACTGGTGACTGACTGCTACGCCTCATTTTATAGGTGTTCTAGAGCCCAATAGCAGCCTAACCAACTCGGAGTAGGATTCCCAACAAACGCCCCGAAGCAGGCTAAGCAAGGAGAAAGGAAAAGCCAAGAGTCCCGTAGCAGACTAGAGGCTTGGGATTAGGTTACTCCTAATGTTCCGAAGCAAACAGTGGGAGGGACACCAGAGAACTGGTGACTGACTGCTACGCCTCATTTTATAGGTGTTCTAGAGCCCAATAGCAGCCTAACCAACTCGGAGTAGGATTCCCAACAAACGCCCCGAAGCAGGCTAAGCAAGGAGAAAGGAAAAGCCGAGAGTCCCGTAGCAGACTAGAGGCTTGGGGTTAGGTTACTCCTAATGTTCCGAAGCAAACAGCAAGAGGGACACCAGAGAACTGGTGACTGCCTGCTATGCCTCATTATATAGGCGTCCTAGAGCCCCATAGCAGGCTAACCAACTGGGAGTAGGATTCCCAACAAAGGCCCGATGCAGGCTAAGCCAGGAGAAAGGAAAAGCCAAGAGTCCCGTAGCAGACTAGAGGCTTGGGGTTAGGTTACTCCTAATGTTCCGTGGCAAACAGCAGGAGGGACACCAGAGAACTGGTGACTGCCTGCTATGCCTCATTATATAGGCGTCCTAGAGCCCCATAGCAGGCTAACCAACTGGGAGTAGGATTCCCAACAAAGCCCCGAAGCAGGCTAAGCCAGGAGAAAGGAAAAGCCAAGAGTCCCGTAGCAGACTAGAGGCTTGGTATTAGGTTACTCCTGATATTACGTGGCAAACAGTAGGAGGGACACCAGAGAACTGGTGACTGACTGCTACGCCTCATTTTATAGGTGTTCTAGAGCCCCATAGCAGGCTAACCAACTGGGTGTAGGATTCCCAACAAAGCCCCGAAGCAGGCTAAGCCAGGAGAAAGGAAAAGCCAAGAGTCCCGTAGAAGACTAGAGGCTTGGTATTAGGTTACTCCTAATATTACGTGGCAAACAGTAGGAGGGACACCAGAGAACTGGTGACTGACTGCTACGCCTCATTTTATAGGTGTTCTAGAGCCCCATAGCAGGCTAACCAACTGGGAGTAGGATTCCCAACAAAGCCCCGAAGCAGGCTAAGCCAGGAGAAAGGAAAAGCCAAGAGTCCCGTAGCAGACTAGAGGCTTGGTATTAGGTTACTCCTAATATTACGTGGCAAACAGTAGGAGGGACACCAGAGAACTGGTGACTGACAGCTACGCCTCATTTTATAGGCGTTCTAGAGCCCCATAGCAGGCTAACCAACTGGGAGTAGGATTCCCAACAAAGCCCCGAAGCAGGCTAAGCCAGGAGAAAGGAAAAGCCAAGAGTCCCGTAGCAGACTAGAGGCTTGGGGTTAGGTTACTCCTAATGTTCCGTGGCAAACAGCAGGAGGGACACCAGAGAACTGGTGACTGCCTGCTATGCCTCATTATATAGGCGTCCTAGAGCCCCATAGCAGGCTAACCAACTGGGAGTAGGATTCCCAACAAAGCCCAGAAGCAGGCTAAGCCAGGAGAAAGGAAAAGCCAAGAGTCCCGTAGCAGACTAGAGGCTTGGTATTAGGTTACTCCTAATATTACGTGGCAAACAGTAGGAGGGACACCAGAGAACTGGTGACTGACTGCTACGCCTCATTTTATAGGTGTTCTAGAGCCCCATAGCAGGCTAACCAACTGAATGTAGGATTCCCAACAAAGCCCCGAAGCAGGCTAAGCCAGGAGAAAGGAAAAGCCAAGTGTCCCGTAGCAGACTAGAGGCTTGGTATTAGGTTACTCCTAATATTACGTGGCAAACAGTAGGAGGGACACCAGAGAACTGGCGACTGACTGCTACGCCTCATTTTATAGGTGTTCTAGAGCCCCATATTAGGCTAACCAACTGGGTGTAGGATTCCCAACAAAGCCCCGAAGCAGGCTAAGCCAGGAGAAAGGAAAAGCCAAGAGTCCCGTAGCAGACTAGAGGCTTGGTATTAGGTTACTTTTAATATTACGTGGCAAACAGTAGGAGGGACACCAGAGAACTGGTGACTGACTGCTACGCCTCATTTTATAGGCGTTCTAGAGCCCCATAGCAGGCTAACCAACCGGGTGTAGGATTCCCAACAAAGCTCCGAAGCAGGCTAAGCAAGGAGAAAGGAAAAGCCAAGAGTCCCGTAGCAGACTAGAGGCTTGGTATTAGGTTACTCCTAATATTACGTGGCAAACAGTAGGAGGGACACCAGAGAACTGGTGACTGACAGCTACGCCTCATTTTATAGGCGTTCTAGAGCCCCATAGCAGGCTAACCAACTGGGAGTAGGATTCCCAACAAAGCCCCGAAGCAGGCTAAGCCAGGAGAAAGGAAAAGCCAAGAGTCCCGTAGCAGACTAGAGGCTTGGGGTTAGGTTACTCCTAATGTTCCGTGGCAAACAGCAGGAGGGACACCAGAGAACTGGTGACTGCCTGCTATGCCTCATTATATAGGCGTCCTAGAGCCCCATAGCAGGCTAACCAACTGGGAGTAGCATTCCCAACAAAGCCCAGAAGCAGGCTAAGCCAGGAGAAAGGAAAAGCCAAGAGTCCCGTAGCAGACTAGAGGCTTGGTATTAGGTTACTCCTAATATTACGTGGCAAACAGTAGGAGGGACACCAGAGAACTGGTGACTGACTGCTACGCCTCATTTTATAGGTGTTCTAGAGCCCCATAGCAGGCTAACCAACTGAATGTAGGATTCCCAACAAAGCCCCGAAGCAGGCTAAGCCAGGAGAAAGGAAAAGCCAAGAGTCCCGTAGCAGACTAGAGGCTTGGTATTAGGTTACTCCTAATATTACGTGGCAAACAGTAGGAGGGACACCAGAGAACTGGCGACTGACTGCTACGCCTCATTTTATAGGTGTTCTAGAGCCCCATATTAGGCTAACCAACTGGGTGTAG
This sequence comes from Thermobia domestica, assembly GCF_964235325.1. Taxonomy (NCBI): domain Eukaryota; kingdom Metazoa; phylum Arthropoda; class Insecta; order Zygentoma; family Lepismatidae; genus Thermobia; species Thermobia domestica. The sequence continues at coordinate 4,678,616 of NC_137468.1, forward strand.
GATTCCCAACAAAGCCCCGAAGCAGGCTAAGCCAGGAGAAAGGAAAAGCCAAGAGTCCCGTAGCAGACTAGAGGCTTGGTATTAGGTTACTTTTAATATTACGTGGCAAACAGTAGGAGGGACACCAGAGAACTGGTGACTGACTGCTACGCCTCATTTTATAGGCGTTCTAGAGCCCCATAGCAGGCTAACCAACCGGGTGTAGGATTCCCAACAAAGCTCCGAAGCAGGCTAAGCAAGGAGAAAGGAAAAGCCAAGAGTCCCGTAGCAGACTAGAGGCTTGGTATTAGGTTACTCCTAATATTACGTGGCAAACAGTAGGAGGGACACCAGAGAACTGGTGACTGACTGCTACGCCTCATTTTATAGGTGTTCTAGAGCCCCATAGCAGGCTAACCAACTGGGAGTAGGATTCCCAACAAAGCCCAGAAGCAGGCTAAGCCAGGAGAAAGGAAAAGCCAAGAGTCCCGTAGCAGACTAGAGGCTTGGTATTAGGTTACTCCTAATATTACGTGGCAAACAGTAGGAGGGACACCAGAGAACTGGTGACTGACTGCTACGCCTCATTTTATAGGTGTTCTAGAGCCCCATAGCAGGCTAACCAACTGGGAGTAGGATTCCCAACAAAGCCCCGAAGCAGGCTAAGCCAGGAGAAAGGAAAAGCCAAGAGTCCCGTAGCAGACTAGAGGCTTGGTATTAGGTTACTCCTAATATTACGTGGCAAACAGTAGGAGGGACACCAGAGAACTGGCGACTGACTGCTACGCCTCATTTTATAGGTGTTCTAGAGCCCCATATTAGGCTAACCAACTGGGTGTAGGATTCCCAACAAAGCCCCGAAGCAGGCTAAGCCAGGAGAAAGGAAAAGCCAAGAGTCCCGTAGCAGACTAGAGGCTTGGTATTAGGTTACTTTTAATATTACGTGGCAAACAGTAGGAGGGACACCAGAGAACTGGTGACTGACTGCTACGCCTCATTTTATAGGCGTTCTAGAGCCCCATAGCAGGCTAACCAACCGGGTGTAGGATTCCCAACAAAGCTCCGAAGCAGGCTAAGCAAGGAGAAAGGAAAAGCCAAGAGTCCCGTAGCAGACTAGAGGCTTGGTATTAGGTTACTCCTAATATTACGTGGCAAACAGTAGGAGGGACACCAGAGAACTGGTGACTGACTGCTACGCCTCATTTTATAGGTGTTCTAGAGCCCAATAGCAGCCTAACCAACTCGGAGTAGGATTCCCAACAGAGCCCCGAAGCAGGCTAAGCAAGGAGAAAGGAAAAGCCAAGAGTCCCGTAGCAGACTAGAGGCTTGGGATTAGGTTACTCCTAATGTTCCGAAGCAAACAGCAGGAGGGACACCAGGGAACTGGTCCACTGTCGGCTGCCGAATTTATAGATCCCCAGATGGTGGTGGCGCTGCTGCTCCGATGTCGACGTCTGCTTCGTGGGAGGAGACAGAAGTCCGTCGTCTGCTGGTTGTAGTAGATCCACGTGGTGCGTAGTATCTTGACGTAAAACTATGTGGTGGTGTTTATAAAGAAACGTAAAGTGTTTGTACACAATACCATCTGGGATATTGCAATATATATGACTAGAATAATGTCAACGCGAGACAAACGAATAATTAATTTATATCGATAAAAGAGAAATATTATTTTACTACATAATTAAATTACATTAGAAATATTATGAAGCGTAGATATTAACCTGGAAAAACTGCTTCGATATACCATGTGAAAATGGCATACAGTACTGTATCAACAATAAACATCATCATACTTAATCCCATATTGAATTTATCTCCATCCATTGGACTTTTCCACATGTTATGCGGCTGAATTCCAATTCCGATACTTTCGTACGCAGCAATGTAGAAGCATCCATATCCGAAGGCAACATTATTCGAAAAACTCTGAAATACACGATTTTCACATATAATTTACACTACTCTTAGAATCAACAACTTTTCTTTAAAAATTACAGGATTAGATGTCAGTAAACAATACCACACATCATTTGCATAAGAAAATATAAAGGATGAATCGAAAGGAAGGTTAAATACGGTTTTGTACTACAAAGAGTGATCGGAAAATAAGGTTACAAAGCCTGCAGTGAAACGAGATAGATTTTTTCATACAACCAATACAGCCAACAAATACATCATACATTAGGTTATTTTTCGACATTGTCTCCATATCGGTTGAGGCACTTATCACATCGTGGGATGAATTTGAAGATTCACTTCTGGTAAAAATCTTGTCCTTTCTTGTTCAGTCACGTTGTCACGGAATGTTTCAACTTGTCTGAAGCGAAGGACGGCCTCCTAGGTGATCCTTTAAGTACGGGAACAGGTTAAACTCGGTTGCAGCGAGGTCCGGGCTGTAGGGAGGGTGATCGATAATGTTCTAACGAAACTGCTTCAACAGCGTGATAGTCTTCTGGGCTGTATGCGGGCGCGCGTTGTCGTGAAGGAAGATGGCGCTCTAAGTGAGAAGTCCTGGTCGTAAACCTCTACCAGCTGCCGGTGAATTTCAGCCGTGGTTACATGTTTCGCCCACAGAGTAGTTGAATAGTTGAAGCGGACTTCTTTGCGGGACCAGTTTTCCAAATGAGTCGCCATTTGTGTTTGCCTATAACTACCACCATAGGTGTTAGGTGGCTGAAACTAGGCACAATTGCCAAATCCACGTAGTAAAATTACTGCACACTCCTCATGCCTTTATAACAGACGAAACTCTAGAAATATGGGCCTTGTAACCTTAGTTTCTGATCCTTCCTCGTATATGTTCAATGTGTAGACCTTCAACATCAATGCAATAGACAGGTATTTACATAAGGAGCCGGACCCAAGACAGAAAATTTACATGGGCGGCAGTTTCAAAGAATTAAGATCGAAGCTGAAGATAGAGGCTGTTCACGCCAGAAAAATTGAAAGGAGATGTATATTGAAAATAATGTTGGTACATCAGCGCAATCTAGTTTTCTCGTTACGATGCTATTGCTACTAGAAGAAGCTAAGCCTATTCTTATTGGCTGCTAGCGTAATCCGCGTATTTATTCTTTACACTCCACCCTGTTGCTGATGACTAATGCATACGGATGCAGACGCTTTATTTAGGAATATATTTAATATAAACAAATAAGGGGCATGGGCGCAAACTTTTCTTGGACACATGAGCTAAAACATCTAAATATGAGCCTGGGTGTAAGTAACACTTCTTTTCTCCAGAGTCTTTGACAGAACACCTGGCACAAACATCTCTGCACATGCACTCTTTCAGGTGCTATATATTCAAAATCTTAACAGAGTATGCTGACACCTTAGAAATTACCCTAAACGAAGAAATCAATCACGGTTAGATTTGAAGAAAGTGGTGGCCACGAAGACCAGTTCATACTTCAAAAAACTGAACACGCAATCATTCTTGGGCAATTAACTCGTAATAATAACGAACACCGTCCTGTTGAAACGCTGTGGAGAAATCGCCAGTGTCATTTAACATGTTCGGAAACATCTTCTTGAAGAAGGTGTTTGTAAGCCTCTGCGGTAATAGGTAAGCCTCGAGGATACCTGTCCGTGTCCCTAGACCCCGCACCAGAACGTGATCTTATTCTCTCTTTACAAGTTGAAACGATCTGTTCAACAAGAGTTTGTATCACTCCAATAGCTCGAGCTTTGTTAGTTAATTTCTTCATTAACCTGAAATACTTCTCCCTGATGAAAATGGTTAATGCGAAGTTACATTCTCTTTAATACATTCGCGTGCAGATTTTAGGTAACAGTCAGGGTCATCCACACTGAATAGACCATGCAACGTGTGGATCTTATGTAGATGACACTTCTTGTGGAGAATACGACTTACTCGATTTCTTTATGAAGGGTCAAATAAGAAAAAAATGGTGGAAAGTTGCAACAAATTTTATTTTCTTTATATAAGTGTCCGCAAAAAAACATATTAATTTTGCACTACTCTACTACCCCGAATTTGGCCGCCATCTTGGAAAAATGGCGCCAAAAATTATTTTTTTGTAAATATCTCGCACGGAAAGCATTTTAGAGCAAAATATGTTATTACAAAAAATAATCTACATTAAATTCTCTACAAGAAATGTTCTCTTCATTTTTTCTCTAGGATGCACGTTTAGATGTTATGGGCGTGGCAAATTACGCATTTTTCTTTCAGCATCGCTTCGTGGTAGAACCTTAACGAAAATTTTCTGATACTATTTTGTTTTAGTGATTTTTCTTATATAAAATATAAATTAATATATTTTATATTAATTTTATTGCAGGTGTGACTAAGGATACGTAATCAAGTAGTCTGTAACGAAAAATTTTTGGGTGTCTAACAGGGCATGAGCTCTTAGGTTCCGGCGCCACTGATTGATACGTAATAATACTTCCAAAGAAGAACTTGTCAGATTTCATTATTCGTTAAATGACTTTTGAAACTGGTAAATGTTGGTATGCAGTAATTTATTTGTAAATATTAAAATGGAAAATTCGATAACACCCAAACGAGTTGGAGAACCTATCCGCACTAAGCATATTTCCCTTTAGGTTGTAAATATAGCTGAAGGTTCTTGATTTGAATAATATTTGTGAAAATTTACACATTGAGACACAAGGAGAAAAGTGGATAATATAGTGTCAATAAACAACATTTTAAAAATATACGAAATTAACGGTTAATATCAAATATAGAACCATTAACAGAATTAACTCTGTAACTCGTTTTCTCCATTCATTTTTTCCCTCTATTTTCAGGAATACATCATCACTGAATTTCTCCACTGGAGATTATCTTTCATTCAGCAGCATCCAACTGGAGCACAGCCTTGTAAACGAAACATTTTAAAAAGTTGTAAACGGCGAGAGGGAGATTCGAACTCGGATCAGCGGTTTAGAAAACCACAATACTAACCATTCACCTAAAGCGTTAATTATGGGGGTGAAATTAAATAAAGAGCCTTTTCTGTTCGCTGAAAACAGTGACTTAATAGTCAAACTCAAAACACAGGAATATGTAATTGAGAACTCGGAGGGTATTATATCACTGTATTCACTAAATTATTAACATTTCAGATTGTTAAAAAATACATAACTCCTCTATTTTGAATGAAATACGGCGCGGATATTATACTCGTAAACAAACCTAAGGCGTATTAAGTGTTTCTCAGTGGTCACGCCGCTTGACCAGAACTGTTTAGATAATCAACTCGGTGGTGTGCTGAATGCCACAGCCAATTATTGGTGCTGATTGCCACGACTAGCGTTGATTGCCAATATCAAGGTGCTGACTGCCACGATGCCGTGCTGACTGCCACGAGCCTGAGAGAAAGTTACTAGACGTAACATTACCGGACGCCAAGAAGCATGAAAGAAACTATAAATATACCACATTGACTTGACACCTAGTCTTTCGTTTCAGGCGCTGCTATCGGCTGAAGAAATTCCATTCTCTTTTGCTAAGGCTCTCTCGCTTAGCAGCTGCTGAACCCTTATTGGCTCAGCGCGTGGGTGTGTCGGGGTGTGAGCTTTAGTTCGCATTTTTGCCACGGCTCAAGACATTTTGGCAGCACAATAGATGATCCTTAGGACCGTGTTGTTCAGACCAACACCTAACAAAGGTAAACAAGTCTCTGTATGTACACTCATGTCCAAAATTATTGTCACATGATTATAAATATGTTGTTCTAGTAATATAATTTGATAACGAATTTGCCCGGTATTTCTTATAATGTTAGTATGTGTATAATCGGCAAAGACAAGTATGTGGTAAATTTCATGTCAAAAGAGCAGTAAATAAGAACAATAAAACGAAAATAAAATTTTCTTGTCCATTTAGTTACATTTTATTTTACTCATTAAGAATTTCGTATTTATAATTCTTTATCTATAAAATTTATCACAAATATAAATTTTCTGATTATACACATAATATAAGTATTAAAAGTACTCTGCAAAATTATCAAATTATATTCTTACAAGAAGACAGTTATAGATATGCGACAATAATTTTGGACATGAGTGTACTTTCAGTTTTGTCAGGGAGCGGTGCGTACAAAATTGGTACGATTTATGTATTCTCACTTGAACTCCCTATGTCAGCATGAACTGTGTACAGCTGTGCAAATTGTTTCGAGCAGCTTTTGAAAGTTCCATCAAGAAAGCACTGCTGGCTGTACCTCTCAAGGGAAATTCAGGAGAAAGCACTCGCCTGCAGAGAAATGAAGCATGCCATTTGAAGTCCCAATTCATGCTGATTATAGTAAGCTAATAAAATACCTGTACGGTTGAGAACGGTTCGAGATATTCAATTTGGAAGTTTATATGAGAAAATGAGGATATACGCATTTATACACGTTAAGCACAACATAATTAGTAACGAATATTGATATACAAATTGAAATCTATCGGAAGTAACAGAAAAAAACTGTTTCGCAATAACTAACGGGTTTGTTAGATACAATTAGTCATTACATTGTTCACACTAATCATAGGTTAGAGATGAAAATTGATCACTGTTGTTCTTCTGTTTTATGAAGAAATGACACAGGCAAAATACTCCCTTGCATCATGAACATTTTATATGTGCAATTGGGTTGTATCCGTAAAGAGGACAGTTCGCAGAACCAAAGCAAAAAGCAAATGCGACAAGTGATTCAAAAGTTATAGGCCTATAATTTGTTCGTAACCTGCCTTGCAGAACGCAAACTGAAACAATCCAATGTATCGCGGTGATCGGAAGTGATTCGTATGGACACGAACTTTATTTGATTGTTTCGTTGGTACATTATAATGTCCAGATGAAGAAGATTCATACTATGTACAAATCTCCTGCCATAATCTTTGATTGATCGGAATCAAAACACATCAAATGGTTGCACAAATCGTATGCAATTCTTTGGTATCTTCTCAACCATTAGGTCTTTGCCATCCGTCATGAAACTTGTAATGGACAATTTGTCTGTGATGGACCCCAGTGATCAAGCAATAGCAATTTCAAACCATCAGGCTTCGCCACGGGTGAGAATACTTAACGCATTGAAACGTGCATCCACTCATTTTCTCATATAAATTTCCAGGCTGAATATCTCGAACAGTTCTCAACGTACAGGAGTTTTATTACTTGTTGTAATCAGCATGAATTGGTCCTTGAAATAACATGCTTATTTCTCTGCAGGCGAATGCTTCTCCCAAACTTCCCTTATCAGCTGGCTTCAGACCATCATATCCATTAAATAATACAATAAAACAATTAATATAAACAATGAAATGTGCAAATTGTACATATAACGGAAAAGGCAATCCCTTTTTAAACATCCAAGTGTATGTTGTTCCACTTAGTAAGCAACTTTGTAACTTATAGGATGCCACATAGATTTGCTGTGATGATTACTAAATTAATCCCTACTAAATTAATTAATAATCATAAATTTAGTATGAGCGATTAATTCCTCTCTTTCCAAATACAGTTTCTCCCAGCCTCGTGGCAGTCAGCACGCCGTCGTGGCAGTCAGCACCTTCATATTTGCAGTCAGCGACAGTCGTGGCAGTCAGCACCAATAATTGGCTGTGGCAGTCAGCACCTATCCCTCGGATCCACGAACGACCAGTACATTTTTTTTTTTTTACTTTAGAATTTTCGGTGGCGATTGATCAGCGATAACACATGTTCTATTATCTTCAGATATTTGAATACTCGGATGTTTCAATACATGAGCTATCAAATCTTTAGGAATAACAAAAGCATTAATAAAATAAACTAATAATTATTATTAGTATATCATAGAAGGTTAAAAGTTAGAAACTTATTATCACTCAGGGCATAACATTACAACCAGAAACGTGATATTTGGCAAGAATATTTCGGTTTTGTTTAGTGTTGCCCAAGAGAAAAGGAATTTCTCATCTTGTTTCTAAAACAAAACAAAGAAAATTGAGACGAGAATTAACATTGTACGTTCGAGACGGGACAAGGTTAATTCAAATTATCGTCTCGCTTTGAAAATGAGAATTGAGACGAGACGAAAAGTATCGTAAATATTTCTCGTTTTATCTCGATTCTCCAAATAGTTATGTCCATTCTTTAAGTTGCAATTGCTATGTAGACTGATTCTTATACGCTATTTTGTTACTTTCGGAACTCATAAAATTTATTATGTTCTGTGTAGGTATTTTTGTAGCAAAGATTTTATAATTACTACTGCATATTCTAAAAGTTAGTTTATTATATGCCTTACTCTTCAGTGATATTCAGTTATTTTTATTGCAGTTATTTTCTTTAAATCGTACAGAAGAATTCTTTCTATATGAAACTATAGTGGCACGCTTTCGTTTAAAATTTTCGTAGTTGCAGAGGTGTATCCTGGAGGTCCGGACAAACTCCCTATTTCCTGACTTATCTGTAAGTTTTCTCTAATTTTAGGGCAACTTTAAAAATATTATTATTATTATTATTATTATTATTATTATTATTATTATTATTATTATTATTATTATTATTATTATTATTATTATTATTATTATTATTATTATTATTACTGAAGATTTAAGATCTCAATTTTACTTCCTATTGCAATGTAGATAAGAATACTGAAGTTGATCGGAAAAGAAAAAAGAGATACTGTCAAATGACTTGTACCCGAAAGGAAACGAGGGGCAGAAAGAAGGTTTCAGCTCCTGGGCAATATTAATATCGAAACTTCGGATGCTTAAACAGAAACTAACTAGGATTTGTCTTCATCACGATACATACTAAGACGCTTTCTTTGGATAAAAGACTTTGGATTATTTATGCGTTATATGGATATTTTAACAAAATATACATACGAATATAAAAAAGAATAATTCCTATTTACAAATTTTGGTTGAACGAATATATGAAACGTCTTGGAAATGGCGAACGAAAATATTATTATTTCTAGCAATAGGAGTAATAGTCGAAGACGTTCTGAATAATTACTAGGAAACAATGTCGTTTCAGACAAATTTATGACCCATACTAGGCCCTAAGCATGATCCTTATGTATTCATGAATTCTCTGCTAACCACGTTACGTTCTCCTACACACGAATCAACGTTGTAGACAGACATGTGACATCATATTGCTAGTACAATATTTCCTCTTAGTCCAAGAGCTAGGAAAGGTTTTATTTATCCTTGATACCCAAAAGAGCCATAGTGTTTTTCTGGAAGCTTAAAACCTACACAATCACAATATGGAAGTCTTACTAAAAATCAGTGATGGGGGCATGAAATATGACGTCATCAATATGGTCGCCGCCACAATTCACGGCACAGTCTTTAAATGAGGATAAGTTTACAATCAATGAAGCTAGTAACTTTGTTCTTGTGTCAAATTAATGGTAATGGATGTGCTAAGTATTATAAGTCATTGCTGTTTACATATATAGCCGCCATTTTTAAATATGGAACATAATTTGCTTAGAATTTAGTTTCTTTTGCTTCACTGTATTCCTTTCATGGCAAATATCTATGAAACCGCTAGAGATAGGGGAAAACAGCTTGAAATAAACGAGATCGAGCAGAATCTGACCTTTTCAAGGGTACCAATATCATTATTGTATCTTAAAAAATGACTGAAATATTCAGTTTTACGTTGGTCATAGTGCAGTTCTCGGCCTTCAATAATCTACAAAGCAAATCACTGTATTTGGTTCCATTTCAGAAATAATTGTAAATACTGAATAGTGTTTGTTTTTTCTTTGAGGAAAATTATCACCAAACCTGTGTAAACAGTCTCAGAAATAGAAGATATTGGGTGTTTATAATGATTATAAGCGTTATCACAAGGTTCTGGACAGAATTATAAGAAAACTACCACTCGTGCCGTGTTTGGCTTGGGACAATTATGATGTGAATTTGGAAACTTTTTCTGGTCAAGGCACATTACATGATACTTTTGGCATTTGTTTTCAGAATAAATAAGTTTTTGCAGGAACAGAAGTGATTTCTCATAGCTTGCAAGTCAAGAAGGAGCCCTTGAAAAGTCAAGAACATTTCAGCACTAATCTAGAGTCTTGGAACAATATCCAAAGAAACCCAAACTTGTAATCACTCTTTGCTTTTCTGCTCTAAAGTGTCCTATTAGCAGTGACTGGGAAGAAAGTTTGAAAAGAGATTTTGTTTGGATTATTTCCGCTGAGTGGTGTAAAGATACACCAATGTGGTGAAGTTTGAACTCGAAAACAACCGTCGATTTGTTACCAGTTCAAAAAATTGAATACATAGAAAACATTAGCTTATCACCCACCAGGACAGATGTTGTTCTTGAAACACTAAAAAATATCGCAGCAACTTGCTTCTGAATGCGGGAAATCATTTGCGCTTTTTCACTGTGATCAAGCGACAGCAAAATTGGCTCTTTTAATACAAAACCAGAAGAGTCCTCGTTTCGATGGCATCTTCATTTAATTTTGTACGTTTCACATTGAATTAGCTTTCTTTGGTGTGCTCGGCTATTTCCTTGATAGAATAGAACATATTTTGATTGAAAGTGGAATTCTGGCCTCTGGCTTACTCCAAGGATTCATGAAGGGAAAGCATTACAACCGATGCAAACGCCTTCACATATTACTATCGCTAGCCATGTAACGAAGTCACTTCAGCAAGTTCGTACAAACAAGTGATAAAGAGATTTAGAATTTAGAAGAGATAAAAGAACAAGTAATAATTTGTAACCAAAATTTGACAGAGAATACCCTTTAAAAAATGAGTGATCACGATGTAACGCAATTGTATGACGAATACAAAGTTTTCACAGACAAGACAAGAAAAGGTTTGCATGGTAAAACTTCACAATTATTTCAAAAGTACATATATTTCATGGAAATTTACAATTTTTTCTGTAGATCATACAGAGCCTGTAATGTTGACATGTACATGTAAGTCGTCCCATTTTCTTTACGTGTAATAGGCCAAATTACGCTCGTTGGATGACAGTATATATACTGAAGCTTCTTAACAAGGAAGAGATATGCCCAAGCGCCAGAAAAGCTCTTTCTGAAGGAGGACTATCCATTAAACACTCTACATGTTCTTTTTCTCGTGTTTCAGTAGACATGGCACTAGAAAAAACCGTGAATAAGGACGATGCGTCAAGGTTTGGTGGTATCACAGCATTCACTAAATGAGATTCTGCCAAAACAAGATAGATGAAAACAAGATCCACTAGGAGCAAAATTGTGACTGTTTTATTAGAACTAATTAGGTTAACACATGCAGAAGACATGAAAGCGGAACATCATATTTCTAGAATCAGCGGAGATAACAATGATGTTAAAGAAATCATGAATACTATGGCTGAAGTTTTGAATCCTTTCTACAGCATTGAACCGAACACTCCTCTTTTAAACTTACCCACTGGCCAAGTTATTGCGGAAGACATGGCAGATCAGCTGATAGAAGGTTATGAAAAAGGTTAGGCTGCCTTTGAAATGTTTAAAAATATGTATGCTAAAAATCCTAATAGTGTCGAGAAGCCGACAACAAGAAGCATTGTTAAAAACTGTGCAAACATTTTAGCCCCAAAAAACAAATACAACTCAAAGTTTGAAACTGTGAAGTGCTCGCGAGATCTTTTTGAGAGGTTACTGTATCTTGCAGCAGTCGAGAAAAGGGACGTTGAAAAAGTTACCGAGTATCTACTTACCCCAGTTCCTCTATCTTTGGTTCAAGTAAGTTATATGTAAACTGACAAAAGCAAACTAATGTATGAAATTGAAAAGTGTCAGAAATCAAGCAACGAAAATCTCCATCAAATGTATGCTGTCATATATGATGCAATGTTTGTCATTCATTATTTGAAATTTCCTAACACTTAGCGTGAACTTGCACATAAACTTCTAGAAACAATTTGCCGTACATGCGTAAATGAGGTTAATATAATTTGTGATGTTTACAAGACGCCAAAATTTTTCAGTGTTCTTTATCAGTTCAACTAAGCGAAAGCCGAAATACTAGCTTTAAATTTAGACTATATTTGACTTCCTTCCAAAGCAATTTACTAAGTAGGACAACTAACTAACTAACTAACTCTATGGCCTATGGAACCCGGAGGTTCAATGCCACGTTCACAAAAGCTCTCCACTGACTTCTATCCTTAGCTAACCGCATCCAGTTTCTACTTTGTATTCCAATCTCTGCGAGATCCATCTTAATATTGTCCTCCCATCTGCGCCTAAGTCTTCCTAATGGCCGTTTTCCGATTGGTCTTCCTGTCAAGACTTTGAAAGCGTTTCTACTTTCTTCCATTCTAGCTACATGACCCGCCCGCCTAAGCCTCCTAGATTTGACGATCCTAACAATGTTGGGTAAACCATATAACTTATGTAGTTCCTCGTTATGAAGTTTCCGCCATTCCCCATTCCCGTTCCTCTTGGGTCCGAATATTCGTCTCAGGATCTTGTTTTCAAATACTTTCAGTCTATGTTCTTCCCTCAGAGTAAGACTAAGTAAGACAAACATTATTTTATTCAAATGCAAAATGCATATGTATGTTTGCATATGATGCTAGATATCTACGTAGCCACTGTCCTTTTGTATATATTTTCCGCATATGTCGACAAGCTTCTGTATTGCAAACGAAAAACTACGGTTTAAAATTGTGTGAGAAGAGAGAAATGCACCGATACAACTTCACACGCTCTAACTTATGTGCATTCGTCACTTGTCTTGGCCTTATGTAATCTTTTTACCCATTGGAAGAGATCAGTCCATATCCGGTCTGCAAGATTACCCTACAATTAAAATAATCGTACAAAACAAATTGCTGATCACCCTGCAAAGAAAGAACGAAGAAGGAAATAAATAGTTATTTGTCCTCAATATAATTTAAAATTTTAATAGTTTGTTAACATTATCCATGCTGCCCGCATAATTGTTAATAATGCAAAGGTTGAATAAGGTGACATGGTTGCTGAGAAAGTAACCCGTAGAGATTAATGAATGGACCAACGAAAGGAAAATCGAAAGGGAAAGTAATTTTCTATTATTATTATTATTATTATTATTATTATTATTATTATTATTATTATTATTATTATTATTATTATTATTATTATTATTATTAATGTTATTATTAGTATTACGCAGCATGTTTTGCATACCTAGAAGTTTGTGGTGTTTTATTTCCTCGTGTGTGGAAGTGTAAGTTTTTATTCTTGCTTGTTGTTAATATTGAGATATTACGGTGAACATTGCTACCCTTTCAGACCTGGTGGTCACATTTGTGTACATTAAGTTTTAAGATTAATATAATTACTTTGGAGGATTCAAAATGGCTCGATTTTTATGTCAGAATTCTTTGAACTTTTCTAAATCACTTTCCACTATTTCTGTGGTGTTTTAATCTGTTGTCAGGAAGCAATGCACATTTCTTGTAGACTACTTGCAGGGGCTATCACAATGGACAAAGCTCACCCACGTAGGCTGTTTTATTCTTGGCGAAACAAGCTATTTGCAATAAATTCTCCTTTTGTTTTAGTGATGTATTTTGAGTTTCTAAACTATATAGATCACAATGATGTGTTCGAATAATCCCATTTTTTATTTTACATACGTATTTCAACCCTAATGCACGCAAAACGTTTCGTCCATAATTCTCTAAATATGACATCCGCAAACGAATTGACGGTTGTATTTCATTTGTTAAGTCATAAAGAATAATAATTAAAAATAAAAATAACACCGGAGAGTAAACAAAAAATCAGGTCTGAAAGGGTAGGAAAGTTAGAAACTGAATTGCTTCATACTGTGTTTGTTTTCAACGCTAGGGAGTTATTTAATTTTTTCAAGAAAACGTGTTTGTGTTTTTTTTCCCGTTGGCGGAAAATTGGGCCGGTAGTTGTGGGGTAAGTTGTCACTGTTAAATGTTTTATTTATTTATTTATTTATTTATTTATTATTCATCAATGTTTTAAATCGGTGTTGATATTGTACAACGGGGGACACTTCTAAATGGTACAGCCATATGGAGATTTACGGCTAAGTTGTACCATTTAGAAGTGTCCCCCGCTGTACAACACTATGGAACTTCTCTTTCGCCTGAAGGACGTAAGAGATGTTGTTTATTACTGCAAACGAAGCATTTTTTTTTTTTTGTTATTAGATTGACTGAAGATAAAAATACAGATTGTGACTTTCACTATTTTTCTTTTCTTTTTTTTCTCCGTTTATTTATTTTCTTTTTCGGCAATGTCATGTATGAGTTAGTATCAGATAAACTGATTTGAAATGTTGCACAGATACGACAGCGTGGGATACCGTTTGTCAGTAAATAATATAATCTGAAATCATCTACCATACCTAACTAAATATATTTAATTAAACATTTCCCTTAATCAATATGTAAATATATATAGTTGGTATTTTTATTTTTTAATTTTTCTTCTTTCTTTTTTGTTATTTCTTATATATGTTGTTACATTATTTCAGTGTAAAGTGGACAGTGATATGTATCTGAAACATTTACAAATAAATAAAAATTAATCCAGAAATTTAGTATAAAAATACAAATTATGTAAACTCCATCATATAACACTAAAGAAATTCCCTCGAAATTTTATTAAAACGTCCCGTCTCCCGTGTTGGGATGACAGCTTCCGTTTCTGGATCCTAGTAGTAGTTTTAGATATTTCTTACCATAATCACTGAACCTTGATAAAGTACAAAGGATCAGATGAAAGCAAGGACAGCTTATTGATTACTTATTTGTTTCTGATTTCTTTTTTCAAAAATTTGGACCCGAGGACACAAAAGGGTCAACGTTAAACCATTATTTTGAGGGAGGAGGAAATTGGTCAAGAATTTAAAATCCAAAAAATCATAAGATGCAATACTAGGTAGAAAATGTCAAAACAGGTATATATATACATATATTGATAACTCTACCTCTATGCCTCCATTTTTAAATCAGAAACCTTTTTGGCTTTAGCTTGTAGGCACTTATACAGGGTGTTTTAAAACGACACCACCTACAACGTTTAGGAGGTGATTCCTGACACCAAGATAAGACAAAAAGTATAGACCAACCTGGGTGCACAAATTCTTCCTTTCGGAGTTATACGCTGCCGAAAACATGAAAAAAACTGAGCTTTAAGGGTCCATAGCTTCAAAAACTATGGGACCTACCGTTATCGGCTCAAGACTTTACTTAGGAACTAATAGGTCTATGTGCCTTGTACAAAAATACTTGTTTCAGAACCCTAAGATACTCACGCAACAATTTTTATAGAGAGAGTTTGGCTACGGGCATATAGTTCGAAGTACTCACCAACTACCTCTATGAAAATTTTGCGGAAGTACCGCAGGATTCTGAAACATGAATATTTGGATAGGGCACATATTAGTTCCTAAGTGAAGTCTTGACCCGACTACGGTAGATCCCATAGTTTTTGAACTATGAACCTATGAATTTCTTTTTTTTTTCGGCAGCCTATAACTCCAAAAGAAAGCATTTGTGTACCCAGGTTGGTCTATACTTTTTGCCTTATTTTGGTGTCAGGAATCACCTCCCAAACATTATCGGTGTTGTTTTGAAACACATTGTATAATAACGAATATAAAATAAAGTTTATTTTAAATTTCTTGGGTATATTATTTGTAATTTTATGTCGGTAACTTCGGCATCACAAATTTACGATACCTTCTTCTGAACACATTCACTTAGAAAAGAAGTTTTAACTAGTGCTGTCGAAATCGGTTTTTGAAAAAACCGAAAACCGGTTTTTGAAAAACCGAAAACCGGATTTTGAAAAAAGTGAAATTTCATAAAACCGAAATGTCGGTTTTGAAAACCGCATTTGCGGTTTCGGTTTGGGTTTTGAAAACCGCATTTGCGGTTTTCGGTTTTCAGAAAACCGGTTTTCTCAAAAACCGAAAACCGCAAATGTCACAAAAATTCAACAGCACTAGTTCTAACCAAGTTGCTGCGTAGAATTACACTCTATTTCTTCTCTCTTCTATTGACACAAACTATAACCTTAACTCCTGGTAAAGCACAGCTATTGTTAATTTTCATAGGGGATCAAGAATAGGACTTTTAGCACATTATCCGTTCTTTGCACGGGAAGAATACGTTTCATGTTGGATGTAAAGGGCAATAGGGACTGAATTTGGATTTAAACGGCATCAGAAGTGTCACTGTTCGTCTCAGACTGCAGACTCAGACCGCAAAAACTATGAATCTGACACTAATATCGGTCATTTTCGATCATTTTTTAAATATCTCCGATCAATTTTTAAATATCATTTTTTTAAATATAGAATACCGGTAACCGTCAGAGTGAAGTGATAAAAAAAAAGAGGAAGAAAAGAAAAATACTTTCCAGGCCCGAATCTCATCTATGTTGAAAATTTGATCCAGATCGGTCAGGTGGTTCAGGAATTACGGAATCACAAACGGAGTCACTTTCAATTACACTCAGACCCATAGCCAACCCAAAAATTTAGGGGGGCCCGGTAGAAGTTAGGGGGGCCCGACCCAATCATATTATACTTCATCACCATATTATAGTTCATTTGCAAGCCTACCGTGAAATTTTATGGGGGCCAGCCAAAGTTTAGGGGGGCGGCCCCCCTTGTTCCCCGTGGATACGGGCCTGATTACACTACAGAAGATACACGAAAGGCAATTCCATGCAGCAGTTTGGTTAATACCTTCGGGCGCATCATGGAGTGAAGGCATCAGAAATTGGTGATGCCGAAATTATCGACATAAAATTATAAATAACAATCACGAAAAAAAGGTAAAACTTAATTTGTTATTATTTTATGTACATCCTTACCAGTATCACTTTAACTGTATACGTAATCTTATCTTCCCAAAATACTGCCAATGGGTACGGCAGGTAACAAAGGAAAAATAATATCCCAGCCATAGCTGCTGCATTATTAGCCCTCGAGAAGAAGGTTGAGAAAAGGAAGCTCATTGAGATTGTTGAAATAGTGTACAGAAACATATATATAAACAAAGTTCCAAAGTTGGAGTTTTCAGTTACCTTCCCAAACTGAAAGACAAAAAAATAAATAAATAAATATATAAATAAATAATAATTTAGCCAATTATAACATGTTGAATAGTTTCCAACAATATAATACAATTGAATTGAATTGAATTTTTATTGCGTTCAATGACCATTTACATTGGCTGATTACCAATGGTGTTTTTCTAATTTTTTAACAACCGGTTCTGTAGCACTGCCAATATCTTGGAAACGAATTATTCAAGATCAGTGTTGCCACACTTGGTACCATGGTACCAAATTCAGCCCTTTTTGTCATTCATCGGCCCGTTGGTACCACGCAGGCATTTTCTGCCCCTTTTGTGAAAAAGTTGGTACAATCCGCGGCAAAAAAAAACCTGCAACATGAGCATATAAGTTTATTGTGAAATGACGAAGTCTTTTGCTCCAAAATAAGTGTGCACGGAAAGAGGCTGAGATTTATTCTGGCGTGATTTGTTCGACTTAGACGTTATGTTCATTCCCTGTGCTGTTAGGCGCAGTTTCACAATAAACTTACATTCTCATGTTGCAGGTTTTTTTGCCGCGGATTGTACAATTCTACCCAGTTCAGCACCATTTAACAAATACTTGTTACATTTTCAAAGTGTCAGTAAAACTTTTCCTACATCTCACGTTACTCATACTGTGTCTTGGACTCTTAAAAAATGCTATTGAACATTCATTTCTGTGACGTTACACCGCATAACGCTACGAACTTTGTGTACAAAATTCGTAATTCGAACTATACCGGAAAACAAATGACGCTAGATGATGCCGCGCATAAAGGTGACGAGAAAGAAGCAGTGTGGTAGAAATTTTAGTCGTCCTATTTGAATGTTTTTAAAAATTAATCTAAAGAAAACTTTCTTGAATTAAACTCTTGGAAAAGGGGGGGGGAGTGTTATAGCACTTTACCTCTGTTACTTTCATGTTATAGAGCCATGCATTACACTCAGGGGTAAAAGTGGATCTGAGAAAGTAGGGGAATGCATGACGTCACACCGTCCCGCGTGCCTATCTTTGCCCATTGTAATTTTTTAGAAGTAGGGGACACCACATATATTTTCTGAAAGTGGGGACACGGCGTCCCCCCGCGTTCCCCGACACTTTTACCCCCGATGGTATAAAATAATGAATTCAGTCCTTTTTGTTTCAATTTGCTACTATTTTTCAGCCCACTCCAGAGCTAGGACTGTAGCAACACTGTTCAAGATAGATGGTTGTCAAAAAGTATTAGAAAGACATTAATTCAGCAATGGATCAACAAATTGTTGATAATGGTATATATGCGTTTCAAATATAAATAACCCTCACCACTACACTCATGTGATCCCAGTTTTCATTCTTGATATCTGAGCATTTGAGATTAAGAAATAAACGCTTATATCTTGTTCTGACAGATCATATGTTTAACCTTGTCTCTGTAAGAAAGTCTAAAAACAAAGATAATTAAACTAAAATTTACTGTTCCTGCGCATAACTATAATAGGTAAAATTTGCTGTTATGTCTGGATATAACAACTGGTTCTGCAAACTCGAAATATTTTAACAACCGGTTCTAACGAACCGGCTGAATAGCACAACTGCTGATTACCATATGCACTGAGAAAAAAAAATGTAGGTGGCATACTTAAAAACGTAGGTTACATTCGTAATTCCTGTAGTTTCTGGACTTAACGTATTATCTGTCAGGAAAGTAAATGTACACCTATTTTTCGAGTCTGGCATTCCTGTGCTCCATCCGTGGAGAGTATGAGAATTAAATCAATCAAATGTTTACTGAGGGACAAAAAGAAAAGTTTAATCTGAATAAGACACTGCAGAGGGGCACAAGCTGTGAATACGAATAGTGCATAGTGTAAATAAAGGACGACACCGAAAGAGAAAGCCAGAAACAGCTGTTAAACTTAGAAAAAAGTGTAAAAATTGTCGAAGTGGGAACATAAAACATAAATAAAACAAATACTCCGACAACTAAACGTTCACCACGCCGTGATCTTGGTGTAGTGGTTAAGGTGCTGGCTTACAAATACAAAGGTCGCCAGTTCGAATCCTCGGCAAGGACATTTTTAAAAATTTTTGTTAATAATACATGCAGCTGGTGAGAGATGGTAAAAGAGGTCGTATTTAGTTTTTCGTAGCAATTATTATTGGTAATGTTTAGTACTGATGACACTTTTTGTCTTTGCGTATTGCTTTTATTCTTGTCTTAATTTTGAAAGAGAAGAAAATCCGAACAAATGCCACCAAAATTCCTCATATTTTGAATGTAAACGCCATTTGCAATTAGTAAAGAATAAAATTTGAACGTTCCGATGTAGCTGCAAAAAGTAAAAAGAAAAACATGGAAGTGGAGTGTTCGAATCCATACTCATGGTTATTAAAAATACAATATCTACATGCCTTACACCTCCCGACCACGTTTCTACATTAGCAAGTAAGAGGTTTCTGTTTAGGTTAGGCTGCTCAATAAGTTTTGCAAAGGGGCCCGGTTTAGCTCTGACGCACCACAGGTGCGAGAAGGGAGCAAAACACTTTTTCTCTCTTCCTCTGTGGGTCTATTTATCTATCTATCTGTATATATATAACGCTATTTGTGAATGCATTAACCACCCTAATTTTCAGCGGATTGAGACGAAACTTGGCACAAACATTAATTGTTGAAATATCTTGATGAGTTCGTTAACCAGAATAATCAGATGAAAATGTTCAAAATGGTGACCCTTCAAACTCTTAAAAACTTCCAAGGGAACCAAATTTCGCCCATAAATAGGTATTCAGAAAGTTTGAATAACTTTTCCTCTTTTACTGAAATATTTGTGTGCAGAGACTTATTGAAATATTGGACCCGATTAATCGCCTAAAGCAGGTTCACGCCCTTTAGCTACGGTAGGCTTTTTTTGGTAGGAGGAGGGTTATTTTCCTTTCGGAACAAAATGATTATTAGTGATGGTATGGAATTACACATTGAGAGTGAAGTAACTTGTGAAACGTGTTATTTGAAAGAATAATATAATAAATGTGCTTTCCTCTAACACAGAGAACTGTAAATCATGTATTTCGAGTTCGGGAGCCTGAATGGCGAGGAGTGTTATTTGATTTGCTTTTTAGTAACACATTGCATTGCAAATAAAGGTAGGCAACATTAGTGGTAAGTAAAACAACAACAACAACAACAACAACAACAATAATAATAATAATAATAATAATAATAATAATAATAATAATAATAATAATAGGTGTTGTTTGTGGCAAGGCAATATATTTTTCAATTCTTCTTCAAACGCAATGATTGTAACGCCATATCTCCCTTACAAACAAAATATTAGCAATTTATATCGAGAGAACGGGAAATTGTAGAGTGATGGGAGCAACGTTGGACAGTATGCACTCATAGTACTCAGAAAAATAAGCGATTTCAATGCAAAATGAACGAAGAGTCATTGTCATGGGTAGTCATGGGGCCACGGCAGAGCCCTCTTTAGGCAAAATGTCAATAACTTATATCGAGAGAACAGGAGATGATAGTGAGATGGGACCAACGTTGGACACCGTGGACCCATAACGCGCATCGAAAAAAATTAGGGGGGCGGGCGCCAGCCAGCCTTACTTACTTCTACATAATAATATAAAATTATATTGTCGAAATACACACACGAGTTAGCTAGTAATATTTCATATTATTATTATTATCAACAGCGTCTTTTCATTACGTGCATGTTTGACATGAAGCCAAGGAGAAGATCCATCATTCGTAGAAAAAATAAGAATAGTCAGTTACTTTAACTGTGAACGACAGCGAAAAATACGAAAAGAGTGGCTACCTGTAGCGAAAACAAACAATACTTTCTCTCAAATGGATAAAAAATCAAGCCGAGATAGATTCGAACTCGCATGGACGGCGCAAAAAGCCAGTGCTTTGTCCAGTTTTTTTTAACTGACTCACCGAAAGTGTTTCAGTAACTTACTTATTGCTAATTTTACTTGCTTCACTCGTTTAACTTGCTTTTTCTAATAACTTATAACGACAGGGACACGAACACAGAAACATCGAGGACAGTTAAAAATCATAGATGCTCTCCCGTCGGGAATCGAACGCAGGACACCATACACCCGGCGCACGTGCTAGCCACTAGACCAGCGGGGAGGACACCGCTTACTCCCTGTGTCGTTAGGGATTACGACCACTGTATTGCCAGCTATCACTTCTGTGGGTTGTATACTATGATCACATGTTTCTTCTTTGCTGGAAGAGTTAAACCTACATTCTATGTAATACATGAGGTATTTAGACCTACATGCTCTTCATATAATGTAATAAAAGGGTCATGCTGGGAATAAGAAAAAGAACATTCCTTGGACAAAACGGAAACTATTGGCATCAGAAATATTTATCTACGAGGCATGCGCAGTAGTATATTTCAGAATAGTTACTGTTTAGTTCAGTAAACGAAGAAAGGGGTATAAAAAAGCAAATATGTCGCGTCAACGAGATTGACCAAAGTTGACAGAGGCGGAAGCGAATGTGTAGTAATACAACAACTTGGTTAAATTGATAATTGGTTCTTTATTCTGTAGTAGATCGTATCACAACTTTACGGGAGAGCAGAGAAAGACTTACTAACGCTGTCATATAGTTAGCTTTAGTAACACGATCATACAGACACAAATGGATGTAACTGTGAGTACTACAACCTTGGATTTAACGAAAGCCGTTTAGATATTCAGTAGTTTGCAGGGTTGTATAAGACACAAAAAGATAAGACACAATACAATTCTTCATACCTCAGCTTTCAGTAACTAGATACATGCAATTTCTGGTTAGATACTGAAACTGCTGTCGGATTTTAATACATGACGTATTGCAGGATACAAAATGCTCTGCATTACTTGTTTGTAGACAGCTTAGTGTTCTGAAAGGTTGTGTATAAACTAGAGAAAGCCAATTCCGGAATTATTACTTTCCGGACTCCTGAAGGTAAAAGCGGACAAATTTCGGAATTCGGAAAATTCCGATTTTGGAATAATTCCGGAATTCGGAAAAATCCGGCATTTAGAAATTTCTGATTTCGTTAACATTCCGGAATTCGGAAAAATCCGGATTTTTTCGAAATCCGGTGTTTTTCTCAATTCCGGAATTTTCTAAATTCCGGATTCTTCCCGAGTTCCGGAATTCTTCTGAATTAGGGAGTTTAACTGAATTCCATAACTTTCCGAAATCCGGAAAGTGAAAGTTCCGCTTCCAAAAAATGAATTTATTTTTGTTAATATGAATCGTGGCGGAAATTAGTCTTTGACCAGGTAATGGCGACTGCTTTGAAAGAAATGGGGTGTATTCAATTCAATTCAATCTGTCATATTTGTAGTTTCGTGTGGAAAAAAACAAACTTGTGAACCAACGGTTTAAGAAAAACTCAAGTTATTAATGTAAACTTTTCCGACATCATAAAAGAAATACGAAAGACATTTTGAATCGAAGAAATATAACATACAAGTTTGCAAGCGGAGACAAAGAAAACTAACGTAACCAGACTAAAGACGAATCGTTTACCGCGTAGCGATCAAGGTCAAGCTGTTTTCGAGGGCGAGTTTCGAGTTGAGTCGAGTTTGATAATGGCTCGCTCGCTCGTTCAGCTCGTTTTAACTCGTTTCGAAATAATGGTCTGATTAGACTGGAAAGCGAAAGCCATGAGAAATGTAAGCAGTAATGTGGAATACTTTTAGTGTTGCTCACGACAGGGGTGCGTCTCGTCTCGTAATTTTAGTGCATCTCGTGGGGCAATTTTAGTGTATCTCGTCTCGTCTAGATAACGAGAAGACAAGAGTTATTTTTATTATTATTATTACGAGACAGCCTCAAATGTCGTAGTCACCAATATAAGTATATACGGTAGTTCTTAAAATCAAGGCTGAGACCTTCACTGTCGAATTTTTGAGCCCAAGCAGAAGACCAACTCGGGGAGTGATATCAACCGGCTCGGCTCGTATCAACTGAGCGAACAGCTCGAGTCGGCTCGGTTGGGATGAACCGATGACCCGAGCCGGCTCAGTTGGAACGAGCCATCGACTCAGCTCAATTGAGCCAATTGCTCGAACTTTCTCGGTTGGGATGGGTCCTCTACTCGGCTCATGTGAACGGTTCAGGCCAGCTAAGTTGAAAGTAGTCCATCGGCACGTTTCGATTCAGCTCAACTAAGCCGATGGCTCAAATCGGCTCGGCTCACTTCTCAGTTCGGTTCGAAGTGAATGAGCTGTAAGCCGAGCCGCTCGAGCCGTTGAGAGGCCTAAACCCGGTCCCAGCTGTTTTGAACATGTTTGGCTGAAGCCTATAACTTTTAACAATTTATGGCTCGAGCCCGAATACTTGCCCCTTCGGAACTCAAACCCAGAGCGTGACCGCTGTCCTTCCCTCCTGAAGACTTCTCGACGACCGAGATCGACTGTCAATTAGCTTTTATTATTCAGATACAAACCGTATATCTTTTAAAGATTATACACGGTGTTGATATAATAATAATAATAATAATAATAATAATAATAATAATAATAATAATAATAATAATAATAATAATAATAAAAGTTTTAAACTTGCCGTTGAAATTTGGCAAATCTTACTTAAAAGTAGAGATTTCGGGGAAAGGGTTCCGTACCTTCAAGACACACCTCTGCAACTACCAACATTTTAAACTGCAACGTTCCATTGAAGTTTCATGTAGAAAGTATTTTACTTATGTTTTAAGGAAATAACTGTAATAAATATAACTGAATATCACGCAACAGTAAGGCATATAATAAACTAATTTTTAGGATACGCAGAGGTAAATATAAAAGCTTTGCTACAAAATACCTACACAGAGCATAATTCAATGAGCTCTGAAATATAATGTAACGAAATAGCCTATGAGATTCAGTCTACAGAGCAATTGTTACTTAAAGAATGGACATACACTATTTCGAGAATCGAGACAAGACGGGAAATGTTTACCATACTTTTCGTCTCGTCTCGATTCTCATCTCCAAAGAGAGACGAAAATTTTGAGTTAGCTTTGACCCGTCTCGAATGTAAAATGTTAATTCTCATGTTATTTTATTTGTTTTAGAGACGAGATGAGAAACTCCTCTTCTCGTGAGCAACATTAAACCAAACCAAAATATTCTTTCCAAATGTCACGTTTCTGCTTGTAATGGTATGACCTGGGCGATAATTAGCTCCTAGCTTTTAATCTTCTACGAGATAATAATAATTATTATTAGGTTATTATTATTACTATTATTATTCCTGAAGATTTGATAGTTCAAGTATTGAAACATCCGAGTATTCAAATATCTGAATATAATAAAACGTATGTTATCGCCGATCAATCGCCATCAAAGATCCTAAAGTAAAAAAAAAAGTGCATTCGCACAAGCACCATGACCACTGAACCGCGATCGCTACGCAGTAAAAGATTCGTTTTTAGTCTGGTTACGTTAGGTTTCTTTGTCTCCGCTAACAAATTTGTATGTTATATTTCTTCGATTCAAAATGTCTTTCCTATTTCTTTTATGAAGTCGGAAAAGTTTACATTAATAACTTGAGTTGTTCTTAAACAGCTGGTTCACAAGTTTGTTTTTTCTCCACACGAAACTACAAATATGACAGATTCAATTCTCATACACCCCATTTCTTTCAAAGCAGTCGCCATTACCTGGTCAAAGACTTATTCCCGCCACGATTCACATTAACCAAAATAAATTCATTTTTCGGAAGCGGGACTTTCACTTTTCGGATTTCGGAAAGTTATGGAATTCAGTTAAACTCGGGAATTCAGAAGAATTCCGGAACTCGGAAACAATCCGGAAGTTAGAAAATTCCGGAATTGAGAAAACACCGGATTTCGAAAAAATCGGATTTTTCCGAATTCCGGAATGTTAACAAAATCAGAAATTTCTAAATGACGGATTTTTCCGAATTGCGGAATTATTCCAAAATCGGAATTTGTCCGGTTGACCTTCGGGAGTCCGGAAAGTAATAATTCCGGAATTGGCTTTCTCTAGTTTATACACAACCTTTCAGAACACTAAGCTGTCTACAAACAAGTAATGCAGAGCATTTTGTATCCTGTAATACGTCATGTATTAAAATCCGACAGCAGTTTCAGTATCTAACCAGAAATTGCATGTATCTAGTTACTGGAAGCTGAGGTATGAAGAATTGTATTGTGTCTTATCTTTTTGTGTCTTATACAACCCTGCAAACTACTGAATATCTAAACGGCTTTCGTTAAATCCAAGGTTGTAGTACTCACAGTTACATCCATTTGTGTCTGTATGATCGTGTTACTAAAGCTAACTATATGACAGCGTTAGTAAGTCTTTCTCTGCTCTCCCGTAAAGTCGTGATACGATCTACTACAGAATAAAGAACCAATTATCAATTTAACCAAGTTGTTATGTTACTACACATTCGCTTCCGCCTCTGTCAACTTTGGTCAATCTCGTTGACGCGACATATTTGCTTTTTTATACCCCTTTCTTCGTTTACTGAACTAAACAGTAACTATTCTGAAATATACTACTGCGCATGCCTCGTAGATAAATATTTCTGATGCCAATAGTTTCCGTTTTGTCCAAGGAATGTTCTTTTTCTTATTCCCAGCATGACCCTTTTATTACATTATATGAAGAGCATGTAGGTCTAAATACCTCATGTATTACATAGAATGTAGGTTTAACTCTTCCAGCAAAGAAGAAACATGTGATCATAGTATACAACCCACAGAAGTGATAGCTGGCAATACAGTGGTCGTAATCCCTAACGACACAGGGAGTAAGCGGTGTCCTCCCCGCTGGTCTAGTGGCTAGCACGTGCGCCGGGTGTATGGTGTCCCGGGTTCGATTCCCGACGGGAGAGCATCTATGATTTTTAACTGTCCTCGATGTTTCTGTGTTCGTGTCCCTGTCGTTATAAGTTATTAGAAAAAGCAAGTTAAACGAGTGAAGCAAGTAAAATTAGCAATAAGTAAGTTACTGAAACACTTTCGGTGAGTCAGTTAAAAAAAAGTGGACAAAGCACTGACATGTCGCGTCGTCCTTGCGAGTTCAAATCTATCTCGGCTTGATTTTTTTTTTTTTTTGAGATAAAGTATTGTTTGTTTTCGCTACAGGTAATCAATCTTCTCGTATTTTTCGCTGTCGTTCACAGTTAAAGTAACTGACTATTCTTATTCTTCCTACGAAAGATGGATCTTCTCTTTCGCTTCATGTCAAACATGCACACGTTATGAAAAGACACTGTCCATAATAATAATAATAATAATAATAATAATAATAATAACAATAATAATATGAAATATTACTAGCTAACTCGTGTGTGTATTTCGACAATATAATTTTATATTATAATGTAGAAGTAAGTAAGGCTGGCTGGCGCCCGCCCCCCTAATTTTTTTCGATGCGCGTTATGGATCCACGGTGTCCAACGTTGGTCCCATCTCACTATCACCTCCTGTCCTCTCGATATAAGTTATTGACATTTTGCCTAAAGAGGGCTCTGCCGTGGCCCCATGACTACCCATGACAATGACTCTTCGTTCATTTTGCATTGAAATCGCTTATTTTTCTGAGTACTATGAGTGCATACTGTCCAACGTTGCTCCCATCACTCTACAATTTCCCGTTCTCTCGATATAAATTGCTAATATTTTGTTTGTAAGGGAGATATGGCGTTACAATCATTGCGTTTGAAGAAGAATTGAAAAAGATATTGCCTTGCCACAAACAACACCTATTATTATTATTATTATTATTATTATTATTATTATTATTATTATTATTATTATTATTATTGTTGTTGTTGTTGTTGTTGTTGTTGTTGTTTTACTTACCACTAATGTTGCCTACCTTTATTTGCAATGCAATGTGTTACTAAAAAGCAAATCAAATAACACTCCTCGCCATTCAGGCTCCCGAACTCGAAATACATGATTTACAGTTCTCTGTGTTAGAGGAAAGCACATTTATTATATTATTCTTTCAAATAACACGTTTCACAAGTTACTTCACTCTCAATGTGTAATTCCATACCATCACTAATAATCATTTTGTTCCGAAAGGAAAATAACCCTCCTCCTGCCAAAAAAAAAAAGCCTACCGTAGCTAAAGGGCGTGCACCTGCTTTAGGCGATTAATCGGGTCCAATATTTCAATAAGTCCCTGCACACAAATATTTCAGTAAAAGAGGAAAAGTTATTCAAACTTTCTGAATACCTATTTATGGGCGAAATTTGGTTCCCTTGGAAATTTTTAAGAGTTTGAAGGGTCACCATTTTGAACATTTTCATCTGATTATTCTGGTTAACGAACTCATCAAGATATTTCAACAATTAATGTTTGTGCCAAGTTCGTCTCAATCCGCTGAAAATTAGGGTGGTTAATGCATTCACAAATAGCGTTATATACATACAGATAGATAGATAAATAGACCCACAGAGGAAGAGAGAAAAAGTGTTTTGCTCCCTTCTCGCACCTGTGGTGCGTCAGAGCTAAACCGGGCCCCTTTGCAAAACTTATTGAGCAGCCTAACCTAAACAGAAACCTCTTACTTGCTAATGTAGAAACGTGGTCGGGAGGTGTAAGGCATGTAGAAATTGTATTTTTAATAACCATGAGTATGGATTCGAACACTCCACTTCCATGTTTTTCTTTTTACTTTTTGCAGCTACATCGGAACGTTCAAATTTTATTCTTTACTAATTGCAAATGGCGTTTACATTCAAAATATGAGGAATTTTGGTGGCATTTGTTCGGATTTTCTTCTCTTTCAAAATTAAGACAAGAATAAAAGCAATACGCAAAGACAAAAAGTGTCATCAGTACTAAACATTACCAATAATAATTGCTACGAAAAACTAAATACGACCTCTTTTACCATCTCTCACCAGCTGCATGTATTATTAACAAAAATTTTTAAAAATGTCCTTGCCGAGGATTCGAACTGGCGACCTTTGTATTTGTAAGCCAGCACCTTAACCACTACACCAAGATCACGCCGTGGTGAACGTTTAGTTGTCGGAGTATTTGTTTTATTTATGTGTTATGTTCCCACTTCGACAATTTTTACACTTTTTTCTAAGTTTAACAGCTGTTTCTGGCTTTCTCTTTCGGTGTCGTCCTTTATTTACACTATGCACTATTATTCGTATTCACAGCTTGTGCCCCTCTGCAGTGTCTTATTCAGATTAAACTTTTCTTTTTGTCCCTCAGTAAACATTTGATTGATTTAATTCTCATACTCTCCACGGATAGAGCGCAGGAATGCCAGACTCGAAAAATAGGTGTACATTTACTTTCCTGACAGATAATACAACCGTATATAACATCCTGCAGCAAACGTATAGCTGAAAAAGTATGTATTATACGTACTGTCTGCACAAGTGCAATGACGTCATTCGTGTGACGTAATCTGCAGTAACAAGTATATACGGAGGTAATATCTAGCTTTGTGACAGTAGTACTCCCCCCCGTATGCCCGAATGACTCATCCTCACTCTCTTTTACGACCGGGATTTTTGAACTTCGTTCCCTTTTACGGCTAAGATGAGTGCTTTGGTACCTCGATTCTGATTGGCTGAGAGAAGTCACGTGACGTTAGGCCCCGCCCACGCGGGAAATTTAAACTTTCCAGGTCACGTGGTATGACGTCATGAGTCACCCCGACCTCACCCTGGATTTTTGAAATTTGTTCCCTTTTACGGGTAAGATGTGTGTTTTGATTGGTTGATAGCTGTCACGTGATTTTAGACCCTGCGATATTTGAAATTCGTTCCCTTTTACGGGTAAGATGAATTCTTTGGTACCACGATGCTAGAGGTCACGTGATTTTAAGCCCAGTGACTTTTGAAATTCGTTTCCTTTTTTTACGAGTAAGATGAGTGTTTTGGTACCTCGATGCTGATTGGCCGACAGAGGTCACGTGATCTTAGACCCGCCACACACCCCATGAGTGAAATATAGAGCAATATGTCGGTGATCACCCTAGACCTGGATTTTTTTTTTTTAATGGTTATCCTTAAAGTTCCCATGAAGGGTTCAACCTCCTCCTTAAATAACCCTTTTTTGGTATCATGATATTGTACTGAAGTTTACCTTAAATATTATCATTCTCTTTGACAGATAAGATGATTACCAGCTTTCTTACCTTGATGGAGATCCTGTCCTTGAATTAGTAGCCTATGTCTCTGGAAGTAACAATGGTGAAAGAGAGGTGTCGCTTGTAGATTTCTTATAACACATTGTTGTGAGTTTAAGCGATTTTTTAAACGCTCAGTAAGCGCTTCATTAATGGAAACAGTGTTGCCAGATTTTTTCTTACCGAAACTGCTCCGGTTCTTTTCGAAACGGTTCCGCAGAGTGCAAGAAATTTTAAACTAAAAAATTTTTCGAACTAAAAAAAAATTTGTAACTAAAAAATTTTAAACAAAAATTTTCAAACAAAAAATTTTCGAACTAAAAAATTTTGAAACAAAAATTTCAAAAAAATTCGAACTAAAAAAAATTAAACTAAAAACTTTCGAACTAAATTTTCAAATCAAAAAATTTTCGAACCCAAAAAAAATTCGAACTAAAAAATTAAAAATTTTTCGAAAAATATTTTAAACTAAAAACTTTCGAACTAAATTTTCAAATCAAAATTTTTCGAACTAAAAATTTAAAAAAAAATTCGAACCAATTTTTAAAAATAAGTTTCGTACTAAAGATGTAAACCACATTTGAAAATTTTCAAATCAATTTTTGAACTAAATTAAAAACCAAATTTTGGACACTAAAAATTCTTTAATTATTTTTCGAACAAAATCATGTAAACCAAATCTTGGATATATTTTCCACCTTAAATTTTCAAGATTACCATTTATTTGAAAACAAGTGTTCAGGGTTTCAAGAAATAATAAAACATATTTTTTTCAACTTGTTGTATTTAACGAAAGGTATGTGCTCTTCTCATACAATTTATTAACATAATAAATACAGGATCTAGTTAATGAATATGTTGGACGCGTCATCATCTTCGAATCTTGTAGCCGTATCCTGGAAAGAAAAAAAAAGAAACGATGGATTAATTTAAGAATTTCTTTTTTTTCTGAAACAATAAAAATGAGTCAATATTGATAAGAGAGAAATAAAACTTACTCGTAAATGATGGATCTGCTTAGGCTCATCTTCCTCCTCGGGTACAGGATCACTGCATTTTTTTCACCGATGGATGTTTATGAACTCTTCTGGGTACTGCATTTTCTTGGTGTTGCTCCTTTATGGTCAAGATTTCCCCGTTGAATATGAGATTCTGCATTTCTTCCACTGGTGATGGTGTTGATGGTTTATGAACTCTTGTGGGTACTTCATTTTCTTCTTGGTGTTGCTGCTTTGTGGTTAAGGAAGGGAAAGAAGAAAAGGAAAAGGAAAAAAGAAATGGCGGCCTTATTGGGTATTTACAGTTTTTTCTTCTTCATCTTCTTTTTCCAGTTCCATCTTCTGTTTTTTAACGTACCCGTACGGAACCGTATCATAGGAATTGAATTCTTTAAATCGACGTTTTGTGTACTGGATACTGTACATTTTTTCTTCTTTGCGTGTGACGATGGTATGGTCTTTAGTCCTGCATATCTTATGGGGGATAGTGATGGTGACTTGTCCACGGCATTGATTTGTAATCATTTCTTTTAGCGTATTGAAATTTAATTGTTGTCCTGCATTGTAATTTAATGTAAATCCTCTAATTTTGCATATGTAACTGGTGACGTTGGTATCCGGATTGTATATTTCTAGGCTGTAATTTTTTGGTCCTCCACTGACAAATGTCTTGATGTATGCTCGTGGTCCGTAAGACTCCATCTCGTCCGATAAGCATCCCAAGTACGTTGAAGGTTCAATGGTTGGCTCCCCGGGCTTCTCCGTAAATATTACAGAATCCGTGTCGAAATATAAAACACGTTCCTGCAACATTTCCAGGTACTTGTACAGTTCCAGACGTGCCTGACATGTTGTAAATGCACCTAACACGACATTGGTGTTTCGGTTTTGAACAGGCACATGTTCATTGTACTCCCAGAACGCATACAACATCGTATCATTGATGGGTACAATTTGATGGAGTTTAATGTCGGGGGAAGTGAGTTTTTCATAAAATTCTTCCGGCCGATCAATAATTGTGGTCTGGCTAAAGTTTGATCTTTGCGAAAGTTTTCCCCAAAGAGCATTAAGACAAAGCTTAGATAAACTTCTTCGTGTAGGATTATTTTCAATTTTGGACGGATCCAATGCAATACCTTCACGCTCCAGGACGGTTTGTATGAATTTTGATTTGTCTTCTTCGGTGACACAGGAACTAGGCCAGCCAGACGCTTCCATTTTTGATTTTAAAAACGTATTGATATATTCCGTGAACAAGCCACCTGTTTTCGTGATGGGATCATATTGTTCAATGTCATAGTCCCAAATTTCAAAAATTTCCACTGGTTGATATCCTAATTCTACTGCTTTCTGGATTTCATATGATACCCATGTTCCAGTGAGGCACCGCTCCTGATCATTGTGCGTACACGTTGCTGTAGGGTCTGGGTTCATTTCTTCGGCACACGCAGCACACAGTGGAAAGAGTAGTTTCTTGTTACATCGGTAAGGCAGGAGACCATGATAAAGATGGCGACTTGGTAATATCGTCATTTTGATTAGACCATTGACTTTATTTATTGGTGGTATATTTTCATCACCCTGTAGATAAATTCGTGGATGGCCTACAGGGTATTTAGCACACTTATTGATGTAAGGATAAAGTGAGACAATATCGAAATATTTTATTACTTCCCCTGCTTTTTCGTCGACTTGGTGGTACAATTTCACGCAATTGGTCCTTCCTCCAAAAAAGCTATCTCTTGGATTTAATGGTCTGCGGTTCATGTACGGGTGATTCTTCAGATACGTCGCCATTGCAGGATTTTGTTTTAAGAACTGATTAAATTCGCACTCCCACATTTCATGTACAATGTACCCCAATTCACGCAGTCTTGCATTTTTTCTTTGCGTTCGTTCATAACGGAATTCCATAGTGTCTTCTGGATTGCTGTAGATGGGCTGATTACGGCCTGTAGTAAAACATACTTTACACCCGTGGTAAAAGCAGCCGGCATGCTCGTAGACGTGCTCCTCTAACGTCTCAGGATCTTGGTAGTAACCATCAACATGGAATCCCGCAATAAACACTTCTTTTTGTCGGGCCGCATGTAAGATTTGTTTTTCTTCGGTTTTTTCAATGTAGGCCAGCCATTGCATTGCAGCGATCGATTGGGTACTTCTCCATCGATAGCCATGTGCCGGTAGAATTCCTATGGTGTTGGGTTTGAGGAAATTCCGGCGGAATACTAAATTGGAAGCACTGGCAATCGTGATCGTCTCCAAGAAGGGATTCACTTTGGTTTCTGTTTCAAATGACGTCATAAACGAAACGCATGCTTGTCGCAGTACATTGACATCTTGAATACTATACTTGAGAATTTCTTTCTGAAAATCAAACGTGTCATTACGATGATCGTTGTACCACTGCATGAACTTGTTTCTGTCTTCGACGGCCATTTCATCTGCACCATAATACTTCGTTTCTGGAAGTGGTCCAATATACGATTGATTCTCCTTGGCGTTGAAGAAATGTGGGAAGTAGCCTTTGGTTGCGGGTAAATTGAACGCTTTTGACAATTTACTTAATGCCATAGGTAGGAAGTTCAACGAGTCAATGAACGTCAGATTATTCAAGGTTAAACTCAGTATCTTGGTTCCATTTAATATGACGTCAGGTCTCCATTGGCATTGTTCTACCATAGCCTTTAAAATAAAATGTCCATCGTAGCCCTTAGCGTTGTGAGCGACACAGAAAATCCTATTTATATTGGGACGCCGTTCCCGCAAGTACTGAAGAAAATCATAAACTGGATCCTCTCCTTGGAAAATATGCTGGCGCTGACCACACGTACTGCAAGACTGCTGGATATTATTGTTTTCAACACATGCGTAACATACTTGTTCTGCAACCAATAAATTTGGAATGTGTACATACGTATTATCGCCAATATTCGTGTCCTGCATAGATTCTATATCATAGAATATCAACAAGGCTTTCTTTGCGTGCATGAGTGAAGAAACACCAGGTTTCAAACATTGTCGATCAGGAAGCATAAAACATTGATGGGATCCTGGAACAATCTTCTTACAAACATTGCAAAAGATCTCATTGCAATCATGATGTCGTTGTCCAGTATGCACAAAAGAATATACTCTGTAACATCTAGTACATTGCTTCACCATTTTGCATATAGGTTCCCCTTGATGATATACAATATTACGATGATTATTAAAACATTGTTCGCCGTAAAATTGACGATTGCAGTCGTTGCATAATATCGGCGTTTGATTCTTGTCGCATAGGGGTCTCTGTAAACATTTGGAGCACGTTACAGGACAATTTTTTACATGTTCATTGCGTTTACTATACTTTTTATGGCACGCTTCACAGTAGAACTTGGTTGCAAAACAAGCCGTTAAGGATTGGATGATGTCAAAATGGCCAGCCAAACAAATCAAATTTATGGGAGTGCGATTTTCATCGTTCGGTCCCTCGTACATGATGTCATGGCCTGAGAAACTGGTATACACTGTAATTTTATATTCTTTGAGGTATGCCTGGAATTGTCGAATTTCATTTACACTGGCACCATGATCCAAATTGACTCTTGCATTTGCACATAGCGCATCGACTTCTTGGTCCACAACATATTTCGATTGGCGTTGATACTGCTTATAACGTTGCACATCTACATTCTTGTATGCCTTCAGACCAATAGCAATAACAAGGGCGTACGCCAGGCACCTTGAATCTTGATTTTGTACACGTACAATCCCTTTTTTGCAACGTAACAATTCTTCATTTTGAAGTACTCCTTGCCGCAAACCGCCATAGCCACGTGGAATATCGACACGATGGAAATGAACCGTGAATGGTTCGTGCAGGAGAAATGCATTGTTACTTTGTAACACTCTTTCGAATGAGGCCCACATCGTTTCCAGTGTCAGATTTCGTGCTTGGCGAAAACTCACCCAAAATGGTTTATTCGTATTCCGTGGCGATATTACGGATAAACCAACCATCGCCTCATCGTCGACATTGGCTAACAAATGGTCTAGCATTGCTTGGAAACTGTTGTGTACATACTGTATGATATCGGTTCCTACGGGCGGTGCGTTGAATTGAATTTCGAGCATTCTGCCCTCAATGTTAAATCGTCTATAATGGCGAGTGATTTCATTGCGAACAGTAAAACCCGATTCGCCCATGTTAATAAAAGGAGAAAACAAACAAACAGGTACGGTAAAACAAATGTGTAATGGAAAAAGGAATTGAGCAGCGTGAATTTACTACAAAAGAAAAGAAGAAAGAAAAATCTTAATCACTTGATAAACGGGAAATCATAACATTCATGATAAATTCTTAACTAAACAATTCATGTAAAGGTCCTGAGTTTGATTCCCTGGCGGTGACGTTCAGAATCTCATTATGAAAGCACGTGTACTAGAAATCAAAGTTTTTTTTTAAATAATTATGTTACTGAAATGAGTGTTTTATTGCTGTCATACTGGAAAACAAACTCGAGACCATTACATCAGCATGTAACTGACCTACGATTCTATAGTGATAAAAAGAATGCATGAATGAATGTTTCATCAGTGCTGAGATGTGATAAAGTACGCGTCAGCATTTTTTCTACTCACAACGACCTTTAAATGATGCGTTTGCAAGTTGAAGAGAACCATCGAACATTAACGATACACATACGTAATTGTCGAAACAAAATCTGTATAGCGTAAATCTTTTTAACCACATATTCATGCACTCGTGGCTAAGTGGTTAGTGTACATGGTTCGGACGTGGAAGGCCCTGGTTCAATCCTCGGTGGGTTTGCTTTTCCACGTCGGGGCATGTCAAGCCTTTTCTGTAATTTAATATTCTCACACGTTATCATACATTCTTTTCAAAACTAAGCTAAATGGTTGACGTGCACACCTCATAATACATAAACGTACATAAATCGTCTATAATGACGAGTGATTTCATTGCGAACAGTAAAACCCGATTGGGCCATGATTAAAAAATGAAAACAAACAAACAGGTACGGTAAACAAATATGTAATGGGAAAAAAGGAATTGAGCAGCGTGAATTTGAGTTGATTTTTTGATTTTTAGTTTAGCGTCCCTTTCAGCAGCGAGGCTATATGAGACGTGGACCTACTGATTAACGTGGAATCCGAACCACATGAGCTCCCCGCCGGGAATCGAACCCGGATCTCCCACGCCAAAGGCGCGTATGCTAACCGCTTAGTTCGGGAAATCATAACATTCATGATAAATTCTTAATTAAGCAATTCATGTAAAGGTCCTGAGTTTGATTCCTGGCGGGGGCGTTCAGAATCTCATTATGAAAGCACATGTACTAGAAATCAAAGTTTTTTTTTTAAATAATTATGTTACTGAAATGTGTGTTTTATTGTTGTCAAACTCGAGACCATTACATCAGCATGTAACTGACCTACCATTCTATAGTGATAAAAAAAGAATGCATGAATGAATGTTTTAACAGTACTGAGATGTGACAAAGTACTCATAAGCATTTTTTTTCTACTCACAACGACCTTTAAATGATGCGTTTGCAAGTTGAAGAGATTCACCAACCATTAACGTTACACATACGTAATTGTCAAAACAAAATCTGTATAGCGTAAATCTTTTAACCACATATTCATGCACTCGTGGCTAAGTGGTTAGCGTACATGCTTCTAACGTGGAAGGTCCTGGTTCAATCTTCGGTGGGGTTTGCTTTCCACATCGGAGCGTTGTCAAGCCTTTTCTGAAATTTAATATTCTCATGCGTTATCATACATTCTTTTCAAAACTAAGCTAAATGATTGACGTACACGCCTCTGGCCTTGGTTCAATCCCAGGTGATTGCTCGAATATCACGTTAAGCTGAAGGGACGCTAATGCTTTCAAAGGGTATCGAATCATATTGTTCTCAGGCATAGTTTTAGAAATTTTGTAATGTATTCTTTTCAAAACTAAGCGCACACATCTTTGGCCATGGTTCAATTCCCGACGGGTGCTCGCTGAAGGGTCGCTAAACATATCATTTATCGTGCTTACTTCTAATGTGTGGGGATCCTGATTCGTACTCCCACTTTCCCATTCCACTAATTTCTTCATAGTCTAAATATTTCGTACTAAAAGTAAAACAGTGTATTCGTGATCCGCCCCCACAAATATAAAATAAAAATGATTTTCGAATCTTGGGTGAAAAATAAAATCTCACTGAACTTACCTCAAATTCAATGAACAAAAAGTCGGTGCAGTAAAGCTTCTTAAATGAAGACACTTCTAAAAAAGCAGATCTTCTTCACTTCACAGTTGAGAGCGATGTAGGCTTTGAAAAATGAAATTTAGATTTTTATTTAGGTCGTTGTGAAAACGATGTCATCATCAACCAATCAGAAACGAGGAAATTTATAAAATGATGTCATAACGAACCAATCAAAACGCTCGCTGCTTTTGTCATGAATCACGAACCAAAACGATGTGTAACAATCGATCGTGACGTCATTCACGTTTCTCAATAGTTACAACATCTAGTATCACAGTTCTGATCCCAAATGCTTTCTGTCAGGATCATGTCACTACTTGTCGTAACTGTGACGACATTTCATTTTCCCCATATTCCATACGAGAATGTCAATGTTTGCTTTTTTTCCATGAATCATGCTGACACGTTCGTAGTAAAACTAAAGTAATGCGATTCGCTGACGTTTGCATTTTTTCAATCATATGTACTTCTATGTCGTCACACAAAGAAGTCTATCAGCATTTTATTTTAATCCACGAACGGAAGCGTTACACTGTCAGATTTTTTTTCTTATAGTATAAGTGTATCCTTTTCAAGAACCATGGTTCGAAACCCACCAAGCACGATTAAAACCGAATTCATTCATAGCTAAGCGGTTAGGATACACATCTTTGGTTTGAAAGACCTGAGTTCGATTCCTGGAGAAACATTTCTTAGGATTTTTCTAAAACTTGTTTCAATTTCTAGTTCGAAAATTTTAAAAGTTTAGTTCGATAAAAAGTTTGATTTGAGAAGTGTTACACTGTCAGATTTATTTTCTTAAAGTATATGTGTATCCTTTTCAAGGACCATGGTTCGAAACCCACCAAGATCGATTAAAACCGAATTCATTTAAGCGGTTAGCATACACATCTTTGGTTTGAAAGACCTGAGTTCGATTCCTGGAGAAACATTTCTTAGGATTTTTTCTTAAACTTGGTTTCAATTTCTAGTTCGAAAAATTTTAAAAGTTTAGTTCGATAAAAAGTTTGATTTGAAAATTTTTAGATGTGATTTACATCTTTAGTTCGAAACTTTTGTTTTAAAAAATGTTTTAGTTCGACAAAATTTTGTTTCAATTTTTTTAGTTCGAAATTTTTTTTGGGTTCGAAAATTTTTTGTTTGAAACTTTTTTGTTTCAAAATTTTTTAGTTCGAAATTTTTTTTTGGGTTCGAAAATTTTTTGTTTGAAACTTTTTTGTTTCAAAATTTTTTTGTTTGAAAATTTTTGTTTAAAATTTTTTTTTAGTTTTGAAATTTTTTTAGTTCGAAAAATTTTTTAGTTTAAAATTTCTTGCACTCTGCGGAACCGTTTCGAAAAGAACCGGAGCAGTTTCGGTAAGAAAAAATCTGGCAACACTGTTTCCATTAATGAAGCGCTTACTGAGCGTTTAAAAAATCGCTTAAACTCACAACAATGTGTTATAAGAAATCTACAAGCGACACCTCTCTTTCACCATTGTTACTTCCAGAGACATAGGCTACTAATTCAAGGACAGGATCTCCATCAAGGTAAGAAAGCTGGTAATCATCTTATCTGTCAAAGAGAATGATAATATTTAATGTAAACTTCAGTACAATATCATGATACCAAAAAAGGGTTATTTAAGGAGGAGGTTGAACCCTTCATGGGAACTTTAAGGATAACCATTAAAAAAAAAAAAATCCAGGTCTAGGGTGATCACCGACATATTGCTCTATATTTCACTCATGGGGTGTGTGGCGGGTCTAAGATCACGTGACCTCTGTCGGCCAATCAGAATCGAGGTACCAAAACACTCATCTTACTCGTAAAAAAAGGAAACGAATTTCAAAAGTCACTGGGCTTAAAATCACGTGACCTCTAGCATCGTGGTACCAAAGAATTCATCTTACCCGTAAAAGGGAACGAATTTCAAATATCGCAGGGTCTAAAATCACGTGACAGCTATCAACCAATCAAAACACACATCTTACCCGTAAAAGGGAACAAATTTCAAAAATCCAGGGTGAGGTCGGGGTGACTCATGACGTCATACCACGTGACCTGGAAAGTTTAAATTTCCCGCGTGGGCGGGGCCTAACGTCACGTGACTTCTCTCAGCCAATCAGAATCGAGGTACCAAAGCACTCATCTTAGCCGTAAAAGGGAACGAAGTTCAAAAATCCCGGTCGTAAAAGAGAGTGAGGATGAGTCATTCGGGCATACGGGGGGGAGTACTACTGTGACGTCAGGGTCGTATGTAGCATGTGGGTTAATAATGACGACATACACTGACTATCAGGACGGAGCATGATTTCAAGAAGTATGCAATATACGTTCTGTACGTATGTTTCTTGCGTTCAACCCCGAGACAGCATCTATATTGTACTTGTGCCCCATACGTACGACTAGATACAGTATACGTATTGTACGTATGTATTACACAGATTTTCCTTATGTCGCACACAGCTTGTCCAGATACAGCATACAGAATATCCGTATGCACCATACAGAGTGCACATATGTAGCTTACAGACTGTCTGCATGCAGCATATAGATTATACGTATGTCGCGTACAGGTTGGCCATATGTAATGTATAGATTGGATGTATATAGCTAATAGGTTGTCCATATGAAATATACAGATTTTACCTGTATCGAATACGTATTGCCTTCTTGTAATGTATGGATCGGACATATGCAGGATCTAGAGTGTACGTATAGTGCACCATTATTAAAGTGCTGCAACATACTGCAAAGTGCATGATACATTCTTACTGTAATGTTGTCAAATATTGTTTTACTCTGTATGAAAACAAAAATAGCTTAAAATATGGTTGATCTCCTTTGTGCCAATAATAATAAAATTAACAATACTACACTTTTCAAATCTTAGTTTGGAGCAGTGAAACTGTCCAAAGAAATGTATTTACCTGCAGGGTGTCCTATAAGTTTGGGCTTCCTGCTAATTCGTTGGAAAGCTACTGGAAAGTCAAGTGTTGAAAAGTGACACAAGCGTTAATTTTAAAATTATGGGCACAAAGCAGGGGCGGATCCAGGACGGACTTCTGGGGGGGCGGTCGGCGGTAATACTGCTACTTTTAAGAGCTCCAAACTTGTTATGGATGGGTTTATTTATATATAAAATAAGAAAGTTTCCTCTTGTGGGGGGGGGCGATCGCCCCGATCGCCCCCCTCTGGATCCGCCCCTGGCACAAAGGAGGTTAACCATATATTAAACTATTTTCGTTTCCATACAGAGTAAATCAATATGTGATATATTACTGTAAGAATTTATCATATGGTTTGCAGTTAGTTAGTTGCAGCACCTCAATAATAATGCAAAATGCACAGCCTTATACAATCCTATATTCAAACTCAAACAAGATTTACGTACAATCATTTATTAAGCTGTTATCATCCATTGCTTGTACGATATAAAGATTATTTTACCTCATTCTTTTCCTTAATAGTATCTTCTACTAAAGTGCAGTTGTTACCACAAGAGGCCTGAATAGAATTTTCCAGAAATAACTTCTCTGTACATTTTAATTAACAGGTATTTTTTTTTTTTTTAATGTCGCAATAATTAAAAGTGTGGTGTCAGCCGGAAACGCATTCGCTTACAATATTATTCCTACTCAGTACTCGCCATTAAAAATGAAACACCAAGAAGGAGACTGGGTAGATGCGCCAAAGTTCCCAGGCCGATACCTAATAGTAAGTGCAGAATACTCT
Source organism: Thermobia domestica (assembly GCF_964235325.1). Taxonomy (NCBI): domain Eukaryota; kingdom Metazoa; phylum Arthropoda; class Insecta; order Zygentoma; family Lepismatidae; genus Thermobia; species Thermobia domestica. The sequence goes on from NC_137468.1 coordinate 4,718,794, forward strand.
TAAACGTTCGCTGTATTCGCTGTGTGACAACGTGGTGACAACGGAGGCGTTGTGCAGCCATCGACTAAACATATTTATTCTTCCCTGCTATAGACATTCTGCAAATTTGGACTTTCCTGGATGCATCCTTCTTAGTGCAACATTTTAAGGAAAGAGCAATTTAACAGTCTCATACATTGCTTAAAGAAAGAGCAATGATTCTCAGAATTACTCGGAAGATATATATACACAATAATTTAAAACGGTTATTTCAAACTTTGCAATTCAAAGCACGAAAAGAACTATAGATAAAGGAACACTGATTTTAGCCAAATAGTAATTAGTAAACTCAATCACACTCAGTACCATTAGTTGCTTGGTGTTATCCGTAAGTCAGAGATCACGGTATCTCATTTCGTGTAGATTTTTGCATTTGTTTAACGCTAAAAATGTATTTTATCGCTAATTGAACCCAGTACCATATATATACCGACAGGACGTACCTTAGTCACAAGGTGACATGAGTGAAACACTAAACTATTCGATTGACACCTGCGGCCTTGTCAACACTAGAGAAAGTTACAAAGTGATTAAGTAAATACGGAACATAGTTCATACAAAGTATAGCGATGTATGAAGTCTCCGTTTCATACGACTTGGATAAAGGATACATCTGAAATAGCAACAAAGAAATATATAATGATTTCTCGGGATAATTTGGATTAGTCCAGAATTCGAACACACACACGCTGGTAAGTCCAACATTTTTTTTTTTAACTTCTTTCTTCGGATTCCCAATAAAGTTGACTACTGAAAAGCTGAGTTATAGATTCTGTATTAAAACAACACCTTCGCTAGACATGTTCAGTATACACATTGTCTTACATACAGAACAATACATTAGTTATTAATGCATGTCTGAAATAATAGTGCTTCGTATAGAATTTTACTTCATCCAATCGCAATAGCACAAAGATAAAAAATATTGCTAGGGATAATGTTCTTATTACAGAGAAAAAGAATTAAAATGACTTAACATTAACAATCATTTTCTTTAAACAGAGATAATATTTTATTATAATTTATGGAAGAAAGAAATAATTTGTAGTACAGTATCTTTATTAGGGTTATATATTCGTACAAAATAATGTAAGTACAACTGAGTCTGTCTTCAGAAAGGGCGTACTTTTAGCCACAACCTACACTGCTTCTTTTGACTGTCTTTCAAGTAGAATCCTGGTTTGATGCACGAAATACCTGCAACAAAAATCAGAAAATATTTAAAATGTTATATTCAGTGTGCTTAATTTGGTTGTACTTAACAATACAAAGTATCTTAACATTTTTGAGATTAAATGGACAAAATCTGTTCGGTCAGGTATGGACTTTTGGGTTGCACGTAGAAAAACTATGAAGTGTTTATTGATGCTGAACAACAACTCAAAATGTATTACCATTCAAAAGTAAGTGGGTACCTCAATGGTGTTCGGGCTACCATGGGGTACCTAATGTCTGTATTTTTTAGATATATGAAAATATATGTCTCTAAAATGTAAGGAACTGACATCTGTTTACCGAAAACCTCAACTCGGTAAGCCTTATGGATATCGAGATATGGGAAAATAAAGAGCGACACTACAGAACTGTGGAGTTTGCGTACTAGATGGTGCAGTTTCGGAAACGTAATTACGAGGGCTTACAACAACCTCAAAAGTAGTTTCAATTAAATACACTACACACACGCCCTGATGGGGGTTTTCGGGTACCATGATATTCCCAGAACTCTCATTTCTAAATATTCTAAAATATGTCTTAATAACGTTTTAAAGAACGTTAGAGGTGTGTGTTTACCGAAACCGCAAGTCGGTACGCCTAACAGTTACCGAAATATGGTGAAATAAAAAGCGACACCATAGGTACGTGGAGCTTGCATATTAGACAGTACAATTTAGAAAATTAATTAAAATATGACTATCAAGATATTGTCAAATAAAGGGAGGATCCATATAGTTATGGGGTTTTCGTGTTAGGTGGTAAAATTTCCGAAACCGGTCATGTAAAGTTAATAAGCATCAGTAGCAATTTCATCTTAAAATAATTAGGTATTTCCATGGAGTTTAAGAACATCATGGGGTCTACCAAGATTAAATTTTAAAAGTTTTGTAAAATATATTTTGACATTTGTAAAGAGTATTAGAAATATGTATTTACCTAAAAGTTCCAGCTAGTACATCTAGCAGCTAGAGAGACACCATACAATAAAAGCGTATTAGATCTTGAAATTTCAGAAAACAATTATTGATCCTAACAAAAGTTAAATAAGATGGTACTTATATGGGTTAAGTGAGAACCTCAGACTCGTCAGTACAATTTCGATCGAAAGATTAATTCAGCTCTAAATTTTCTTTGGACAATTCCAAGCGTTCATCGGGCTCTGAAATAAAGTGAACATTTTTTGTCAATATCTAATATAGCAAGCGAGATATAAGGAATTATGTATTTTATGACGTCGTAAAAATAGAGACCCACATGGATTTGTACTTTTGAGTATTTGCTGTAAGAAGAAGAAATTTCAGAAAACAACCGTATATACCTTAATAGACAATTAAATGGGCGGGGGCACAGTGGCTTAGTGGTAGAGTGCTTACCTCTGGTGTATTGGGTTCTTGGTTCGATCCACGGCCAAGTCAGTTTGTAGTGGACATCGTATTCGTGGGTTTTCTCGGGGTACTCTCCTCCCACCTTTGCATTCCATCAATTCTGTCAACAACATTCACTTGCTTTAATCATAATCTCCCTGAGACTAAAATGCATAATCGTGGGTCGCTACACTGAAATATTTCCTTTTATTTAATTTTAAAATTAAATAGGGAGTTAAGTATGATCGTATTTCTATGGGTTAAGTGAATACTCCAATAGTTTCTGCAAAAAAAAAAAAAAAAAAAAGATTAGTTAAATACCCTACCACTAAGCTACTGTGTCCCCGCCCACTGAATTGTCTATTAAGGTATATACAGTAGTTTTCTGAATTTTTTTCTTATAGGAAAGACCCAAAAGTACAAATCCATAAAGATCTCTATTTTCACGTCATAAAATATATAATTCCTTATATCTTATTTACTATCTTAGATATTGACAGCGAATTTTCATTCTTTTGCACAGCTCGATGAACCCTTGGAATTGCCTGAAGAAAACCTAGGACTGAACTAATCTTTCGATCGAAATTGTACTGAGGTACTGATTTAACCCATAGAAGTACCATCTTATTTAATTTTGTTGCGACCAATAATTGTTTCCGAAATTTCAAGCTTTTATTTCACAGTGTTTCTCCAGATGTTAGATGTACTAGCTGGAAGTTTTGGGTAAATACATATTTCAAATACTGTTTACAAATGTCAGATTATATTTTCAAAAGCTTTTAAAATTTAATTTTGGTAGACTCCATGATGTTCTAACACCCCATGAAGATATCTAATTACTTTAAGATGAAATTGCTACTGGTGTTTATTAACTTTCCGTGACCGATTTCGGAAATTTTAGCATCTAACACGAAAACCCCTTAACTGTGTTGGTCCTCCCTTTATTTGACAACATCTTGATAGCCGTTAGTCATATTTTAATTCAATTTCCGAATTGTAGCGTCAAGTATGCAAGCCCCACATACCTATAGTTTATTCCCCCCCCCCTAAAAAAATCAGTTCTTTACATTTTAGAGACATGTATTTCCATATATCTAAAATGCAGAAATTAGGTACCGCATTGGAACCCCATTGGAGTACTCACTTACTTTTGCATAGCAAGGTAAAAACGCCAGTGGTTCTCACTTTAAGTTTGAAAACATACTATTTTGTCTCTTCTCTGAGCATCGTGAATCTGTCGGAGCTGTACCATAGTTGGAAAGACTCACTGATCCTTCCTATAGTGACCATGTAGTCAGAATTCAAAAAGGAGTAGCCCTTGAAGGAAAAACAATATTTTAAAATCCTTGCACCAGTAGTCGTCACCTTAAAATCAAAATGTTCCAGTAGTAGTCAGGATTTTCTACCAGTGTTCATCACTCAAATAACTTGACAATTTATTCGAAAACGCACTGTGTATCAGTTTAGGGTTGAGAATACAATATAAAGTAGTAAGCTTAATAACTTTGCATCACTTTTAGCACTCAAGAAAGAAAATAAAAACGTTTTTACATACTTTTTAAAGCAATTTCAGAAAGAAAAATGTTAACTGAATTCAAAAGTTAACTGTATATCACTTCCACGTTAAGAGTACAATATTAAATACTATGTTTAATAACTATACGTCACTTTAAACTCTCGAGAATGAACATAAACAATTGTACATACATTTTAAAAACAATCTGAGAAACAAAATAAGTTAACTGAATTCAAAATTTAATTATACATCACCTTAAGCTTAAGAATACACTATAAAATGCTGAGATTAATAAAAAATGAAATCTTTAAGTTTAACGTCCCACGGTTATGCCGGTTAGGATAAGGAGACGGTGATAATGAGAAATGAGTGAAATGGTGGAATGAACAAAGTGGGAGGAAACGGGAGAACCCCGAGAAAACCCACGAGCAAGGTGTTTGTCTACCACAAAGTCCACACGGCGCGAGTTGGGATCGAACCAGGGACCCCAAGCACCGGAGGTGAACGCTCTACCACTGAGCCACCGCCCCCCCTGAGATTAATAACAATGCATTACTGAAGAATGAAAACAAAAATGTTTTAGCTACCTATATTGTATTTACATGTTATTTCTCATTAACATTTTTTTTTTTTTTTTTTGATAACTCATGATCAAGTCTAGGAATGCGCAAGAGAAAAGATTTGAGGTTGTCTCCTCTCGAAAAGGTGCAGCGAAAGTTGTCTCGTCTCGAAAACTGGATCCGTTTCTATTGGAAAAGCTCTATCTTGTCTCGAATTTCGTAACAAAAATTGTCTCGTCTTGTCTCGTGCGCATCCCTAATCAGGTCCATAGCCAAAAACTTCATTTCGGAGGGTGCTCGATAGGGCTTTGGGATATCCGAATTTAGATATAGATAATCGATGTCGACAAACTATCGAAACTTGTTCGAAATATCGAAAAATACAGCAATATCGAAATATAAACAATATCAAAAATCGAAAATATAGAAATATGAAAGAGATCAAAAATATGGATATATCGAACAAAAATGTATATATGATCTTGGAATACGATTTGGTGGAATAATGAGGGAGAAAAATAATCATTGATTAAATATTAAATTGAAAAGAAATAAGAGCCTGACGCTCAAATACTTATCTATCCGGCACCCATCTTGATCCCCATAAAATATCATGAAGTGCTTCATTGATTCTAAACCCAATAATAGTAATTTAACAATAAACACAATATATAATTTACTACGCACCTTGAAATGTAGAAATTAATGATTGTAATCCCCAGCTTTCCAATAGACCTTTGATTTCTCCAAATGAAGATTCGGATATCTTGTTTCTTCTCAAGCAATAATGGGTTACAATAATCAGTTGCAGTCCAAAGCCAAGTCACTAAGTTAAGCATAAAAATAAAAGAATTCATTAGTTAGATGCATACAAAATCCTACGCATGTAAATCCGAATCTACTTGTATTAAATTGTAAATTTAAACAAACTAAATTATACTACAGTTATAGTGACATCAAACATACATTAAATAAGGTATACAGGGTGTCTCAAAAGTCCCCTGACATAGGGTAACTCTGTTATTATCAGAGTTACAACAGAATGTAGGAGGGAAAAGCATATAAAATTATGATGTTTTCAATCTAAAGTGAAGGAATTTTTAAAATCGGATGACCCGTTTGCGCTGTACACTCTCTATGCGCCCAATGTGAAATGAAAATGCAACGTTGCCATTTACCTGGACCCACAACAGAAGTGAGTGAAGTTACTGTCTTTTACGCTAACATGTCGATGGCCAGCCCCCGTTTCAAACAGTAACTTCATTCACTTATGTCGTGGGTCCAGGTAAATGACAACGTTGCATTTTCATTTAAAATTGGGTGCATAAAGAGTATACAGCACATTCATCTTGTCCGATTTTTTAAAAAAGTGTTCACTTTAGATTGAAAACGTCATATTTCGAGATGTTTTTCCTCTTACATTTTGTCGTAACTCTGATAATAACAGAGTTACCCTATGTCAGGGAACGTTTGAGACATCCTGTATACATCATAAGAGGTTCCTTTCTTAATTCTACACGGATGTGGTTTCATTGAATGTGAGGTGGGTGATACACATTAGGCCTTTTGGGAGTACGTCACACGGACGACCGTAATTTTGTGTTCAAAATTTTTATGAACTGGTGGGATATGTGATACATATGGCCACGGGCTAGAATTTTCTCAGTATGTCAAATATGCAATCAGATTTCATGCAGCTTAATTTGGTGAAAAGCTATTGCCAATTGAACGTTACATTTACCTCTTTCTTGCAGATGTTAAACCATGCCGTTAGCACGTGAGGAATGGATCGAAATAATCAAACTGTGGGGCGGGAGGAGTATATGTGCAGTGGTTGCCGATTGCAGAGTCATCCACAATGTGACTCTGTGTCACATGTTTCAGTGTCACAGTAATTAACTAAATTTGAGAAGACGGGCACATTCGTGAACATACATCGTAGCGGTTCAAACTCGCGGGACCTTGTTCCTTCCCCATTTTGAACCGGTACATGAAAATGCCATTTACTCCATGTTTGCCTGCGCCGATTTTGAAAATTCCTTCACTAATCGATTTCTCCCGTTGAGTACTACAAGAACCAGTTAAAATCTCGCGGGCCCTTTATTCTTCCCCATTTTGAACCGGTACATGAAAGTGCGATTGTTTTTCATGCTTGCCTGCGCCGATTTTGAAAATTCCTTCACTAGTCGATTTCTCTCGACGAGTACTACAAGAATCAGTTAAAATCTCGCGGTCCTTTTTTCTTCCCATTTTGAACCGGTACCTGAAAATGCGATTTTCTTCATGTTTGCCTGTGCCGATTTTGAAAATTCTTTCAGTAATCTATTTCTGTCGTCGAGTACTACAAGAATCAGTTAAAATCTCGCGGGCCCTTTTTTCTTCCCCATTTTGAACCGGTACATGAAAGTGGGATTTTTTTTTCATGCTTGCCTGCGCCGATTTTGAACATTCCTTCACTAATCGATTTCTCTCGTCGAGTACTACAAGAATCAGTTAAAATCTCGCGGTCCTTTTTTCTTCTCATTTTGAACCGGTACCTGAAAATGCGATTTTCTTCATGTTTGCCTGTGCCGATTTTGAAAATTCTTTCAGTAATCTATTTCTGTCGTCGAGTACTACAAGAATCAGTTAAAATCTCGCGGGCCCTTTTTTCTTCCCCAAGCCAATATTTTTTTTGTATATTTTGAATGTATTCAAGTATGGAACAAAAGTATTATATAATTCCCTTAGTAGGCTTCTCAACTTAATATTTTTCAACTTAAATTTTATTTATTTTAATTATTTATTTTCTTGTGACTCAATATTTAATTGCAATCGTTCATTGGGGAGAAGGGTGGCCATTCTCAAATATATAAATATAGTATTCTTAAAATTTATGTGTTCTCGTACTATTAGTTTCCTCCACTAGACCTGGAAATTGCAAAATTAATACCTGGAAAACCTGCAAAATTCAGGGAAATTGAGTTCCATATTTATGTATGAACACTGCTATTTACAATTTTTTTTTTTTTTCGAATAGGGAGAACTGTACGAAAGGGTGGTTTGAGAATAGTATAACAGTAGGTTTCTGGGAGTGTTGTTCGAAATGAAATCTTTAAGTTTTACGTCCCACTATTATGCTGGCTAGGCTCAAGATGACGGGGTGTTGTTCGGTGGGGGTCAATGTTGCCAATTTTGGGTAAAGTCGCTAAATAAGGGGAATTCGACCTCAACGATAGCGCAGGGTGACCATAAAATTTTCAGTTAAAAACGGGACAGGTTCTTGCAACACTAGACTTTTAGATCTACCTTTGTTCTTATCAGTGCCTTGATATCAGAGTTCCCCCTCTCTCTCTCTTCGTTACAGAGCGGGTACTTATGAAAAAGGAAAGACACGTTGAAGTTTGTTTAACACACAACCAACTGCTAAAACCTCTGCTGCCTTTCGAGCAGTACTGCGAACTATAGAGTATGTTTAATATAGGGATTTTCAGTTCAATTTTTGCCGCTTTGTTATTATTAATACTTTTAAAAGGAGTAAAGGTACTGGGTTTGTTATTTACTTCTTTCATTTACATAAAACGGGACGAATACTACTTTTTTCCATCTACTGACGGGACGGCCGCGACACGCCCCTAAAACGGGACTGTCCCGGTCAAAACGGGACGTATGGTCGCCCTACGATAACGACAAAAAAAAATAATTCCGATTGGAGACTTTTTTGGGTGATTTTTAAATAACGATTTACCTACTTACACATTTCGCGACTTTTTGCTGCAAACAAAATGTTCATCTGTAGAGAAGCATTATTAGTTCAAAACAGTTTTTACGTTCTTTTTTTCTGTTTGTTTGTTTTAATCAGCGCAAGTGATGAAGAGTTTGGAAATACAGCGTACTCACTACTCCACAATCCTGCATTGTTATGTTACCCTTGCCCTCTAACGAAGAATAACTACAAACTTGATGTCCTTTAGTTCGCAGAGTTTCCGTTGAGAGACACACGTAATACATCATTACCGTTAGCAACAAGATTACCTATAGATGCGTGAAAAAAGGCGAAGAAGGTGTTTGTTATATTTGTCCTCTGGGGTCTTTTAATTATTCTGCACTTTTCTTTTACAAAAAATTGCTTAACGTAAGTACTGTAGTGTTAATTATTTCGGAACTATTTTGACCATAACATGAACAAAAGTACCCGAAACAACCTGAAATGATCCCTGAATTAAAGGATTGGTTGCGCCCTGTTTACAAAGATGTGAATAGAACCAGCGGCGCAAATCTGTCTTCAACATTGGGGGGGGGGGGAGGGTAAGACCGTTACCATACTTTTTTTGGCGATGTCCAAAATACTTATGAAGTTGAAAAACAATGTTGTGGAGGATCAGAGTTGACTTTAGCGTTAGGAGGCTGCAGATTTGAGGCTTATTTTGGGGGACATCTCACGTTCCTTTGTAGCAATCGGACAAAAATCATCAAATTTCTCCCAAAAAACACATTTCAAATCGGATTATTTGGGAGAAGTCCCCCTCAGTTCCAAGATTGGAGGGGACATGTATCCGTCATCCCCCCCGGGATTTGCGCCAGTGAGTAGAACATATTGTTTAGTTTACATCTACAACTTTTACAATGCTTATAGACAATGAATTTCTCGATTATTTCTTATAGCGACTTTTCACCCAAAATTGGAGTCGTCACCTCTCGTTTCGCAAACTTATTGCCAACATTTTAGAAACTGGTTGCGGGGAGAGCTACAATGGATGATTCAAGTTATTTCGTCGCTTCCGCTGTGAACCTAAGTACAAGATTCCAAAAGTCACATTTTTTTGGTTCCAAACAATATGTCTGCTGGGTGAAAGCATAGACTGGAATGTGTTGCCTTTCCTACCATATCTTTAATCCCATAGTAGCTCCTTTCCCAAAGTTAAAAAAATGCAATTCTTCCTTTCTTAATAGTACTTATGACCCAAAGTATTACGTAAGCATTGTATGTTATTTATGTAGCTCACAGAGCCGCAGCTATGGGCGAGCAAGCAAAGCACGTGTCCCGGGCGCGTGGTTGGAGGGGCGCCTAAAAGAGAGGTTATATATTAGTACTTTTCCTGGCGGTATTTAATACTTTTCATCAGAGTGCGAAATCATGAAATCAAAGTGAGAGGAAAAAATGAAATGAAATCTTTGAGTTTTACGTCCCACGGTTATGCCGGTTAGGCTAAAGGAGACGGTGATTATGAGAAATGAATGAAATGGTGGAATGAAGTAAGTGGGAGGAAATGGGAGAACCCCGAGAAAACCCACGCACACGGTGTTTGTCCACCACAAGGTTCACTTGGCGGGGCTAGGATCGAATCCGTGACCCCAAGCACCAGAGGTGAACGCTCTACCACTGAGCCACCGCGGCCCTAAAAGTGAGAGGAGACTGGAGGAGTGAAGAGAGAGAGAGAGAGACAGAGAGAGAGAGAGAGAGAGAGAAGAAAACGCTCGCACTTTTACACTTCAAAGTAAATTAAGTCATTTATTTTTTGTCCCCCTCCTCCCCCTCCCCTAAGTTCTGTCAAAGTAAATAGCTAAAAACACTCCCAGGCCAGAACCGCATCTACGTTGGAAATTTGATCGAGATCGGTCGGTCGGTGCAAGAGATTAAGAAAAAATGAAATGAAACCTTTGAGTTTTACGTCCCACAGTTATGCCGGTTAGGCTAAGGGAGACGCTGATGATGAGCAATGAATTAAATGGTGGAATGAAGTAAGTGGGAGGAAATGGGAGAACCCCGAGAAAACCCACGCACACGGTGTTTGTCCACCACAAGGTTCACTTGGCGGGGCTAGGATCGAATCCGGGACCCCAAGCACCAGAGGTGAACGCTCTACCACTGAGCCACCGCGGCCCCCGGCCGGGAATCGAACCCAGGTGTCCCACGCCAAAGGCGTGTTCATTAACCACTTAGCCACGAGGGAGCTCATCTGTGAGGCAGTGTAAACCCCCCAAAAAAGAAAGAAAATAAACGCACACTGGATGTTTGCGCAACTGAGGATCAAAACATTCTCAATGGAGTATGAGAAATAGTAAACGTCAATCAATGTGTGCTTTTGCTTATTCATTACTTCGTTAATACTTAATTCCTTCTAGAAATAGTGAAACAATACTATGAAGAAACACTAATTAAACTAATAACAATTACGCTGTATTTCTTACCATACCGTTTTTACCACCCATAGAATTTCAATCTAGCACTATACTGCATTAGTCACGCCGTAACGAAAGCTGAAATTCAAAGACCTGCCACTCGTTAACTGTTGAAGCTGTGTTGTAGCTACCTGTATATCACGCGGCCTGCGTTGGTACTCCTCAACATAAATACGTCACAGCCCAAAGCCAGGAAACATCACAAACAGAAGACAGGGGCACAAGCAGTGCCTGACACTTCACGAACTCAAACCCACCAAGACTCAACTCAACATGACCTTCAATTACGTTCTAGAAACCAAACCAGTGCTAAGGCACAAACTCACCAACTTCCTATATGAAAACACAAGAAAAAAATCTAACGTTTTGGTTCCAAAGTGATGACATAACAATAATACTAAAAAGGTTTTAATTTTCAGTAACCCAAACATTAATTAACTAGGGAACATAACAAAGCAAAAATAAATAAATAAAAATAAATTAAATTAAAAAATAAAAACCTGACAAGTAAGCTCTCCCTGACTTCTTTTTTTTTTTTAATTTCAGTGAGGCTGTAAAATATGTCAATATCTTCGTTATATATATATATATATATATATATATATATATATATATATATATATATATATATTTCATTGTAAACAAGTTCTTTAAACAAAAGAAAGCTCTGAGAGCGCTTACCTCTGACGCGGTAGGTCCCTGGTTCGATTCCTGCTCCCGACAAATAGGCTTTTGGTGAACACTGTAGTTCTGGTTATTCTTAAGACTTTCCAGTTTCCTTACATTTTCTTGATTCCACCATTATCATGTATCTCATCGTCACCTTCTCTCTTACATTGATGTACAATCATGGGGCGTTAAACTAAAAGAAAAAAAATCTTGCAAATATCCTAGTAAAAATGAGTTTTCTAAACTACACTAGTGGCCCCGCGTAGCGTATTCGCTAACGCTCTCGCCTTCGGTGCGAACGGTCCCGGGTTCGATCCCGGTGGGGGAACTCGGTCGAAAAAGTATCAAAAGATTTTAAGTCCAGCCATCCTGAATGAGGTTTCCTTGGCTTTTCCTCATTCACAGCAGGCAAATGCCGGAGTGGTACCTAACATATAGGTCCCAGGCCGTTTTCTTCCTTCCCAAATCCAAAAATGAAAATGAAATCTTTGAGTTTTACGTCCCACGGTTATGCCGGTTAGGCTAAAGGAGACGGTGATGATGAGTAATGTATGAAATGGTGGAATGAAGAAAGTGGGAGGAAACGGGAGAACCCCGAGAAAACCCACGCACACGGTGTTTGTCCACCACAAAGTTCACTTGGCGGGAGCTGGGATCGAACCCGGGACCCCAAGCACCAGAGGTGAACGCTCTACCACTGAGCCACCGCGGCCCCATTTTTCCCCAATCCATTCTTCCCTTCCTTTCCCCGGATAGTGTGATCACCGAGGGAAGTCATCCCTCATATGCGACGGGCTAACAAGGCCATTGATGCCGAAAGCCCAGAAATCTAAATCCTAAATCTTCACTACACAAGGGAATTTTCGCGCTGAAAACGGTTTATTAGCAATTATGTTAAGCAGCCCTGTAGTAAAACGCTCCAAGTAATAAATCGTCACATATAAAACGGAATGAATAAACACATAACATTCATTTTGCTACCTTGAAATGTAAAATGTTTCAAGACTTTAATATTCAAAGATTTCTCAAAATTCAGATTCACCCATTCCATTGTCCTCAATCATTAACGAGTTTTACAATAGTAAGAATTGTATTCATAAACTACATTACTTACTTAGTACTATATTAAAGCAAGTTACACTAAAAGAATATATAATTAATGGAATATTTAACTAAAGTAATAGTTAACTAGTGTACTTACCCAAGCATCTGTTTCCTTCCTCTCTTCTTTTCCGTTTGTAAACAACCTCGTTTCGCAAGCAAAAGACGGTAGTTCAATGACGTCAGCCATGGCGAAAGAAAGAGGTGTCTATAGGCGGCCTGGATCTCACACACAGATGGACGTATTTAACATATAGCTGAAGTATTTAACATACGTATACGTATGTAAAATACGGAAGATTGTTAGATGTCAGACATCCTGCAGCGACATGATGTAATATCTAAGCGGGTAAAAGGCAATACCTGTGTAGCATATGGATAAAGTACGCTCCGTACAGATTTCCTTAGTAAACATAACGAATCCTTGTATTTGTACAATATACCGCTGTCCGGATAATGGATTTTTCTCAGTGTGGTATAGAACAGTGGTTCTCAAACGTCCCTATAACGCGGACCCCCTGTTCATTCGGAAAGTGATCTGCGGATCCCTTTGCAAGGCTGTCTGAAATTTTACATGACATTAAAAATATACTAATTAGAATTACCACTGAAGAAAAAGATCAATAATGCAATAAGTAATATTTATTTCCTAGTGAACGAAATTTCAGTTGAAAAAACAATAACTTTCAAGATTGATTTTTTGAAAAGGAAATCCACTTGATAAACAATATTCTCAAATGTGAGGTCACTAATGTGAGGAATAAAATTATTTCCATAAGTGCATTGAAAATAAATTGTCACCATCAATCTTAGACCCGATTCCAGATTAAGACGATTTCGCTTTAAGGTTTTAATACTACAAAAAGCAGAAAAGGTCTGATCACATAAGTAAGTGGTAGAGAAAGGTGTCAAATGTTGCAATGCCTTTTTAGACAACTCTTCAGACTCACAGGGCAGAATACAAACGTAGGTATAATTTCTAATTGCTTTCTTTTTAGTAACTGAAGAAAAAATACTTCTTGCATAACAGCTGTGAGTTCCACTTTATTACAATAAATTTCAATTTGAGTTGATTTTGAGTTTAATATCCCGTTCAGCAGCGAGGCTATATGAGACGAGGACCTACTGATTAACGTGGAATCCGAACCACATGAGCTCCAGCCGGAAATCGAACCCGCACCTCCTACAATACATTTCAATTTTAGGCGTCGCGGACCCCCTGGCTAGGTCCCGCGTACCCCCAAGGGTCCGCCGACCCCACTTTGAGAAATACTGGTATAGAACATGTCAATGATGTGATTATACAAATATATATTCATACTATACTAAAAACATAACTACTTTTACAATGTTTTCTAGATGATAGAAAAACACGATAAAATATGGTTTCTTTGGAAGAATTATTAAGAAGTTATATTACTCATCTAGCATATGTTTTATTTTACAAAATAGAAAACAATATAATATGCACAAAAGTTACATTTAGGACTTAGCAGAACCCAGATCAGTTTCCAAGTATTCCTCCACACTGTAAAAACAGTGATTTAGCAACAGAGTATGTACTGGCTTTTTGAAACTTTCATGTTTGGAAAGAGACTTAATTTCATTAGGAAATGAGTTAGAGTTGTACACCTTTGTTAGGTAATTGTTTTCGAAAACAAAGTGGTGTTATGATGAGGAATTTTTAGATGTGGCTTTGCTCTTGTACTATATTCATATTTATCTGAGTTCTTTTTGTATAGTTCTTGTTTCTTGTGGACCAAAAGTGATGTTTCGTTATATATACAATGGAGGAAGTAGAAGAATATTTAGGTCTTTGAATAGTGTTCTGAAAGAAGTATAATATCAAGTATTGCTGACTATTCTTACCACTTTCTTTTGGAGTATAAAAACTTTCTTAAATTCAGTGGACGAACCCCAAAAGGCTATTCCATATCTGATTTTGTAACAAAAGAAACGCTGACCAAAGCTTAAACACATGGTGGACGGTGTGGTTAGCGTTCGGACGTGAGTAAACATCGCTCCAAGAGTCAGTCATTCGAACTGTAACGTACAATGACGAATATTTGCTGTGTTTCTTGCGGCCTGCTCGATATTACCCCGGATGAATTTAAACCAGTAAACATAGTCCCATAAATCTCCCATCCTTCCTTGATGATCTGCATCATACCGCATGAAAATCGGGCTTGAGTTATAAATTCTAGAGCCAAATGAAATCCGTGAGTTTTGAAAGAATCACTCTGTATATACATATGTAAGATGCAAAAATATATTGATCAAAAAAGTCTTAGTGGAAAGGGCAATATAAAGCAGGATGATATATCAGATAATAGTTGTACAAATAGTTTACTTCTCCTCCAATCAGACACTTTAGGTACAAATTAAGGTAAACAAGTACTGCAACATTATTGACTCCTTATTGACTTCTCCTCCAATCAGGCGTAGATACTTTAGGTGAGGCGCTTATTTTTACACCTTTGAGTAACATAAATAAACTATGTCGTTTTTGAAGAATTTAGATTTAAAATCGTCAGAACATTTTTGAAAAATCTACAATTTTCAACTTTACCCGTCTAGTAACCTACATTTTTAAGGGGAGGGGGGGCGGGAAGTAGAAAATTCTAGGAGACATCCTCCAGAACAGCATAAAAACTTAAGTTTTTAATTAAATGTCGATCGGTAGCGATGGTCGCTTCGCTAAATCACACGAACGGACATCGAAAAACAAATTTCTCGTCATGTAAGGGCCATGAAATGTTAAAATCCGTCCAAATCTAGAATTCAAATTATTTCACGATCACAATTTTTTAAAAATTTGTTACAGTAGACAGTAAAAGTACGTTCTACACGAAGTTTGAACTTAAAACTAATACGCTCATTTATCTTCAGTTGAGTTTTTAATAAATCCTACGCTCTACTACAACGGATCTTTCTTTACACCTAACATTCCCCACACCGACTTTTCCGTACACCGAATTTTCTGTACGCCGAGTTTTCTTACACCGAATTTTCCTACACCGAATTTTCCTGCTCCCAGTGAGAGGAAAACCATATATATTTGTGTTGTGTATTTCTCACCGAGATCTAATATTGAATTGTATAACAATTTATTTACTCGCCTTGAAATTAATTGTCCTCAAGGTTGCCCTGTTCTTCTGATTGGTGATTTCAATTTATCGGAAATAAACGGTACGGGATTTAATTTTGAAATAAGCTTTTCTAAATGTAAGAATTTATATGAATTTATGTCTTATTATAATCTGCAATCATTAAATAATGGAACGAACGAAAATAATCGTACATTAGATCTGGTTCTGTCTAATATAACGAATTTAGAAGTCAGTAGGGAATATTGTCCACTAATTCCAGATGTACACCATCCATCTTTAGTAATAAACGTGATGCACAGGGGACCGCGAAGATTAAAAAGAAAACAAATATAGGGCCTATTAGGATATAATTTTAGGAAAGCTGATTTCTTGGGACTGTATCTTGAATTCTCGTCTATTGACTGGAACTGCCTAAAAAACTATGAAAACGCCAATTACCTAGTTGATAATCTCTATTATATTATTTATAGTGTATTTGACAAGTGCATGCAGAGGCGGAACTATGGGGGGCATTGCCTCCCCCCAAACTTTTTGACAAAAAATAAAAATGCCACCTATAAAATCCTTCAATTCTCAATTGTATTTACCGTGCTCCCCCCCCCCAGCGGACAAAAGGTCTGCCCCCAGGAGACAATTCCTAACTCCGCCCATGAGTGCATGCCACTTAAAAACAACTTATCCGTGCTGGTTTACAAATGAAATTATCAAAAAATCAAAAATAAAGCAATGTATCATAAAAAAATAAAAATGTAATAAAGGAGTGAATTATCTTGATAAATTCAATGCATTACGTAGGGAAATAAAGAGAGACATTAAGCTGGCATACAGAGCGTTCATACAAGATTCTGAAAATAACATTAATAACAATACTAATGAATTGTGGAACTTTATAGAAAAATAAGACAACATCTTCCTTGGGAGAAATTAACTTATGAGGGACGTGAACTCTATCGTAATGATGAAATAGCCAATGCTTTTCCACAGTATATCTCGTCAGTATATGTGCCAGATACAGGTGTCACTAACATTCCTACAAACAATTTATTAACTTATGTAAATAAAAAACTAGAGTCACTTAGCATTGAAGAAATCACTCAATCTGAAGTAGAAATAGCAATCAAAAAATTAAAACACAGAACTGCTGTTGATCCCGATGGAATACATCCATATATTATAAAGGGGTGTATAGAAATAAATAACTACGGCCTATATCAATTTAACTATTTCTGCAAAGATATTTGAACAAATCCTATACCAACGGATAATTGACCACATCCAACCCGTAATCTCACCATACCAACATGGCTTTATCCCACACAAATCAACAACAACAAACCTTGCACTTATCACAGACTTTATAGCAAATTCGTTAGATGTAGGATGTCAGGTTGATGTAATATATATAGATTTTGAAAAGGTGTTTGATAGAATGAATCACAAAGTACTATTGCATAAGCTAGGTGAATATAATTTCTCTTCTCCCTTGATCAAGTTCTTTTCATCATATTTAAATAATCGAAAACAAACTGTTATGTACAAAGATTATAAATCAACTGATTATATTGCATATTCTGGAATTCCTCATGGCTCTAATCTAGGTTTGTTATTGTTCCTTTTATTCTTTAACGATCTTCCTGGTCATATATTATTAAGTAATAAATTGCCTTTTGTTGATGATCTCAAAATACGGTAGGTTAAAGACCATCCATGACTGTCTCAATTTACAACGTGACATGGAAAATATAGCTAGTTAGTGTTCTCTTAACAAAATTAATGTAAACATAAACAAATGTAACAATTTATCGTTTACCAGAAATAAGAGACAAATACAGTTATATTACTCAATGAATCAGATCTTACTCAATAGACTAACTCAGTCAAAGATCTTGGTTATATTTGATACGAGACTGACATTTAAAAACCATATAGAGAACATAGTTAATGAATCTCTCAAGATGTTGGGGTTCATAATTAGAACTGGAAAGGAGTTTAACAATATTACCACATTAACAAAAATGTATTTTCCTATGTCCGATCAAAACTGGAATATGCTGCTGTGATCTGGAACCCATCACAACAGCAATACCGACACCAACTGGAAAAGGTCAAATCTAAATTTATCAAACACTTGACGTACAAGAGAACTGAAATCTATCAATATTATGAAAAATTTTTAACATTAATAGACAATTTCTGTATTTCTATACTTGAACTAAGGCGAAATGTGATAGATATGATTTTTCTCCATAAAATAGTACAAAACGAGTTTAATTGTACGGATCTCATATCAACACTAAATTTTCATGTCCCGACACTTAAAACTCGCTCTGATAACTCTGGCCTGTTCTATTGCAAAAAAGCAAGGACCAACGTATTATTGAAATCACCAATCAGGAGAATTTGCTCTACTTATAACAAAATATTTATCGAACACAAAGAAATTGACATATGTAATATGAACTCTATGTTTAAGAAAACTATTGTAAATGTAGTATATAATATGCCAACACTATAATTGGTCTTATGCCTGTTGTGTTGAAGGCAAATAAATAAACATTGTATTTTAAACTATAATGGGTTACAGTTTCCGATATCTAACATACCTTTCATCAGACATTATATAGATAGTGTCTATATAGTGTCTGATGAAGGATACATTCGATATCTGAAACTGTAACACATTATAGATTAAAATACAGTGTGTGTTTAAGCTTTGGTCAGTGTTTCTTTCGTTAAAATATCTAATCCAAAGCCATGGATAGCGTTGTAATCTACTGTCTCGACACTCCAATTCCATCACCCTGGAGTTGTGTTCAAAGTAACGCCAACTCAAACACTTAATTATGACTGGTAAAGTAGTGATTCCACTCTACCACACGAGTTTGTAGAGGACAACATCTTGTCCGTAGGGCTTTTTCATGGTCCTCCCATTTCCTCCAATATGTTTTAATTTCACCAATTATTTTACGTATAATCATTCGCTTTCATTAATAATCTATCTCCTTTAGTCGAAAGGATATAATTACGGGATACCATTTTCATTTCCTTTTGAAATGTGCCCATTGTGTGTCAGTACACAACGTTTCCTACCAACAATTGTTTGCAATAGTTCAAGATCTCTAGAAAGATGCCGCATAGAATCGTTACTGCTAAACTGAACTGTTAACGTATTAATAATAAGTAGAAGGTCTCTAACAATAATTCTTTCTCTATGAGTTTGGACCTCCTGCCCAGAGTAGCGAAAAGTATTGTGGTCTCCTGCCCAGTGCAGCGCGGACACGGATAGGAACCTATTGCCCGTAGTAGCGCAGCGGAAGGTTAGGAGACTCCTGCCAATTGCAACGCAGAAACGGAAAGGAATCTTTACTTCAGAGCAGTACGGAAGTGCGATTGTGTCTCCTGCCCAGTGCAGCGCGGAGATTTGTAAGGTTTCGGAGTCTCTCCCGCCAAGAGCAGCTTGGAGAGAAAGGTAGGGATTTGATCCGCTGGAACTGATGTCTTCCGTCCCTTGACATGCTCTTTTATAGCCGATTTTGGATGCGAAGCCTGAGTAGGTGTTTGTACTTCGTGACTCTTCGTGTCCTCCTCGTATTTCTTCGTAGATTGCATCTATCTGCTGTTTGTGATCCTTGTGGATAAGCACATGGTGTTGTTTATAAATACGAGGATAAGTAAGAAATAATCAGCAATTTTGACATTTAGTGTTATAACTCTTTTTACATTGTTAATACTGACCTCTGTCCTCGTTTATTTTATTGTTATGCTGTTGTGGTCATGCTATGAAAGTTTGATCTTAATTCCCCCATTTGCCGTCTTTTTGTTGCAGATAGATCATGGCCGCTCCATTAGAAGTTTGCACCAAAGAGGAACACGAGCAGTGATTAGGGGTCGCAATCCATCAAAGACTTTCGGCACAAAAAGGGAATAATGTTTTGCTTCACGGAGTGTCTACGAATGAATTGAAACATTCAAAAATGGTCGCACAAGCTTACGCACGTGGAAGGAGCAGGATGACCACCTACGGCCACAAATGACGAGGGTAAGTTTAAACGAGACCATTTTTGAATTTTTCAATCCATTCGTAAGCACTCTGTTGTGGCAAGACACTGTTCCAGTATTGTACCGAAAGTCTTTGATGAATTGAGATCCCTGGTACACCTTCCGACCACAAAAACCGGATCACTGCTCATTGTTCTTCTTTGGTGCAAACTTCTAATGGAGCGGCTATGGTCTATCTGCAATAAAAGTAAGACAAATGAAGGAATTAGGATCAAACTTTCATAGCATGACCCCAACAGCATAGCAATAAAATACACGAGGACAGAAGTCACTATGAACAAGGTAAGGAGAGTCATGTCAAAATTGCGGATACTTTTCGCCTTATCCTCGTGTGAGCGGATATTACAATATAGATATTATCTGACGTACAAACATATCAAAGGAATGCATGTGCTTGCCAATTTCTTCCTCCAAAGTTAAATTTATAGTAAACATACTTGAAATGAACCTTTCAAACATACGAATGTATAAAGAGATAGTAACGTACCACTAGAATTAATGTTAATATAAGCTCCGTTGGTAGCATGATACTGAAACAGTCAATAAACCATCCTATCCAATGGATCAGATTCCCCAATCCCATCATGTGCATTGTTTCCTTTAGTCGCATCTCCTTTTCATGAACAATAGATCTGACAATCATAGAGCAGGAGAATACCCACGACAACACCATCATCAATGGGAAAGCTCCCGCTATTGTCCTTACAAATCTAAAAGTAAATAGAAGAGATCATTATACTTAAAAAATTAGAAAAATAAAGTTATATCAGTAAAACTTTTCTTATGACCAAATACGAAGAAAATTACTAACCCCTAACAACATAACACAATACATATACACGAACGAAGTTAAAACTTTGACATTCTCAGTAAAGAAACTGGAGTTTTAAATTTCTTAACATTCTACAAAAATAAGAAGAAAAATAAATATTTTAAATTTGTCTCTACCAATAAGTCAGGGTATGTGTTTGTCGTATGTTGTTATACAAAGTGTTTCAAAACGATTGGCTTGATTTTGGACGGTAATAATTACGGAATATGGGACGTACCGGCAAGAAAATGAGGAGTGTTGTTTGAATTGGCGTGGCCTAGAGTTTCAGAAAACCTCCGTTATACAATAGTCAATGCATCTTCTCAATTTGAAGTCTGCCAGAAGTAAGATGGCGTCCGCTCAACAGAAAACGTTTTGTGTGCTTCAGTTTGCAAAGACTAAGTCAGTGATTTCGGTACAACATGCTTTTCGTCGGTGTTTTGGCATTAATCCGCCTGCACTCAAAAACATTCGTCGTTGGTATTGCCAATTTGAAGAGACAGGATGCTTGTGCAAATATACGAGTCCAGGTTGACCTCGCACTTCCGATGAAATACTAGAAACAATTATCGTCTAGATGTCGTTCGTGCTGCTGCTGGTGGATACATAAAGCATTTGTAATAGCGTAGCTAAAACTTCAAGATTTTGTGAATATTTTGCAATGTATCCCCTTTTGTAGTACGTTTTTATCAATACATATGGATTTTTAAAATCAGGTCATTCTTTTTGAAACACCCTATATTAAGAAAAAAACGGTCTGTGATTTTTCTGTAAATAGTTTTAATACTTTAAATTCTTTTCCTTAATTTCTTTTATGCTGATTTCTACAAAATACTTACACAGTTCAAGATTCACCATAATTATGTTCTCAACTCAAGTGACATATTTACAGCTAATGTATTTGAAGGGAAAAGCAACATCCTTAAGTAAACAAATATTTGCTCGTACAGCAAGTAGTGTGATCATAATCCTTAACTGAAATTAAGATATTGTCATACAAACTAAGGATGAAAGAAGTATTTTGCAACAAGATTTGTAAACTGAGGAAACCGGCAGAGTTCACTGAAACCGTTTTAGGTTTTCATAAATAACACCTCGCATTAATCACAGCCACGGGCACACACACAAAAAAATAACAGTTCTGTCAACTGGACCCCAGGCTATGGATTTGATGTACTTTGTTATACAGAATCCAAATTTCGACATACCAGGACCATCAACTGTTGTCAACTTTTTGTTATGGGCGAAAAACTTGAGCGATTTTGGATAGTGAAGATACACGTTTTTCACCCATACAACAAAACTGACATGCTCAATCGTCCTAGAGTTTCGAAATTTGCATTCTGTTCTATCACGTTTTAAATCAGTTTTTACTTCATAATCTGACGGCCGTCTCTGGCAAATGTAGATTATTTGAACAGTTCGTCTACAACATCGTAATTAACTTTTCATAATATTTATCAGTTACATCTGTTTCTCAAAGGTACAACAACCTAATCAACTCTTCCTTTTACTAATCTTCTACTTTTTTTTTCTTTATAATTACAAGTTAGGTTACTGGAACGCAGGGCCGTGCCGTGGAAAATCAGCGCCCGCAACGAGAGAGTATACGACAGCGCCCCACACATATATTCCAAGCAATTTTTCCTTTTTTCTCCCGAATTTTTCACCCCCTTACTTTGGCGTCCGGGGCCGTCACTCCGCTCCCCCCCTCCCCCCAACGGCACGGCCCTGCTTGAACGTAACAACGAAGTATAAGTTGTTTATAAGTTACTTCTTATCTTAATTATTTTATTTTATGATTTTGTTACTCGAAAATATCCTGATCTGACGACAGTTAGAAGAAATTATTATTTGAGCCCCTAGTGACTAAATTGCTAGCGCTCCTGGTCTCAGTGCACAAAATCAATTTAGAATTCTGATGAGAGTTCAGGTGGTTTCGGGGCCCGCCTGACTTTCAGTTGTAGATGAACGCATTATATAACCTCGTCGTTAAAAGAGTAACGTTAAACTCTACATTGACAAAAAACACGTGGTAGATTTGCTTGTGGAGCGTTCAATATGAATCTATTAAGTGTAAGCTAATGAAATGAAAACAGTAGAATAATTCAGCTTTGGAGCGCTTCAAACAGCACCGTATCTCAGATTTTTCTGGGGGGGGGACATTAATATTTGGGGACCCAAGAAAAGATCGCGTGGCCTCTCCCGCAAAATTCGAAAATATACCCCTGCTCTCCATCTTTCTGTTACTCCTTGTGGGCCCCCGGAAGCCTGGGTCCTCCCGCAAAGCAAGGTCTGCGGGGCTGTTAGTTACGCCCCTGGGCACGTTCCATACATGGCAAAATAATTAAGGGCTCAAAGCCATATGAATAAATATTATTTCTCGGGTCCCTAATGTAGACATTTTGTACTGAAATGAGGCCACGACTAATTTTTGTTTTATTTACCTTCTGTATGCTGCTTTGTTTACGTAAAGTAGTGAGCCTGTTTGATCTTCATTTATAATTTCATGTTTACATCGTATATAACTAACTAAAACTAACTAACTAACTTTATAGCCTATGGAACCCGGAGGTTCAATGCCGCGTTCACAAAAGCTCTCCACTGACTTCTATCCTTAGCCAACTGGATCCAGTTTCTACTTTGTATTCCTATCTCTGCGAGATCCATCTTAATATTGTCCTCCCATCTGCGCCTAGGTCCTCCGAATGTCGTTTTCCGATTGGTCTTCCAGTCAAGACTTTGAAAGCGTTTCTACCTTCTTCCATTCTAGCTACATGACCTGCCCATCTAAGCCTCCTAGACTTGACGACCCTAACAATATTGGGTAAACCTTATAAATTATGTAGTTCCTCGTTATGAAGTTTCCGCCATTCCCCATTCCCGTTCCTCTTGGGTCCGAATATTCGTCTCAGGATCTTGTTCTCAAATACTTTCAGTCTATGTTCTTCCCTCAGAGTAAGCGACCATGTTTCGCAACCATAGAGAACAACAGGCATGATTATTGTTTTATATATTTTAAGCTTCAAATTCCTCGACAGAATTCGCGACGACAAGAGATTTTGAACCGAATAGTAACACGAATTCCCTGCTTTTAGTCGACATTTAATTTCTTCGTGAATATGGTTCTGTTAATATTGATCCGAGATATTTGAAAGTATCCACTTTATCAGAAGTGTTATTTAATATTTTAACGCATTTATTATTTTCCGTATTACGATCCCGAAGAACTTCCATGTATTTAGTTTTCTCTACATTTACTTCTAAACCCATGTCCCTGCAAGCGTTTAATAAGATCTCTGCATTTATTTCTCTCATATATCGTATATGAAGTAAAAAATTTTGTCTTAAAGTGGGCTCCCCTCTAACGCCGGGGAGCTTCCCTGGGGGGTCAGTTTCCCCCTGCACCCTCCCACCTCCCACAAGTTACGACCCTGGTTTCAAATACAAACCTGCATGGAGCAGCTGAAGATCATCGTTTGAAGTCTCCTCTAAAATGCCCGGTAATGCTACTGAATGGTAGTTAGATTAAAATTTATTTAATAAAACAATTGAATATAAAGCAGAACAACATGAAGTGATACTTACTTATCTTCCAGAAAGCAGGGAGAAGGATACTGCTGAATATACAATCCAGCTGTCGAAGCTTTTCCTGTTTGCATTATTATAATACTTCTGTCCAACATATCTTGGAGATAGACAAATCCAGAGGAAACGTACCTCATGTGATTTATTGGATTACTTCGTGGTCTAAACGGTCGAACTTTCTCCCAAATGTCTTGAATACCTTCAATTCTCGAGCTCTCCATCCTAAATAAAAGAAAATCAATATATGATTCCATTATCTCTTACCACATCGTATCGTGGTTATAGAAATTGCTCACTGTAATTCTGAGACTTCACAAGAGAGTCTATGGTATGGAACAATATTACCAGAATACAAGAAGTCCCGAACCAGGCCTGTTATACAAGTGTCTTGCACCGAAACTTCCTACTTCCCTTTAACAGTACAATAGTTCCTTCTGCAATTTTCTTCGCATTTATACACATACGTCAATCATTTTTAATGTTATCTGACAGTGACGTAGAATCTATCTGAAGTTCTTTTTCTGCACATCTACTTTACGTCAACAGACTGTTCGAGACTTGGAAGCTCAGTGTCTGTAGTTAGTATCTTCAGTGTCAAATCTATGACGTAAATACAATATATTTTGATACCCATATGCCATGTTTCCACCATTATTAAAGCAGCTAAATCTTTTCTAATGCAACGCATTAGCATGGCCAGTCAAAGGGGGAACGTAGCTGCTATTGGTACGTTACCCACTGGTAAAAAACTAGAGGGAATTTTTCTTCTATAATTTCTAACGGCGTCTAGTACACTAACAGCATTGAAATTTTGGAATAGAAAGTTAGAGAGAGATTTAGAAATACATTTGCGCCCCAAATCCCCTGGGAGTCAAAGCGTTAGACAATCCAATTGAACAGTACTATGTTAACCTTGAAGAAAACCAATTCTGGTTTTCAATTCGAAGCAGAGAGTACCGGAGATTTTCACCCTTGCGAAGGTGGCCCTCTCGAGGGCATCCTCACCCTCAAATTTCCTCGTCCACAATGACGCGAGGGCGAGGGTGTACGAGGGCGAGGAGAAATTCCCAAGACGAGAGCGAGGGTGAACGAGGCCGAGGACCAAATGTCATTGTGAGGGCGAGAGTGCGCGAGGACGATGTACAACTCCCTTCGCGAGGGCGAGGACAAGTATTCAATACGTGGGCGAGGGAGAGCGAGAGCGATGGACAACTTCCTTCGCGATGGCGAGGGTGAACGAAGGCGAGGGTCAACATCCACTGCGATGGTGAGAGTGCGCGAAGGCGAGGAACAATTTCCTTCGCGAGAACGAGGGCACGCGAGGGAGGACAAGCTTCCTTAACAACAACTATTTTGAATTTGTTGTTTGACCATTTTTGGAGGAATATAATAATTAAAATAAGATCTCCATTGTCCCCTAGATGAAAAGTTGATGTCATAGCATGATTATAGATTGGTCATATTCTTTTTTCATTTAATTGCACTAGACAATTTCTCTTCTGTACTTCCACATAATTATTAAAAATAATAATGCAAATGAAAATAACACTAGTTAACAAATTTAAACTTTTTGTTTGTTACATGAGAAAAATCACCTGATCTTAAAGGAACTTTTTGCGCTGAATTCGAATATGCACTCGGTTTCTCTCCATCACGTACAGTTTTCCCGTAACAGAGGGATTTTCGGGAAATTCCCTCAAAAATTTCCCTTTTTCAGATATTTTATTCCCCTAGCTCCTGTCCCCTTACATATAGTAACATAGAAATTATACCTAAGTATACCTTGATTTATATTTAATAAACCCTAAAAGTTTCGTAAAAATCGCTTTGTTCTTTCTAGAGAAATAAATATATTTGTATGTATACTGTGTGCACTGTTTATTGCACCTGATAGTAATGCTTTCAGATCTCCTGAGTTGGGGTAAAAACGATTTGCTTTATTACTACAAACACAGACATAAAACTGAATATTTACAATAGTCAACAACACACTTGTATTGCTCTCTGTAAATTAGAAACGTGTATAAAAATAGAATGTACTTCCAACGTATATTTTTTTTAAACGTATAGTATATGTATATCTTAATACATATATATACAATTCTCCAAGTTTTTTCGTTTTGTTCATGAAATGGTTATCAATATTTGTTATCAAATGTTATGTTATGTTATCAAACATAATTTGTGCGTCGTGCTACGTCACTTTACTTGCATGGGCCAAAGGGAAACGGAGGTTCATGAAATTTGCTGTACCAATGGTGTGGAGAGAACCACCAACCATCTGGATGATTGTTATTTTTGTCTCACAGTAGTTAAGGGACATTCTAAAAAAAGCAAATACACAATAAGTTATCCCAACGTTAAATCCGCAATTAGACCAATTCCGCACGGGGATGAACTTCCACTTCCCGAGCCCCCTACCAACTGGGAAGAGATATGGCCAAAAGACTCTGATGATGATCATGACCTTGATGAACCATCGACATCAACATGTACATCCAAGGATCCAACGTTCATCCCTGACTGTGTTCGCGAGCCACATTTCATCCGGCAATGTGAACTTCATGACCTAGTCCGTGATTTGCACCTGACAAAACAAGAGGCGGAACTTCTGGGATCAAGGCTCCAGCAGTGGAACTTATTGGATGCAGAAACGAACATATCAGTGTACAGGAAAAGGCATGTTCAATTTTCAAGCTATTTCTCAATGCAAGATAATGTGTGCGTATGTACGGATATAAATGGGTTGATGGCGGAGCTAGGAATTCCTTACGTTCCAGAAGAATAGAGGTTATTTATCGACGCGTCAAAGGTCAGCCTTAAAGCTGTCCTTTTACATAATGGAAATAAAAAAAACCTTCTATACCACTTGCGCACTCAGTGAAGATTAAGGAATCCTATGACACCATGTCAACTTTGCTAAATCTTATAAATTACAAGGACCATTGTTGGCAAATATGTTGTGATCTCAAGGTAGTTGGTATTTTATTAGGACTGCAGTGCGGTTACACGAAGTACCAATGTTTTTTATGTTTATGGGATAGTCGAGCTGATGACAAACATTATGAAGTGAAGGAATGGGAACCTAGAGTGAATTACGTACCTGGAGAATGCAACGTCAAATACACTCCTTTGGTAGATCCTAATAAGATATTACTACCGCCACTTCATATCAAGTTAGGACTTATGAAAAACTTTGTCAAAGCCATGGACACATCTGGTGAAGGTTTCAAGTATTTGCGAGATAAGTTCCCTAACCTGAGTGATGCTAAGATTTCAGCGGGAGTGTTTATTGGTCCCCAAATTAGGAAATTAATGCTTGATGATAGCTTTGACAGCAAGTTAAACAGTGCTGAGCTAGCTGCCTGGACAGCATTTAAGTGTGTTGTGCGCAACTTTCTGGGCAATAACAAAGCTGAGAGTTACACAGAAATCGTACAGGACATGATACAGAAATACAAAGAGTTGGGTTGTAGGATGTCTTTAAAAATCCACTTTTTGCACTCCCACCTCAGCTTCTTTCCTGCTAACCTAGGTGCTCTCAGCGACGAACAGGGGGAAAGATTCCACCCAGATATAATGGCAATGGAGAAAAGGTACCAGGGACGATGGGATCCTTCAATGATGGGGGACTATTGTTGGGGTCTTGTTAGAGAATGCAACATTTCTTACAAAAGAAGGAAGTAGTGTACGTTTTTGTAACCCAATGGAAGTTTCATATATTGTGATAGTTTTGATTGTCTTTTCATGACCTTTTGGTACATTTGTATTATTGTTTATTGTAAATTGTCACACTTGTAAATTATATTGTATTATATTTTATATATGTGTTTGTGGTAATAAAGCAAAACGTTTTACCTCAACTTAGGAGATCTGAAAGCATTACTATAAGGTGCAATAAACAGTACACACAGTATACATACAAACATATTTATTCCTCTAGAAAGAATAAAGCGATTATTACGAAACTTGGAATGTTTGTTAAATATGAATCAAAGTATACTTAGGTATAATTTCTATGTTAGTATATGCAAGGGGACAAGATCTTGGGGTGTAAAATAAACGAAAAGGGAATTTTTTGAGGAATTTTCCCGAAAATCTCTCTGTTACGGGAAAATCGTACGTGATGGAGAAAAACCGAGTGCATATTCGAATTCAGCGCAAAAAGTTCCTTTAAGAACAGGTATTTCCTTTTATGTAACAAAACCTTTGTTAACTAGTGTAATATTTGCATGTTTCTCATGAATGTTTCCGGATAGAAATAGCGCTACGTTTAGAAGCGAGTGTCCCTCATTGTTGCCCCGACTGTGGTAGGGACTCTTTAGATAAAAAGTGTCTATACTGTCATGTTTAAAGAGTCAGATGGAAAAAGACTTGACGGAATGACTTTTGTTCATAGATGGCCATTTTGCACTTGGCTCGCGCTCACTTCTCTCAACTGGGCTCGTCTTCACTCGGGCTCACTTCTTTCAACTGGGCTCGCGCTCGGGCTCAGTTCCCTCAGTTCGGCTCGCGCTCATTTATTTCATTGAGGATCGCGCTCGCTTGCGCCCTGGCTCGCGCTTAATTATTACATGAATTGTTTGTATTAAGTTTCTGGAAACAAGCAATATGCTCTGAAATTGATTGAGCAGTAGTTTATTTCTTTACCACTTCTTCACCAACGAATAATAAAGTCAAGGTATGAATATTTTCATAATATATTACGTTAAAATATAGTGTACAATATAGACTAAGCGAATTTTAATCGAATTTTGCCAAGAACGATGTTGCGTCCAGTGATTAGTTTATTGATAGCTATTCATTCTCGCCTAAATGGATTTTTTTTCATCTCAAAACGTATTAATAAAAATTCAAGACAATTTATTACACTTTGCCTTTCTTGGACAAAGGCATGTATAAAAGCGTGCCAATGACGGAAAGTTTAAAACTGCGTATTACGTTGAGACGTTTCCTATATTCGCGAAACACAAAGGGGCAACCGTCCGAATCGTGCCTAGGGGCGGCGCCATAGATACCTCCGCTACTGGACACAAAAACTAAACTTCTAAGGTACTTATTTTAAAACATTTTTCCTAGAACTGAAAACTTTTATTCACTTAATAGGAATTTTGAAACAATTACATTTAAGCAGAGTAGAACATTACATGACATTATATTTTTTTTATAAAATAGTTAAAAATAAATTACACTAGAACGAATTGCTCTGGAGCTTGTAGTTTCTTTTACTATACAAATGCAACGCACGAATACATTAAGTAAGTCTTCTGCGTGAATAAAATACAATAGACTTATGAAAAGAATGAATAATATAAATATTTATGTTCATGCCTTACAAAGTTGAAACTGAATTTGTAAATATATTATTTGTATCATGAAAGATGAACATTGTAATTGGGTATAATACATGTTATGTTCTATTTGAGCAACTCTCTGGAAAAAAGGGGGTCAATCCCTTAAAAAATGATATCTAGTCACCCTATATTATCTTTGTGGCAAATAATCCATCTTGAACATGAGTATACTATTTCTAAGGATGTAAACACAATCAGAGTTCCTACATATTTGGCGAGCACGAATTCCCTGACCTTTCCAAGTTACGGTTTACAGACTTCTAGATCTGCATATAATGTAAAATGACAACTATATTTTTCTTGACTCCAGACCTATTTCTCAAAACTACGAAAGGAGTAATGAGAAAGTAAGATTACAAAGCCTTCATTTAAACGTGTGTATTTTATTTCATACACATTATATATTATTCAGGCCATACCGAGAACAGATAGTACATACATTAGGTTATTTTTCGACATCGTGGGATGAGTGAAGATTCTCTTCCGGTAAAAATGTTGTCCTTGCGTGCTCAGCCAAGTTTTCACGAAGTGTTTCTCCACCTCGTCTGAAGCGAAGCGACGGCCTCCTAGCTGCTTCCGAAGCCCATTCCCAATTCCGCCATCAGACACCGTAACCTCCACTTCCTCCTGTTGTCCTGAATAAACTCCTCCACGCGAGCTAAGTTCAAATCTGTTGATGCCTTGCTGAGTCGGCCACTGCTTTTCTCATCGGTCACATTTGCTCTACCAGTCGCAAACTTTCAACCTTTCTGCTATATGCTGACGAAACATTACCATCTCTACGTAAACCTCTATGAGTCGCCGGTGAATTTCAGCAGCGGTTGCATGTTTCACCCAAACAAATCGAATAACTGAGCGGACTTCTTCGCGAGACCAGTTTTTCAAACGAGTCGCCATTTGTGTTTACCTACAACTAGCGCCGTAGGTGGTGAGTGGCTGAAACTCTCCACAGTTGCCAAATCCATGTATTAAAATTACTCCACATTCCTCATTCCTCTATAACAGACGAAACTCCAGAAATATCGGCCTTTGTAACCATAGTTTCTGATCCATCCTCGTATAATGTAAACTTTTTCAAAATCAAACATTTTACAATTGTATAAACCATAAAATCACAATAAATTAGACGTATCCGCATTAATATTTGTAAACGACTTCTACTACTATTCAAGTATTTCTACTTCACGATATTTCAAGACTTGTTAAAAACATAATACAAGACTAATAGTTTTGAGCAATAAACTCCAAGGATTCCTCTACTATACATGTACATGTATATACGTTTATGTAGGTAAAGAAGTTTTGCAAACCAAATGAATTTATTTTATAAAATATTCCTTACAAATAGGAGGGTAACACAAAACCAGAAATTGGCTTTAAGAAGCAAATATCCGTACTTAAAATTCCCTGACTTTTTAAAGTGATTTTTTATTTTCATGAAATTCCCTGATTTTTCCAAGTTTTTCAGATTTTGTAGGTCGGTAGGAAACCTGATAATTATGTTTCTTTTATAATAAATAATATATTTATAAAAAAAAAGAATTTCTACCTCTGTTATGCTCTTACATTGATAAAATATTATAAACATAAACGATACAGCGCATGTTATGTTGTGATTATATACTAAAACTTCACATAAAGGCAGGGGCGGACCAAAGGCCGGGCAATGCAGGTGGCTGCCCAGGACGCCACAATCAGGAGGGCGCCAAAATGAGCCTCAAAAACTAAATTTTATAGCATGTTTCCTACTGGCTTTTTTGGTTTATATTCTTGTAAAGTAGCGTCAGTTACATAATATTTTTCCATACCACCACGGAAGAAGAGAGTTTCATAGAGTATCGACAAATGAAGACATGGCATGTAGAAGAAAGTGTGGAGGAGGAGTTAGTATTGTTTATAGCGGGCCATGTTCTTTGTGAACTTTCCCACGCAATGAATGTTATTGAATTTTATATATGTTAATCTCTTAAAGTGGTAGTGGAGGGGGAGCAGTATATATAGCACTTACCTCTGATTCCTTAGAAACGATACCACCGCGCCAAACTGTCGGCCTTTGTTGAAAATAGTGTCTGGGAGATGTTATTGTTTAGTAGAGACCTGCACGGGCCGGGCTGGGCCGGGCCTACGTACATTCGGGCTGGATTGGGCTCGGGCCGAAAAATTCGGCCCGTGCAGGTCTCTATTGTTTAGTTATGTGCAGTTCTTGCCAAATCATTAATTTCGACTGTCTCTGTGAAATCGAATATACCACTCTGCAACAACATATTGCTGTGCGTAAAACACGTTCAATATGTCAAATGTATTTATTGGTATTTCACGTTATTAGAATAGATTGTTACAAAGCCGGATATATGCTGGAATGACTCCTGACTTTATTGATATAACAAACCATTTTGCAATATAGCAGTAATCATGTCACAATTAGTAGTATTTAATAAATGCTGTTCGATATCGTTTTTTTTCTACATATCGGTACATAAATAATAATAATAATAATAATAATAATAATAATAATAATAATAATAATAATAATAATAATAATAATAATAATAATAATAATAATAATAATAAACACAATGTAAATGATACCATATGTATATTTTTAAGTACTAAATATACCTGTATCATGTGTTTAAGAAAAATGAGTTTCAAATATTAAAATCACTGTAATAAAATGTACTCGTAAAATATAAGCTAGGACTAGGGGACACCAAAAATTCACTTTGCCCGGGTGAAAATTTTGCCTTGGTTCGCCCCTGCATAAAGATATCTATATGCAATTTACAAAGTTTCGATTGCACTTGCTTAAAATAATATGTTACGACCGTAGTTCCAATAGTTTGTAGACGTGGTTTTCCCTGGTTCCCTTTACGATCGGACTCCCTACATTTTTGAAACTATGCGTTACCCTCAAGAATGACTTAACTTGTACCAATATCTGGAAGGGACTAATCCTACCCTTACACAGATACAGAGAGAAACTTACCTTATTTTGTATTTAACAACACGAGGTAATTTACTTGAACTACCACCATCAATGTTCTTGAAAACCACCACAGCCCAAAGTTTTCTTTCAGCCATTAGATCTTTGGCGCGACCTAAAGCATCATCTTCTGTTTTAAAGCCCTCAAATTTATTTAAGTCTATGCACTGAAAAACAACACATTACATACTGAGCACTGCATTTAATATTCCTCCTCAAGATATGAAAAGTATTATTATTATTATTATTATTATTATTATTATTATTATTATTATTATTATTATTATTATTATTATTAATAAGAAGAAGAAGAAGAAGAAGAAGAAGTATTTTGTCATTTTATACCCAAACTTAACATGGTAAGAATCCAATTCGAGATACATGATAACTACAGTAAAACTTGTCTTTAGCAGAACTGAACAGGATTTGCAAACATTTCCTTTAAAGATAGGTTTCCGGTTAACGAAGGTAGACCTATGCAGAAAAAAGTACATGCATGTAATGGACATACTGAGATATAATAAGATGGTGAACGTAAGTCAATTTCCAGTATTTATTTCTACTGCTAATTAATACACGCAAAACTTACAATGAACATAAAAAAAATAGTGTATACACGTTAACTTAATTTTATGAATAGTCAAGAAGTGATTTCTATACACAATGCTGCTTG
This sequence comes from Thermobia domestica, assembly GCF_964235325.1. Lineage (NCBI taxonomy): Eukaryota > Metazoa > Arthropoda > Insecta > Zygentoma > Lepismatidae > Thermobia > Thermobia domestica. The sequence goes on from NC_137468.1 coordinate 4,751,998, forward strand.
TCTACTCAACTTTACACACACTTTAGCCTGAAGAACCACACTAAGCATGTCAGTGTCATTTCGACATAAGGCAAAGGTTGCAGTTCCTTTAAACTTTTGTCAAAATCTTGATAAATCTTTAGCCAACACTCTTCTTCCAACTCAATGCCTTATTTCTCTTCTTCCTCCACCTCCTCTTCTCCTTTCAGACTTCCTATATAATTCTCAATTAAAGCATGTACCGTATTTCTTCGGGTATAAGGCGCACCTGAAATTTCACCTAATGTAAACTTATTTTTTAAAAAGCTTCGAATCTAAGGCGCAGAAATAATGTACAAATACATTCCTATTTCGATAAGCATTTTCTTATCAGTAAAACGAAATGTTCATTGTTCGTGAGGGATTATCATCTTTGTCCAGTCTGTCATTGTTGCAATACAACCAATTTTAAGCAAATTAGTTGTAACCACGGTACCAGTATTAAAGACTGCAGTAGATTCTATGTTGTAACCTACGTACAATGAATAAATATGTATATTGCAGTATGTACATCAAATCCAAGACGCCATCCAATCTAAGGCGCACCTGAATTTTGGAGTCTAAAAGCTGACAAAAAGGTGCGCCTTATATTCGAAGAAATACGGTATATCCATCGTGTCTGATTCCGTTTGCACATCACTGTCTGTTTTGCTACAAATATCTCTCAGAGGATGTCTAAAACCATTCGAAATACTGTACTCCGAAACTTGAAATTTTCCGTTAAGAGGCTTATTTTAATTTCTGTTGTCCGCGTAACACAGTTTCCGTTCGACGAAGGGGATTTAACACGGTTTCCGCCAGTAAAATGGAACGGTGAAATATTTCCGTTTAACACAAATTCCCGTTTAATAAAGGGTCCGTTGAAGATAGGTTTTACTGTATATCCAAAAATTCACGTCAAACAGTTCAGAAGTTTTCCCGTGATGCGATCACAAACAGCATCCTTTCAATTTAGAAAAAAAAATGTAATGAGCCTTAAAATATGAATCCGAAACTAAATGAATACATGGAATTTTGTATAGTATAGCGAAAGCAAACTTTGTTGATAAACTAAACTTTACAACCTCTTAATTCAAGGGTGAACAACAGACATATTTCAATTTTTTCCAGTTTCAAATTATGATCACCGAGTGCAGCTTGTCATTTAAAATTAGGCCTAAAATGTTTCCTTCTCAGAACTATTTTAAGCTTCATGGATTATTTTGGAGAAGCATAGTTAATTCGTTATAGGAATTAATAATATTTATCTCCTACTAGAAAAAGGGAAGATTTATTGTTAAAATTGATAATTAAATGCTCCTTTACTACTACTACTACCGCCACTAGTACTACTAATATTACTACGAGAGTGATTCAGAAAGTAATGTCTCCAAGCCCACTACTTGGCCAATAGTACTGCAAATATTCGGAACTGTTTATCAATAATGCACTGATGTTTCAGCTATAGAATGCCACTTGTTTCATCTTCCTATTATCTTCTCGTTCCAGAGTAATGGAGCAATTCATGGCATTCAGTGATGACGTCCGGTTCAAACTGAGCTGACACTGAATTTGTGCCTGCGGAAGATGGTGTGCCCAGGAACATTCATCGCCGGCGACGAGTCGTGGATACACCATTACGACCCGGAATCGAAGCGTCAGTCGATAAACTACCGCCACACGTCCTCCTCCGCCATAAAAATTCAAAGTTGTCCCATCTGCTGGCAAAGTGTTGTTGACATTCTGTCTCATCCTACCTATAATCCGGATCTTGCGCCCTGCGATTTTTGAGTCTTCCCCAAACTTAAGAATCACCTTAATGGCCAACGCTACTGTTGTGACAGGAGGTGGAAGTAGAAGTTCGACTATGGTGTTGCCAGCAATCACCACAATTCTTCGCAGACGACATGAAAATTAAAGAGTTGAAATAGTTTTACTAGTTTCCTTTACAGTTAAAATCAACACTTACTTCTGTGAAATTGACAAGATTGTCCAATGCATCATACATTGCAATTAATGTTTCAGGAGATAAAGTTTCTATCGCTGCCTTAACTTGCTTCTGCATTTCAACATCGTTATATGATCTGTAAGATATACATGGAACCATATATAGTCACCCTATACAACTATACAGGGCTAGCATAAAGCATTTATTCATTTTGAAAAGGCTATATTTTCAAAAGTATTACACATACAAACATGAAAAATATATATGAAAAGAAGTTTCCTACATTCTTTGCCAATAAAGAAAACTTTCACTGTCATAATACTAGATATAGGGAAAATCCCCGCATTCAAAATTACCATACAACCTTGTTTCAAAACGGTCTCGTATCCTTAGATCCAACATTATATAATAACTAGAGCAACTCACATTATGCTTTATTTTTTTGTTTAATTATGCTTTATTGTTTTCCAAATTATGCTTTATTTTTAATTTCAATCATGGTTTTACCTTAATCGTGTTATGATGTATACTATTTACTATACATTAAATATTCTAAATATCTTGATCTATTTATTAATATTTTATGCAACCAGTTTCTTTTATATTTAATGAACTTTTACAGGTGCATATATACAGAAAGGGAAAGTAAAAGTTGCCACCAAAAAGTACAGAAAGTGCTCAAGTTCAATAGGTGTATATAACAATATAAAAATGAAATCTTTCACTTTTACGTCGCACGGTTATGCCGGTTAGGCTAAAGGAGACGGTGATTATGAGAAATGAATGAAATGGTGGAATGAAGAAAGTGGGAGGAAACGGGAGAACCCCGAGAAAACCCACGAGCACGGTGTACATAACAATATAGTGTGGAGTTCTGTACTGTTTATTGTTGGCGGAAAGTTTTCTTCTTCTTTTCCTTTTTTTCTTTTCTCCACATCAAAGGATTCCACCGAAATAAAATAAGCTTTTCATTGTTGCATTGTAACGTTCTGAATGATTTTCCACTGTAAATATTGTTTTTAAAAATATTAATACAGTATGTCAAACTTGCAATTAAACAGAATTTTCCAAGAATTGTGCTATATAATTTAAATTATGCTTTATTTTCTAAAATTATGCTTTATTATGCTTTTAAAATTAGTTTCTTCTGGACCCTTAGACAACACAACCATGTTTAAGGTACCAACCATATGTGTGAATTGCTGTTATGCTTTTTATGCTTTTGGGTTGCCCTAATAATAAAATAACCTCCCTAAAGATATTCGTAACATTGAGTCAATAAATGTATTTGAGTAGATCAATTACAAAAATGTATCTATTGGACATTCAGTAGATGAATACCTGTCTCCTAAATGCAGCTTGTAGATGATATAATGTAATTTTGTCTCATATAATACCATAGCGTTATTGTTTTTTTAGTATGTAATAAATATTTCTCTGTATCTTATTAATTGACGTGTCCGATTCATACGCTTGTCTTCCTTCAAGCTTCATGTACGATTTATGGATGAAAATAAAATGAAATGAAATGAACCACAAATTCACCAACTGTATACACCCTCTACAAATGTTCACTAATATGTACCGGTACCCCTTTGGTGACACGACACACGTCCAGACGATACTCGACGTCTTTTTTCTTGCTTTCTCTCCATTTGCGACAGGTACTAACCAGTGTTCGAAGTGGGAAAAAATCAGAGGCGGTATGTTTTACTATGATTTTGACTCAACATACCGGCTACTTAAATATTGTCTTGATCACTGAAAAACCAGAGACGGTATGTCCTCATTACTGAAAAACCAGAGGCGGTAATGGCATAACACCGCATACCGTCTCACTTCGACCACTGGTACTAACCTCACACTGCCACACTTGATCGGAAAGATAATGGACTCGTGCTGCTACGCAATACAAATTTGATAAGTTTGTAGTTTTTTCATATATATCTTTCATGTGTGTACGTGTAATAGCCTTTTCAAAACGAATTAATCATTTATGGTAATTCTGTACTTACTATTATGGAGAAATAAAAAGACTTTACCTTGTGTCCAGAGATCGGGGAAAAGAAAATTTTCCTCGTTGTTTCATTGCTTACTTGCAAACTTTTTTAGTCATCTACAATGCACTGGAAAACTGGAAACTGTTGATTGGTTCCTTTCTCGCTGTAAAACTGGAAAATGTAGGTTGATTTCTTTCCATCTGTGAATTCCATTTTCTTAAGCAGTTTAATTTGATGCAAATATAACCCTCGCTTCAAAAATTGAATATTTTCCTTAAGAAAATCGAATCCACCTACATAATTTCAAATTAGCAGTGCATTACAAAACTTCTGAAAAAGAAAGTGCCAGCGAGCAACGAGGCAGTAAGAAAAATTACTTTTTTTCGTCCCCAGAGACAAAATAAGGTGTTTTGATGTCTTAAGTATTAAATATTAATCCTCGTAGCTAACATTAATAGACATACTTTACTATAGCTATGGAATATAAGTACAGGTATAAAATAAATGTTTTCTAACAAATTATAACAAATTACATAAATTTAAAATACGTGAAACTAAGATGAAATAACGATACTACAGGGTGTTTAAAAAAGAATGATCTGATTTTAAAAGTCTATATATATATATTGATAAAAACATATTAACAAAAATAGGGTACATTCCAAAATACTCACAAAATCTTCAAGTTTTAGCTATGCTATAAAAAGTACCCTATATGTTTGCCACCAGCAGCACGAACAACATCTAGATGATAGCTAAATTCCACCAGTTCATCGGAAGTGCGAGGCCGAACTGAACTCTTACCTTTGCACAAGCATCATGTCTCTTCAAATTGCCGATATCAACAACGAATGTTTTTGGGTTCAGGCGAACCAATGTGAAAACGCCCACGAAAAGCACGCTGGGCCCAAATCACTGACTCAGTCTTTGCAAACTGCAGCACACAAAACGCCTTCCTGTTGAGCGGGCGCCATTTTGCTTCTGACTGACTGCAAACTAAGAAGACGCCACGCCCATTCAAACAACACTCATTTCCTTGCCGGCACGTCCCATCCTCCATAATTATTACCGTCCAAAATCAGGCCATTCTTTACGAAACAATTATGTATATACAAATAAACAATATCTACAAGAATGACAATATGAAAGCCATGTGCAATAAATAATATAATACGATAAATGACAAATTTAAGTAGAACTTGAGGGAAATGCTTGAACTTGAAAAAGGGAAGAACAAACGGAAAAAAATGAAATGAAATCTGAGTTTTACGTCCCACAGTTATACCGGTTAGGCTAAAGGAGACGGTGAACATGAGAAATGGATGAAATGAACAAAGTGGGACGAAACGGGAGAACCCCGAGAAAACCCACGCCCCACAGTGTCCACCACAAGGTTCACTTGGCGGAGGCTGGGATCGAACCCGGGACCCCAAGCACCAGAGGTGAGCGCTCTACCACTAATCCACCACCTATGGAGAGGAGACAAAAAAAAACTGGTGAAGGTCTGTCGGCTGCATCCCATTATATGGGCGTCCTGACGGCGGAGACCACGGTTGCCACACTCGTGACTCACGGTGATGCCAAACACGGGTCTGAATTATGCTAGATTTTTGTAAATTATGCCAGATTTTCAAATTATCTTTCCTAACTAATTTTAAAGACACGCCCCTACTTATCTTCATTATTTTAATGAAGTGTATTAACTGTATTCATGTACAAATTTAATATGACGCTGTTAGGAATGGTGATAAATGGCACGTTATATAGGAGGATGGTCGAATTTATATTTTATGAATGGATAACATTTTAAGAAATATATATACAACATGCCGCTTCCGACACAGCCTGAAGCATTTCTTTTAGTGTATTACTAGTTGTCCCCTGACGCTCAAATCCATCCCCTCTCAAGTTGTAAATTGAAAGGAACAGAAACATCCCAGATAATCACACATTCAGGTGTCAGTTGGCAGTAATAAAACTATGGGTAAGTAAATATGTTTTGCAGTCACGTTTGCTATTTTTGAACATTTGCGTTTGCTTTGAATTCAACAAAAAATTACAACCGCAGAAATACTGACTGGTTTCATTGCTCCAACCATCGCTTCAACTAAAAAGAATAATTCCCGGCGGTCTTTAAACCATCTAAATTTTCGTTCATTTTCTTTCTAACAAAGGGTAAAATGAAATTATGCTAGATTTGGCCAGGATGCTAAAGTCAAGATGCTAGATGCTAAATGCTTGTGGATTATGCTAGATCTAGCACCAAGATGCTAGATATGGCTTCACTGGCGGAGACGCTGTTGCTCCCACGTCATCATGTGGTTCGTAGAAGGCGCTGGTGCTCTGTCATCTGCTTCTTATGGTAAATCCACGTGGAGTATAGTACTCTGTTGTAAATCCATGTGGTAAAAGTATCTTAAGATAATTTCAAACAAAGAATCAACATTGATAAATTAAGTTTTACAACTGCTCAAAATTCTACACAAAACAACTAATGATATAGAGAAAACTATTACTACAAATTATCTGTCGCTGCAGTGATAAGAAATGGACTAACCTACGAGAACTTATAAAAAATCCAATGTCTTCAATGAAACTATCCACCAGTGGTATAAGTAAGGTCTGTTGCCATTCCTCTAATTTTTGAAAACCCTGTAATAATATTTCATTATATACTTTTATTATTTGTCATTAATAACGTTTCTTATTGTAGTGTTGTATTATATGTATGTTGGATTCAGATGAAATACATGTACAAATTACGCCTTGGAATAGAACATGACAGTTAACATACACGGTTAACATAAATGGTTCATTCGTTTTGAAGAGGCTATATTTTCAAAAGTATTACACATACACACATGAGAGATATATGAAAAGAACCACAAACTCATTAATTTTCTTGCGTGTTCCCGTTGGCAGTACGATTCCACTATCTTATTATCCTTCCGATCGGGTGTGGCAGTGTGAGAGTACGAGGGTGGTACCTGCAGAGGTGGCTCGTGGCTAAATAAATAGGTGAAGCACAGAAAACCAGGTCGTAGTGTTCAGTGGCGATGAAAGTGACTCCTCCTCCCTCCCCCCCCCCGTCGCAGGATTTTCCCTGACTTTCGGGATGCTAGTAAGCTAATAACCATAGTATGAAACCAATCACTTGAGAGGGCCATAACGTCGAGGTTTCCCACGTTGTAAAGGCGTTATTGACCCCACTGTAAATGTTATATAGTAGTAATGGTCCCACTTGAGGACAATTATTGCGCGACCGGATTCTGGCGATCGGGCGCCCAGATCAATGACATAGCGGTACTTAGGACCACCCCTCTGGATTTTGGCAGAGGTACCTTGGCCCACCCTCTAAATTTTGGCAGGGATACATAGGACCACCCCCTTAAATTTTGGAAATTGCCAAATCTGAAAATTTGGTGTGGTAGCCTAGGACAAGGGTATGTACTTCTATCAGTATTGGGGTCCCTCTCGTTAGCTTTCATAGGTAAAAAATTGCCAAAATATAAATGTAAGCAATACGTTGTACCACGTGTTCGGTTTTTGGCCCAATTTATTCCCTTGGATGAGGTCCTATTACATTACATAGTTATATGCGTGTGTACAGGGGTTCATTTTCTTACATAAGACATAGGTGCATTGATGCACCCTTCTTAAAATTTGGGAGTTGTACCTTGGCCCACACCTTAAATTTTGGAAATTGTCCAATTTAAGCATTGATATAATAGTATAGGACCTCAATATGTATCACTATAAATTTGGATGGTCCATCTCGTTCCCTTTCAAGGGTGAGCTCCCTCGTGGCTAAGCGGTTAGCGTACGCGCCTTTGGCGTGGGAGACCCGGGTTCGATTCCCGGCGGGAGCTCATGTGGTTCGGATTCCACGTTAATCAGTAGGTCCACGTCTCATATAGACTCGCTGCTGAAAGGGACGCTAAAATCAACTCAACCCTTTCAAGGGTAAAAAATTGCCAAAAATTCAAATTTCGAAGGTTATTTACAACCTTTAATGACGTTTTATTACCTTATATTTTGGATATTGCCGAATATAAACATTTAACATAGTACTATAGGACCCTAATCTGTATCACCATAAATTTGGCTGGTTCATTGGTTTCCTTTTATGGATAAAAAATTTGCCAAAAAATTAAATTTCGGAGGTTATTTACCCATTTTTTTCTGTTTAATGAGGGCTTTATTATTTTATATGAACATATGTTTGTGTTTAGGGGTTTATTTTCTTTTATAAGTCATAAATACATTGATGCTTTCATCTTAAAATTTGGCAGAGGTAAATTGACCCACCCCTAAAAGTTTAGAAATTGTCTAATTTGGTATAATAGTACAGAGCCTTAACTAATATCATTATAAATTTCGTTCCCTTTCATAGCTAAAAATTGTCAAAAATGTAAATTTTGGAAGCAATTGAACCCCTTTGATAAGGATGGATGAGGGGTCCATTTCCCTTACACTTTGATGCTCACTTTTTAAAATTTGTTTGATGTACATAGGACCATTTTTATATTTGGTAATTATAAAATAAGAACATTCGGTAAACGTTTTCTAGAACCCTTTGAAAATATTGGTGTCTTTCTTATGGCCAAATATTCAAAATTTGAAGGTTATTGGCCTATTTTATCTTCTTTTATACGGCATTATCATTGGATGAGTACAGGATTTATTACTTTTTTCGTAAGACACAGGTGTATTTGTGCACCAAGCTTAAATTTTGGGAGGGGTACATTTCTCATTGTCAAATCAATAATTGGTAATTGTTCTTAAAATTGGATGTTATCCCATTTTTTTGTGTAAATAATTGTCAAATATTAGTATGATCACGTGGTCACTTATTGAACTATGATGGGATTATGGGTCCAGGACACTGGAACATTGTCACGTTCCTCTTGAACTTTAGGAAGATAATTTGAGAATTATCAAAATGAAGTTAATTCATTGGTCTTAAATATCCCCGTCTATGGGCCAAAATATAAACGTAAGCAATACGTTATACCACGTGATTGACCTTGATGAGGTAGTGTACAGGAATTAATTTCCTTTTCAAAATTTGTTGTGGTATTTCTTTACTTGGGAGTTATCAAATAACACACTTCTAGACAACAGTTGGTTTTGCTTATTTCCTTCTAGGTTATTGACCGCATTGAACATATAATTATATGGTTAATTCTAAGACTTAGGTATATCGAGAGTGGTACATAGGACCATTTTTTAAATTTGGGAATTGTGATAACCAAAATTTTAGTATGAGGCGCGAAGTTTGAATGTTCAATACCTGATTAATATGAAACAATACTTTGAACTTTAGTCACAGCTCATAGTCTAAGATCATTGGTGGTAATTGATTTTTTACCTTGAGCTTTAGAAATCTGATAGATAACCTTATTGAATCTTATGACTCATAGTCTAAAGGCAATATGATATCTGATATGCTTTAACTTTGAAATTTAGTCATAAGGTGATGTAAGCTGATCACTGGCAAAGTTATTGATGATGCAATTTGATTGGTTGATCACTGTCCTTCGTGCAATCTGATTGGTTGATGATTTTCAAATCTTTGCTGCATTCAGTTTTAAGTTTTGTTTAACATTTATCGATTACTCTTTAATAATCTTGGTTTGAACATTTTCGTTCAACATTTTGCACTCATTGATAAATATGGTCAAAACCGTTTATTTGTTAATCGAATAGTTAAAAACCGGATAAAGTTCGACGGTTAACCGTGAAACTTGAAATTGTTCTAGTTAAAAATTTTGTTTTGAAAATTTTTGTTTGAAAATTTTGTTTGAATTTTTTGTTTCAAATTTCTGTTTGAAATTTTTGTTTGAAAAATTTTTTCGTTTCAAAATTTTGTTTGAAAAACTTTTAAAATTTTTTTTGTAAAACTTTTTGTTCGAAAATTTTTTCATTTCAAAATTTTTAGTTTGAAAATTTTTTGTTTGAAACTTTGAAAATTTTGTTTGGAAAATTTTGGTTTGAATTTTTTTAAGTTTGTGCACTCATTAGTAAAGAAGCGGAATTGTTTAGAACAAAAACATCTGGCAACAATGTTTATCATGATGCAATAGTACACGTCAGAACATGGGGTTGTACTTAAAATGAAAAACACAAATCATTGAAATTGATCATTTTATTACGTTGCACTGGTTAATCACATACATCTATACCAGATAAAGGATTTGGATATTGTCGATAGATGATATTTTGAACTTCTTTCACTAGTTTGTCTTTAGCGTATACTTTTAATTCCAATTGAAGTCTTCTAAGGTCTATTGCAATGTCAATTGGTGGAAACTCAATGTCCATTTTATCACAAATAAACTGTTTATCAATACAGGTATGCACCCACGAACGATGTTGACTACCATCACACCATCTAGATACATCTTGTACAATATGCATAACACATTTCTCAAAAAAAAAAATACTCTTTCAGGAATATACTTGTTTTGTTGCACACTTCCACTGAATGTTTAACACATTGATGAATTTGGTTCATTCCGTTTGGTTAGATACACCATGTTGCGTGGTTCATGCGATGAACTCATTTTACGTAACAGCGCCATCTTCTTCTCGAGAACTGTACGTAGCACAACTTCATGATTTGAGCCTAATGATTTGACTATGGTCACATTTAGCTCCTCATGAAAATTATCATTCATATGGTCGATTCGTGTACATAATATCTGCCATTCTTCAAAGTTCAATTGTACACCAAATTGTTCTGCTTTGCCCAATCGAATAACAGGTTCAAATGTTGTGGCACAGATACCAACCATCACATGTTTTGTTTAGCTTGCGAAGAGGAATTCTTTATCTTTGGGAGTACTCCAAACTTCCTTTACTTCCAAAATTTACATTTTTTGACAATTTTTACCCATGAAAGGGAACGAAATTTATAATGATATTAGTTAGGGCTCTGTACTATTATACCAAATTGGATAATTTCTAAACTTTTAAGGGTGGGTCAATTTACCTCTGAGAAATTTTAAGATGAAAGCATCAATGTATTTATGACTTATAAAAGAAAATAGACCCCTGAACACAATCATATGTTCATATAAAATAATAAAGCCCTCATTAAACATATAAATTGGGTCAATAACCTACGAAATTTAAATTTTTGGCAAATTTTTTATCCATGAAAGGAAACCAATGAACCACCTAAATTTATGGTGATACAGATTAGGGTCCTATAGTACTATATTAAATGTTTACATTGGGCAATATCCAAAATATAAGGTTATAAAACGTCATTAAAGAGAGTCAATAACCTCCGAAATTTCAATTTTTGGCAATTTTTTACCCTTGAAAGGGAACGAGATGGACCATCCAAATTTATAGTGATACATATTGAGGTCCTATACTATTATATCAAATGCTTAAATTGGACAATTTCCAAAATTTAAGGGATGGGCCAAGGTATCCCTTCCAAATTTTAAGAAGGGTGCATCAATGTACCTATGTCTTATGTAAGAGAATAAATCCCTGTACACACCGATATAACCATGTAAGGTAATAGGATCTCATCCAAGGGGATAAATTGGGCCAAAAACCGAACACGCGGTACAACGTATTGCTTACGTTTATATTTTGGCAATGTTTTACCCATGAAAGGGAACGAGGTGGACCACCCAAATTTATAGTGATACAAATTAGGGTTCTATACAATTATACCAAATATTTAAATTTGGCAATTTCCAAAATTTAAGGAGTTGGCCAAGGTATCCTTACCAAACTTTTAAAGGGGTGCATTAATGTAACTATGTCTTATGAAAGGGAATGGACCCCTGTATACGCTCATATAACTATATAAGGTAATTATACCTCATCAAAGGTGATAAATTAAGTCAAAAACTTCCGAAATTTGAATTTTTGGCAATTTTTCACCCATGAAAGCTAACGAGAGGGATCCCCAATACTGATAGAAGTACATATCCTTGTCCTAGGTTACCACACCAAATTTTTAGATTTGCCAGTTTCCAAAATTTAAAGGGGTGGTTTTATGTACAGTGATGAAAATTTTCCGGAAAAATTTTCCGATTCATAAAAATATACTCCATTTATTCCTACATCGTTGTTTAGCCGTGATGTGAGGTGGAAAATTTTCTGCTATATTTTTCCGGAAAATTTTCCGTTCTTAAATATTAGTGATCAAGTAACAGTTCCTCAGTATTCATAAAATTGATTGAAATCATGTATAGAAATGTTAAAAAGTGAAAGATCGTTTAAAGAATCTGAAAATTTTCATGGCTCAGACAATTTTCAGTACTGGGGCCGCGGTGGCTCAGTGGTGTCGGTGGGTGTAGCCGAGCGGTCTGGGGCGTTAGACTGATGATCGTGAGGTGAAGCCCATTGGGGGTTTGAGTCTCTCTGTAGTAGCAAGGGTGGAATTTTAACTGTATTCGATGTTTCTGTATTCGTGTCCCTGTCGTGTCTAGTAGTCCTGAAAAGTGGTTGCAGTAGAAAATACGTCCGGAAGTTTAAAAAAAGTGGTAGAGCGTTCACCTCTGGTGCATGGGGTCGCGGGTTCAAACCCTGTTCCCGCCAAGTGAACTTTGTGGTGGACAAACACCGTGTTCGTGGGTTTCCTCGGGGTTCTCCTGTTTCCTCCCACTTTCTTCATTCCACCATTTCATTCATTACTCATAATCACCGTCTCCTTTAGCCTAACCGGCATAACCGTGGGACGTAAAACTCAACAATTTCATTTCATTTCATACAATTTTCAGTACTATGTAGGAATAAGTTAAACAATTTTTCATGAATCGAAATATTTTCTGTCTTGTATGGAAAAATTGAAGAACAAATTTTCATCATTTTGAAGCAAAAAGTAAAACAACTTTTTGTGAATCGGAAAGTTTTATTGCTCTGTAGAAACCAATGATAGCAATTTTCATGACTCGGAAAAGTTTCATCACGATGTAGAAACAAGTAAAAACACTTTTCATAATCCGGACAATTTTGGATATTAGGTTTAGTTATGTTTGGTGGAAAATCTTCCATTATATTTTACTGCACATTCAGCTATAAAATTCAATTCCTGTAGAGGAAAGTTAGACAGCAACAAATTATCATTTTCCAATTATCTTTCTGAAACCAGAAAATTTTCTAATATTTCAAGTTGGGAAGTAAAAATATACAGTCTCTCTCTCTCTCTCTCTTTGTGTGTGTGTGTGTGGGTGTGTGTGTGTAAAGTGCAGGGAACATACATCGAGTTCGTAGAGAACAAATATCCCATTCCAATATGTAAAATGTAACAAGAAATTGAAAAGAAACCTTTGTGAATTTATCAATTTCAGAAACAGAAAATTCCACTATTTCTTCACATGTAGACCTGCCTATGTAATGAAATAACTACATAAAAGTTCCTTATGAAGATTATTTTTGTAACAGAAAATAAGAAAAATGATTTTATTGTGTTTAACACTCGTAAATCATAATTTCAATATTGGAATTTTGTATAACCAACATCTTAGAGTAGATATTTGTATTGTAAAACTACTATTATTATGTATAAAAATGTATTAGAAATAATGACGATTCGATAGAAGAAGTACATACATATATATACACAAATCAGCTTACTTATTAGTTATATTTCACTTTCTCTTTTGAATGAATATATAAATAAATAAATGTTTATTTCCAGAAAATGGTCAGTATTTGCTTTCATGAGTTACTTAAACTCGAATTTTGGGTAGTCAAAAATTTACAGTAGGCACTTTATATTATATCTACTTATTTGCAGTATGTAAATCTATAAAAGTAGTAAACCGTCTTATGCGAATTAAACTGACGAAATCTAATATTGTAAGATCAAAGGTGAATTCTGAGGGAAGAACACATTGAAGTTTTTGAAACATTCTAGAAATGAAGAATCGTTAGATTTTCACTTCATGAAACTTTTTAAAACAATATTTATTACCAATAAATTTTACGGCTAAACAACGATGTAGGAATAATTGGAGTATGTTTTTATGAATCGGAAAATATTCATGACTTTTAATAAATTGAAATTTTAAATTATATTCTAGAATGGGATATTTGTACTCTACGAACTCAATGCATGTTCTCTGCACTTTGCATACACACACACATAGAGAGAGAGAGAGACAGAGAGAGAGAGAGAGAGAGAGAGAGGAGTTGAATTGAGTTGATTTTGAGTTTAACGTTCCTTTCAGCAGCGAGACTATATAAGACGGGACCAACTGATTAATGTGAAATCCGAACTACATGAGCTCCCGCTGGAAAACGAAGTCAGGTCTTCCATGCCAAAGGCGCGTATGCTAACCGCTTAGCAACGAAGGAGCTCGCAGATGAAAAGAGAGAGAGAGAGAGAGAAACACTGTGTAAAATTTTAGTTCCCAACTTGAAATATTAGAAAATTTTCCGGTTCCCGAAAGCTAATTAGAAAATGATAATTTGTTGCTGTCTAACTTTCCTCTACAGGAATTGAATTTTATAGCTGAATGTGCAGTCAAATATAGTAGAAACCTTTCCACCTAACATCACTAAACATAATATCAAAAATTGTCCGGATTATGAAAATTTTTTCCACTTGTTTCTACATCGCGATTAATATTTTCCGATCTATGAACATTCCTTTCACTTGTTTCTACAGAACAATAAAACTTCCCGATTCACAAAAAGTTGTTTTACTTTTTGCTTCAAAATAATGAAAAATTTCCGACTCATAAAAAATTCTTCAATTTTTCCATATAAGATAGAAAATATTTCGATTCATGGTTTTTTTAAACTTGTTCCTACATAGTACTGAAATTTGTCTGAGCCATGAAAATTTTCAGATTCTTTAAACGATATTTCACTTTTTAACATTTCTGTACATGAATTCAACCAATTTTATGATTGCTGAGGAATTGTTACTTGGTTACTGACATTTTTTTAGAACGGAAAATTTTCCGGAAAAATATAGCGGAAAATTTTCCGAAATGGAAAATTTTCCGCCTCACATCACTACTTATATACCCCTGCCAAAATTTAGGGGATGGGACAAGGTACCCTTGCCAAAATCTGGGGGGTCCTAAGTACCCATAGGTCATTGACCTGGGCGCCCGGGCGCCAGACTCTGGGAGCGAAAAATTGTCCTCAAGTGGGGCCATTACTACTAATATCTGCAGAAAATGAAGTGGCATTCGTTAATCTATATCTTCTTATGTTTTGTTACAAAATAACATTGCTTTTAAGATAACTATGGGCAGGTTAGAATTTTATTTTTCTTCAACGTTGAATCACAGTCATAGGCGCAAATCTGTCTTTTACATTGGGGGGACGGGTAAGACCGTTTCGCCCATAATCTAGTTTTTAAATCGATGTTCAAAATATTTATGAAGTTGAGAAACAATACTGTGAAGGATCAGGGGAGCAGAGTTGTCTTCAACATTGAGAGGTGGGCAGATTTGAGGCTTATTCTGGGGAGGGCATCAATTTTATTTCACTTTCCTTTGTGGCAGTCGGAAACAAAGCATCACATTTCTCCCTCAAAAACACGTTTCAAATCGGATTACTGGGGGGACAATCCTCCAGTTAAAAGATTGGGGGACATGTATCCTTGATCCCCTCGTGATTTGCGCCAGTGATCACTGTTGCTTCCTTCCTTACCTACAAAAAATCTATATCCTATACGGAAAATAGAGAAAACATATATACTAAACACACAGATATAAGTGAATTTCTAACATAAATATTAAAAAACGAATTTAACCATACTTGTACAAAAGATCGATGGGACGATGCTTTTGTGTTGCATTTCGTGTGATCACACGATCCTTTTCTGTTGCATATCGTGTGATCACACGAACCAATCTCCTCGATCATGTACAGTGGGCAACAGAAATTCTTGATGTACAAAGTTCGCGAGATAGGCAACCCAACTAACGCCTGCTTCAAGATTAATTACGCCTGGTAGAGTAGCTAGAACAGCATCACGAAGTTGCCCCCAACTGTTAAAAGAAGAAATCGTAAAGTGTGTTTTTGTGCGGGAGTGAGGAAAAACACCGGCTGACGAAATGAGTCGGAGACGTTGGATACTTGTACACACAGTAAACAGCACAATACCAGAAAAAATATACGGACACCAGACACACCGATGAGTAGATAACAGCCAGGGGACTTAAATAATCTTATAGTTAACTCAAATGAGGGGATATAAACAAGTTGACTTACTTCAAATGACTATACATATATGCGTATCAAATAATATACGGATATATTATGCGGTATATGTAGTACGATATTTTTAAAAATAAACACAAAGCCTTGTGCTGAGTTTTAAAACTATTAACAGTAGTCCTACCTGCAAATCAATTAAAGTATTGATTGATCATTCAGGGGAAGAACCCAGACTCTAATGAAAATTTTGGGGCTCTAACAGGGCCCGAGCTCCTAGGTTCTGTCGCCACTGACGAGTTGGAGAACTTACCCGTACTAAGCGTATTTCTCCTTAGATCGCAAATATAACTGAGGGTTCATGATTTGTTTAATATTTGTGAAAATTTACACATTGAGACACAAAGAATAAAAAGGAGAATATAGTATCAATAAACAACAATTTAAAAATGCACGAAATTAACCGTTAATATCAAATATAGAACCATTAACAGAATTAACTCTGTAACACGTTTTCTTCATTCATTTTCCATCCTTTATTTTCAGGATTACATCATCACTGAATTTCCCCACTCGAGATTATTTTTCATTTAGCAGCATGCAACTGGAGCCCTGCCTTGTAAATGAAACATTTTTAAAATGGTAAACGGCGAATGCGGGAATCGAACCCGGGCAGCCAGATTAGAAAACCACAACTCTTAACACTCATATAAAGCGTTACTTCTTCCAACTTGCCTAAATAAAGAACATTTTCTGTTCGACAGTAGTTTGTTAATAGTCAGATTGATTGGCAAAAGACAGGAATATGTAATTGACTCGGGGTGCATTATATCACTGTATTCACTAAATTATCAACATTACAGATTTTTTAGAAACAAAATACAAAACTCCTTTATTTTGAATCAAATGCGGCGCGTGTATTATACTCGTAAACAAACTAAAGACAAATCAATTGCTGCGTAGGAATCGTGGTTAACTGGTCAAGGAGCTCCACCAGTAATGTGAAGGTAGTCGAATCAAATCGGATCCACGAACAACCAGTACATTTTATTTTATTTTATTTTATTTTTATTTTTTTTTTACTTTAGAATGTTTGGTGGCGATTGATTGGCGATGACACACGTTTCATTTTCTTCTGATATTTGAATACTCGGATGTTTCAATATTTGAACTATCAAATCTTCAGGAATAATAATAATAATAATAATAATAATAATAATAATAATTATTATTATTATTATTATTATTATTATTATTATTATTATTATTATCTCATAGATGATTAAAAGTTAGGAGCTTATTATCGCTCAGGGCATAAAATCACAACCAGAAATGTAACATTTGGCAAGAATATTTCGGTTTTGTTTATTGTTGCTCACGAGAAGAATAATTTCTCATCTCGTTTCTGAAACAAAACAAACAAAATTGAGACGAGAGTTAACATTTTACATTTGAGACGAGACAAGGCTAAGTCAAATTAACGTCTCGCGTTGGAGATGGAAATCGAGACGAGACGAAAATATCGTAAACATTTCTCTTTTATCTCGATTCTCGAAATAGTGCATGTCCATTCTTTAAGGAACAATTGCTTTGTAAACTGAATCTTATACGCTATTTTGTTACTTTCTATTTCGGAGCTCATTGATTTATTATGGTCTGTGTAGGTATTTTGGTAACAAAGCTTTTATAATTACTTCTGCATATTCTAAAATTTAGTTTATTATATGCCTTACTGTTCAGTGATATTCAGTTATTTTTATTACAGTTATCTTCCTCAAAGCGTACAGTAGAATACTATCTACACGAAACTTCAGTGGAACGCTTTGGTTTAAAATTTTGGTAGATGCAGAGGTGTGTCCTGGAGGTCCAGACACCCTCTCGAAATCCCGACATATCTGTAAGTTTTGCCTAATTTTAGGGCAACTTTAAAAAATTTAATACCACTATTATTATTACTGAAATTTTAAGATCTCAATATTACGTCCTATTGCAATGTAAATAAGCGTACTGAAGGTGATAGGAAAAGATAAAGAATGGATAAGATATAGTGATAGAGAAAGGATAAGAGCGACTAGTGTCCGAAAGTAAACGAGAAGGGAGGTGTCAGCTCCTGGACAACATTAATATCGAAACTTCGGATACCTAACACAAATTAAGTAGGATTTGTCTTCACCATGATATATAGTAGCACTCTTTCTTTGGCTAAATGACTTTGGATTACGTATGTGTTATATTGATATTTTAACAAAATATATATACCAATATAGGAAAGAACAGTTCTTATTTACAAATTTTGGTTGAACGGATATATGGAACATGTTGGAAATGGCGAACGAAAATATTATTTCTAGCAATAGGAGAAATAATGAAATACGTATACAAAATGTGCAAAATGTAGCACCACAACTAAATGAAACACACGTTTTTTAAATCCTTCACAAAGGTATAATATTCTGAACTAGTTAAAATGTATCATCTTTACTTTTCTTCTGATTGTTACAAAAATGAAATAGACCACCCAAATTTATTAGAGTAATACAAAATGATATAAAAATACCGACCTTGTTATAATGGGCCATCTTCCGTTTTCTGTGGTTGGTACAAAACTAAAAGGAGCTTTTTCTGCTTGCTATAAAAGTGAATAGGTTTATTCCTTCGTTTATTTGATTAGTACGAAAGGATATAAAATTATCCTCCTTCGTTCCTTCGTTTATTTGAATAGAACAAAAGGTATACAAATTCTGAGCTTATTCCTTCGGTTGTTTGAGTAGCAGAATATGATCTTTCTTTGTTTTTCTCTGGTTGATACAGAAAGTAGAACATCAAAATTTATTACTTCGTTTATTTGAGTAGTACAAAATGTACATATATACTGAACTATTTAAAAGTAGACCTTCTCCGCTTTTTTAATTGCTAATACAAAAGTAAAGAAGCAAACAAAATTTATTCATTCTTCAATTTTTTCTACTTGGTACAAAATTGAATAGGTCACACAAATTTAACCCTTCGTTTATTTTATAGCACAAAAAGGTACAAATTGACCTTATTTGCTCAAGCCACTCAAATTTATTCTTTCGTTTGTTTGAGTTTGTTACAATGGTACTGAAATATTGAGCTAGTTAAAGAATGGACAAAATTAAATAGGCCACCCAAATTTATAGTACAAAAACTTGGACTACTCAAGTTATTCTCAGTTTTCAATGGTACAAAAAGTATAAAATCGATCTTCTTTGATTTTCTTCTGATTGGCACAAAAATAAGATAAGTTATCCAAATTTGGGTAGTAAAAAATTCTACAGAAATGTTGAACTAGTTAAAATGGGCCTTCTTCGTTTTTTTTTTCTCTGGTTGCTACAAAATTAAATACCTCACTCATATTTATGCCTTCGTTTATTAGACTAGTTTAAAATGATATAAAATTCGGAGGTAGTTAAAATGGTCCTTTTTTGCTTTTTTTCTGGTTAATATAAATTTATTCCTTTGTTTGTTGAAAAAATACAAAATGGTCTAAAATACTCAGCTTCGGTTTTTCTCTGGTTGTTACAAAATTAAATAGCTCACTCAAATGCATTACTTCGTTTAACTGATTTTGAGTTAGTTAAAATGGTCCTTTTTTAGAGTTGACACAAATTATAAGTCCTTTGTTTATTTGAATACTCCAAAATGGTAAAATATTCTTAGTTTGTTAAAATGGTATTTCTTTGTTTTTCTTGGAGGTACAAAACTAAATATTCCATTATTTATTTGAGTAGTAAATTATATAAAATACTCCTTCTTCGCCCTTTTTTAGACCACTCAAATTTATCCCTCCGTTTGTTTAAATATTACCAAATGTATAAAATTCTGAGCCAGTTAAAATGGCATTTCTCATTGGTACAAAATTGAATAGGTCACTTAAATTTATTGTTTCGTATGATATAAAATATTCAGCTAGTTCATTTTTCTCGTTGGTATAAAAACTAGAACATCGAAATTATTCTTTCGTTACAGAAATTATGAACTTGTTAAAATGCCTCTTCTTCGGGTTTTTCTGATTGATACAAAAATAGGTCATTAGAGTAGTTCAAAAGTTACATAAATTCTGAGCTAGTTAAAATAGTCAATTTTAGTTTCTTTAAACAGTACATAATGAGCTAAAGTAGCTCTTATTCTCTTTTCCAGTTGGTACAAAAGAAAATTATCCACCTAAATTTTATTCATTCTTCACTTCTTTTTTTCTAGTTGGTACAAAACTAAATATTATATTCCTTCGTTTATTTGAGTAGTACAAAATGATATAAAATTCTGACCTAGATAAAATGGCATTTCTCGTTGGTACAAAATTGAATAGGTCATTCAAATTTATCCTTTTGTCTGTTTAAATAGTACAAGATGATTTAAAATTCTCAGCTAGTTAAAATGGCATATCTTTCCTTTCTAGTACAAAAATAAATACTCCATCCAAATTAATTTTGCGTTTATTTGAATAGCCCAAAAGGTACAGAAATTCTGAGCTAGTTAAAATTGTGCTTCTTTGGTTTCTTTCTCATTAACACAAAAGTAAATAAGCCACTCAAATTTATTCCTTCTTCACTTTTTTTCTGCTTGGTAAAAAATTGAATAGATCACACAAATTTATCCGTTGCTCTGTTACGAGTTATTTGACCTTTTGACTTCAATAGTCAATATTTTCGTACATGTAGTTGATGATGTGTTACTAAATGAGGAACCAGAGTTCGCTACGGTTAAAAATAGCTGAAATATTGATTTTTAAAAATTTAAGTATTTCTGGACTTTGTCAAAATTCGAGGGGGGTGATTTTTAAGTATTCCTCATAACCGCACCCATGATTGATTATTTTTTGAAATATACGTTGTGTTGAATATGTTCATGAAAACCAGAGTTCGCTGCGAATGTGGCTTCGTTTACGAGTTTGACCTTTTGACCACGATGGTCATTAATTTTGGAACTTGTAGTAGTTGATGAACTAATACTAAATGTGGCAACAGCACCTCAATATTTGGCTCCGTTTTCGAGTTATTAGGTTTTAAGCAATTTGACCTTTGACCTCGATGATCATTATTTTGGAACTTGCAGTAGTTGATGACCAATTACTAAATGTGGAAACACCACCTCAACATGTGGATCCATTTTCGAGTTATTAGGTTTTAAGTATTTTGACCTTTGACCTCGATGGTCAGTAGTTGATGACCAATTGCTAAATGTGGAAACACCTCCTCAATACGTTGCTTCGTTTACGAGTGATTGGGTTTTAAGTGTCATACAAAGGGCGTATCCCACATAAACTATAAGACCCAGTAGAAATAAATATGATATTCGTAATCAGCATGTCCGAAAATCCCTATATTCCAAGTTTCATCCAAATCGGTTAAAATTTACATATAAACGGCGTATCCCACATAAACTATAAGGCCCAGGTAAAAAGAATTCTTTGCTATGTTAGAACGAGTATACCCCCTTTGTTATGTCCGTAGCCTCTGTGGGAAATAGGGGTGTCCACAATAGGGGTTAAAAAGAGAACAAGTACATCCCCATTATTCTCTAGTTTTTTGCTGTGTTCGAATAGGGGTTGGAAACGATGCTCATAAAAGAGAATGAATACACCCTAAACAAATACATCTCTGCTATGTTCAATTAGGGGTGGAATGAATTTGCTATGTTCAAATAAGGGTGGAAAAAGTGATCATCAAATTGAATGAATACACCCCCTGTAGACCGTGTGGACGGTTCAGTAATCTTTACTATAATGTGCGCATTGTCTATGTTAAAATAGGAGTTGGAACGAGTACACCCCTGCTATGTTACGTAGTCTTATGTATTATCTGCCATGGTAAAAATAGGGGTTGGAAACGATGCTCATAAAAGAGAACGAGTACATCCCTTAAAGATTATCTACTCTGCTATGGTAAAATAAGGGGTGGAAAAGTACGTAGTCTCATGTATTATCTGCTATGTTAAATACTTGTGTGTTCGTACCCCTTTGCTATGTTACATAGGTATTCATTGTCTGCTAAAATATGGGGTTGAAAACAAATACACCTCTGCTATGTTACGTAGTCTATGCTGTGTGTTCATAGTCTCAGTGTAATTTCTGCTATGTTAAAATAAGGGTTGAAAAATATGCTCATAAAAGGGAACGAGTCCACCCCTAATAAGTGTTCATAAAAGAGAACGAGTACAGCCCTGCTATGTTACGTAGTCTTATGTATTATCTGCTCTGCTATGTGTTCGTAGTCTCCATGTATTCTCAGCTATGGTAAAATGTTCAAATAGGGGTTGAAAAAGTGATCATAAAAGGGAACGAGTCCACCCCTGCTATGTTACGTAGTCTTATGTATTCTCTGCTCTGCTATGTGTTACGTAGTCTTATATATTATCTGCTATGTTCAAATAGGGGTTGGAAAATATGCTCATAAAAGGGAACGATTTCACCCTTAAATAGTGCTCATAAAAGGGAACGAGTACATCCCCTGAAAAGTGCTCATAAAAGGGAACAAATACACCCCTAAAGTGGAGGTCGTAAAAGACCGTGGGTTGACGGTTCACGATGCTCGATTTCCCAGGGGCTCCTGAGTTGGCCTATGTTGGCCTCATATGGCCCAGATCGATCCATTTTCTACTACTCATGCATCCATTATTTCAAGTTGGAAAAGTTATTTTTATTACTGCATAATATAAATAATAAGTAGACAATAATTAGTTAGTGCATTATAAACACCTATATTACCAATTATAAAAGTTTTTGGTTTCAAAAGTCGTATATTTTCTGCAAGTTGACAATTTTTCCATTGGAATTAATGATAGCCAACGTAGTCATATTTTTCCATGGTAGTAATTCGAAACAGACAACTACAAAATGCACACATCAGCGCAGCGGTCTCTTTTTCTACAGTCAAGGAATTATAAAACACTTATTTAGAAAATTTCTTGAAACAACTATGTTTGCAGACAGGAAAGATCTTACAGTTGTTGCTATACGAGAACTGTTAAGCATACCACCAGTACAGTTATCTTTAATGTGAATCTCTGATTTGACGCTGGAATGATTTGGAGTTTAAATATTATATATATGTAATACATTTAACTCAAGTTATCTCACCTCGATCCACGCTTGAGGATTGGTTTTCGTATCGTTAATTCGTAAAAGAAACTTTTTAACTTTATCTTTGGAGTCTGCAATACTTGTAAAACTTTTATTTGTGACTTGTATAAGCTCCTGAATGATTGGTACGTTAGGAACATATAATACCTTCCCTCTGGAAAAAAACAAAACATTTAAACATATAAGCATTTTGAAGGCGATACAATAAAACATGAAAAAATAATTACTTACAAGGTAGGGTCACGAAGTAGCTTTACTGAGATCCGAACGAGACAATTGTGTTTGCATTTGATGTGTTATAACTAGACGAATACGAAAGTTATACATGCCACCGAGCGGAATATCGTGAGCTACAACATATTTTGTAATGTAAAAGCAAAAAAAACAAAAAAAATACCTGGCAGAATAGTTTCAACCGGGTCATTTGTTCGGAAACGGTTGGGTGAATGGAAACTCGGCGAACACGTTTCCCATCATTTTCAAGGTCACACTTTTTGGGATAAAAAAAAGTTTTCGTCAAGGTCTCCCGAAGGGACCCAGACGGGGTCCAACTCGAAAGTTTCAAGTGGCAAGGGAGGTTAAGTGGCACATCGTTTGAAAGTTGTTGTAAATTCAAAGAAAATGGAGTAATCCCGACTCTATGACAAACCTGTGCAAAATGGCGGCAGGTAAAAATGTAAGCAAAAACTTAATTGAAAAGTCCATGGCTACCAATATAAATCGGAAACGGTGAGACAAATATGAAAACAGGAAAGGACGTATTAAATTATTTTCAAAGTACAACGATTTAAGTTAAAACGTCTTGTCCCAGGGACTCCACAAGGTCGCAGGTGGGGTCCAACTAAAAACTTTCAAATGGCACGGGGGGTTAAGTAGCACATCGTTTGAAAGTTATCAAATGAAAGAAGATGGAGCAAGTCTCGACTCTACGATAATTCTGTGCAAAATGGCGGCTGGTCAAAGTGGTCAAAATGGCGGCCGAGCTGAATCCAAGACGGCCGCTTAAATCTATGTTATTCATAACAGTACAAATCTAAATCTCCATTTTTGTTTACTATGCATTTAGAAACAATAGGAGGACTAAAGAACAATTGAATTTCGATTCACTTCGACTATTTTTTCATTCCGTAACAACACATATATGTTTTGTTCTTAATGCACGTTCGTCACTGTTCTCTCGATAT
Source organism: Thermobia domestica (assembly GCF_964235325.1). Classification (NCBI taxonomy): domain Eukaryota; kingdom Metazoa; phylum Arthropoda; class Insecta; order Zygentoma; family Lepismatidae; genus Thermobia; species Thermobia domestica. Next base: position 4,776,376 of record NC_137468.1, read on the forward strand.
CACTTACGTGTTTATAATGAATATGCGATGGACGCACAACTCTGACTTCCTATTCATATTGCTAAACAAAAGTTGTATAACTTCGGTTATATTTGTACGCCATTCGTTGGTTTGATCGCAATATTTCAAAATATGAAATGAAATCTTTCAGTTTTACGTCCGACGCTTATGCTGGTAAGGCTAAAGGAGACGCTGATGATGAGTAATGAATGACATGGTGGAATGAAGAAAATGGGAGGAAACGGGAGAACCCCGAGAAAACCCACGCATACGGTGTTTGTCCACCCAAGGAACGCTCTACCACTGAGCCATCGCGGCCCCCCGCAATATTTCAAGCAATACCAAATATACAACAAAAAAGTTCATTTACAAGATTTGCGAGCAGTACCAAACCACGCGTAAATCATTTCAGTATATCAAGCTACGTCAAACTTTGTTGGTTTGGTCACAATATTCAAAAAAAACCAGCATATTTATATTAGTGCTGTCGAATTTTTGTGACATTTGCGGTTTTCAAAACCGAAACCACAAAGGCGGTTTTCGAAACCCAAACCGCAAAAGCGGATTTCCAAACGGAAACCGCAAAAGCTCTTTTTGAAAGCGAAAGCCGTGATGTTTCATAAGCGAAACCATGTTTGTCCTTTTCGAAGCAGAAACAATGTTCGCTGTTTTTAATTACACCTTTTAACAATTGTAAAAGCATTTATCATTCGAGACAGTTGTATTGATTTATATGTGTATTTTAACTTTGTTTTATTTGCTCCAAGACTATTATGGTCAGGCCCGTATCCAGGGACGTCTAGAGAGCCGGGTTCCTCCCTAAATTTTTACTGGCCCCTCCTAAAATTTTCACGGTAGGCTTACAAGTGAACTATAATACGGTGATAAACTATAATATGATTGAATCCTGTAGCCCCCCAAACTTCGACCACTATCCCCTAAATTTTTGGGGTGGCTACGGGCCTGATTGTGGTAATATGTGCAGCACTGTGCGAAATGAATAGTTCGATGGTTGTACAAGTCACAGCTAAATTAGGATTGCCATATTTTAAAATCAGGCAAGTGGGGGTTCTAAACCGTAAGTACTGATGTGAACTTGTGTGTTACAAATACTGACCTGGGATCATTCGCACTTTTTTTAAAAAAGTTATTTCTTTGATAACACTTCCAATGCACTAGCCCTTTTCGGCTGCAGGGAAGCAAACTGGACCCCACTTGATTTTCATATATTTGTAAATTAGATCACGAGGAACACGAACCTGAAAGAATTTTGACATTCGAATTTCGGAACTAAGGATATTCGAACATAAAGTGACCATGGAACAAACTGGACCCCAACTGACTTTTATATATTTTGTAAAATAGACCACGAGAAACACGAATCTGAAGGAATTTTGACATTCCGAATTTTGGAACTCGAGATATTCGAACATAAAGTGACCACGGAAGGAAAAAGAACCCCATTTGATTTTTATATATTTTGTAAACTAGACTAAAATGAGCAATAATCTGAAGGAATTTTGACATTCCAACTTCCCGAACTCGAGATACTAGAACTTATACAGTAGTTTTATATAGTATGTATAAAAGTAACGAAGAAAGTTCTGTCGCTTTTTGACCCATCACCTTAGAGCATCGATATGTCACCTAAGACGTACCTGGAAGATCAAAAATAGTACCCATCAGTATCAACGACCTTCTGCCAACGTTCGGAATGGGCATGGATTCCTTCGCGGTAGAACTTGGTTTGCCCTGAAGCGAAGAAATTATCAAGTGCATTTTGCACCTCTACTACGGAGTTGAACTGCAGTCCTCTAAGGTGAGTGTCCAAGGAATGCAACAGGTGATAATCGGACAGTACAATGTCCAGCGAATATGACGGATGCAATAGTGTTTCCCATCCAAAGCGTAGGATGGAGTTCCGGGTCATTCTAGCCATGTGGGGCTTAGCGTTGTCCCGTAACGGGAGAAACCCTTGCGATTGAGAAGTGCTGGCTCCAGGGTATTACGGATTTTTTGGCGCTCATTAATTGTGTTAATCAAGAGAAGAAAGACAGTCTATGAAGTGTAAACTTAAAAATTAATGAACAGGCCTTGTATGGAAATTTTCCAAGAACTCTCTCTCTTCCCAAGCATATACAGATATGTTTGAATGTGCATGTGTGCAACTAACTTCGATCAAATCGCCCAGCAGTCCTTTTATAGCTAAAAAGAAAGAAGAATCGCTTCACAGAACATTCCAGCAAGAAGTCTCATCGCTAAGTTTAGCCGTTGCATCAGTTGGTTGCGTTTCAAGTCAAAGCCGTGATTTTCCCTTTGGAGAAGCAACACAAGAGGTTGCCGAAAAAAGCAAGTCAGTCTATTGAAGAGACTCGGTTAGGTAGGGGTGCGCCTCGCACCTGTCGTGCGTCCTGCACGTAGAGTAGGCTTTTACACGGGCAAGCACCCAGCCCGTCGACCTGACTTTAAGCTTCCAGAGCTTTGTGCCCGTCATTGTTCCTAAGAAGTTGGAGTAAAAGGAACCAAGTGTCGGTGTTGTGTAATTATAGAACGAGCCTTGAATCTAAATCCATTTGTGATTTTATGAGTTGTTGTAACCGAAAAGGAAAAGAGCTAGCAAGCTAGTTTTAAACGAAGTTCGATGTAGTCAGTGGACCTTGGCTGGAGCACTTAGAAACAATAATCCTGTTGTAAGTAGCATAACTATTGGATGCTTTCTTTCGTATGGCAAATGAATTACTGGATTGGATTTAGGAACCAGTTTCTGTAAAGAGGATAGCCAGAAGAGGAAACTGCGGCTGACTTAATCCGCACCCTCCTTGTGCAGTACAGTATGCATAGTGGAACGCGAGTGTCATACAAATCTTCCCCTACTCTCATTCCATGCCGCTAGCGCAAACTGTAAGTAGAATTGAGAAAGAATCATTCTCATAAATCGAAAAGGCCACCTGATCAGAGTAAATGATTTTAAGAAAATAAAAAATAATTACTTCTGAGCGCTCAAGTTGTTAAATATTATAATTAGCTTGTAGTTGTTTATTGTATATTGTTTGTTTAATCACAATACATAGTACTCGCAATTTTAATTTCACGTTTAATTCTTGGCCGTAATCACTCGTAGCTTTACAGTGTGTTGTAACCAGTTCATAGATTATTTGTTTTATTCATTAATTTTTACGGCAAGCACTCCTCTCTTCCCCGATATCTTTCCAGCGGTCGGTGGAGACGGGGACTGCTTGTATGGTTTATGATTACCTTTTGTGGGCGCTGGAAACCACGAAACCAAAGTTTGGAGCAAGTGAAACAAAAAGAGAGAGAGAGATAATATGTAGTCTTATTTACGATAAACCCACAAAGGTCGGTCATAAGGGTTTTGAGTTTTTCTTGAGCACGGCTCAACTGCTGACAGTAAACAGTTGCATTGATGTTCTGCTCTGACCGGCCGGTAGCAGTTCCCGATGCACGATGTTGCGAGCAGTCTACCAAACACACAGGAGGATCTTCTGCTGCATTGCTGGTTTCAGCTGTTTTGGAACCGGTTCATGGGATTTTAACCAATGACGACGCTGTGGGGCTTCGTACAGAACCCACTTCTCATCACACGTCAACATCCTGTCCAGAAATGGCTTCTTCCTCAGACGAGACAGCAAAGAAACACAGGTGTCTGCTTGCGTAGCCTTCTGGCCCGGATTCAAATCATGTGGGACCCATGGACCCAACTTGTAGTGCTTCCCAAGTTCATGGAGGTGCTGCCGAATGGTTTCTCAACTCACATTGAATTATAGCTCCAGTTCCTCACATATCTGTCCACTGTTCGCCTCAATTGCTACCTGAAGATCATCATTTTGTACATGTGTTGGTCTTCCGGCGTCTGCGACGTGGTGCGTCTTTTGTGAGTGTTTCGTCACCGTCCTTAAACTTGTTAAACCACTCTTGCACTGTCTGCGTAATCACGACACCCTCAGGAAAGGCCTGAGATATCTTCCGCCCCGTTGCAGTGACGTTTGACCCAAGTTTGAACTCGTTCAGCATACAAGCCCTTATGACGCTTTATGGATGTTCCATATTCACTCTGTCCTTACACAAGTTCACATCGTAACGGAATCAGGTAGAATGTTAGATATACCCACACCAACAACTTACCTTTGCCTTATCTCCATTCGCATTCAACTCACGGTGTGAGGGCCAATTGAACACAGACCTCCACAAAAAGTGGCAGAACGTTCTTGGTTACCTTTATATATCTCACAGGACATATGTTTCGTATAGAGAATATTGTGTTTTTTCATATAGATACATGACGTCTAAATTGAACTTTAAATTTTAATATCTTGAGTTCCGTAAGTCGGAATGTCAAAACTTCTTCAGACGCGTGTTCCTCGTGATCTAGTTTACAAAATATATAAAAATCAAGTGGGGTCCAGTTTGATTCCCTGCAGCCAACTTTTCAAACGAAACTGAGTTTTCCAGAATGTACATTTTGCTTCAAACTGAGTTCTGCCCTGGCTAACAAACGTAAATTCGTTTCTATAAGAGTCTTTAAAGTTACACTTGAAGTTGTCGTTCGGCTTTCTTGTAGCTTATGAAGACATAAATAATTCAAGTATGTTTGTCACAACATCTACAAACGAATATTTATTCATATATAACCTCCAATACATTACATTAAAAACACATGAACTACACAAAGAAAACCATTGTGCATTATAGCAGATCTCTTATTAGCAAATGGCCCTGCACATGCGCACTGCTCAGATAGCCTATAGCCTGAGCCTGAGCACCAGTCCAAATTTAACTCAATCACGATTGAGATTATCAGAGGTGTAGCGGTTTACGTTGAATATACCAACACTTTATCAACTAAGTCGTCTTAGATTTTTCTCCAATCCCAAAAAGCGGGTGGTTTTTCGTGATTAAGATATGTTTATGCGGGGGACGAATATAGAACCTGAAAATCGGGTGGTACCCGCTAAAATCGGGTAATATGGCAACCCTAAGCTAAATAGAAAATAAGGTATATCCCTATTTAAGATTACTACACATGCAACTCGTGAAATTCAATTTGAAATCTCATCCACTCAGACTGACAAAGGAGATCTTTTATATAAGTATTACTCTTCCCCTTGTTTTAAAAAATAGTACTGCCACAACACCACCTCCCTTTCTTTAAAAGAAATAAAGAAAGAAAATCTAAATCGTAATATACAACAATTTTATTGTTGATTTGTAGCCACTCCGATAAATGTGAATGTTGTGGTTTTGCATGTGTTAACTGGTTTCTTATCGCAAGTCCCAGACACCTGCAATAGTTTATACGTGAAGGAAACACCGATCATGTTTTATTCTGTATCTTTTCACTTCCCAATAACGATAGCCGTGCCTCTTTGCGACAAATTGCAACTTATTTTTTTATTCTGCCAATTGTAAAAGTATACTCAATAAAAAATTCCCTACACTTTAAGACATTTTAAGAAAAAATACCTTCTTTCCCGTCTGCAAATTTTGAGCATTTTTCCCTACGCCGAGTTAATTTCCCTCCATCTGGCAACTGTGAGCCGAAGTGTGGAAAGATTCTTTACTGTTTTCTCGTCGTTACTTGATACCGGTATTAGTGCTGTCGAATTTTTGTGACATTTGCGGTTTTCGGTTTTTAAGAAAACCGGTTTTCTGAAAACCGAAAACCACAAATGCGGTTTTCAAAACCGAAAAAAGCTGTTTTCAAAACCGACATTTCGATTTATGAAATTTCACTTTTTTCAAAAACGATTTTCGGTTTCTCAAAAATCGATTTCGACAGCACAAATTTATATACAAACTCATTTTTCACGCTGGCACCCATATTGGATTACACATGATGGGGTATTACTCTGTGATATTTTGTGGATATCTACTATTAACCATAAACATAAATACCACATTTCACTTTTCCAACATCAGTGGTTAAGCTGGTCATGCGTTCGATACATAGTGCGGCATTTTGAACTCAAGATGTCATGTTTTTCGAACATTTCGCATCTTATCGTCATTTACTGATCAACATTAATGTTAAAGTTGGTTTTCCTAGGTTCAGCAGTTTGGTATGCCTATCCTTTCGACATAGGTTTTAAGCGGCCATCTGGGATTCAAGGTGGTCATAGATTTCTCTCTTAAGCTTTTGTTTACATTTTGGCTCGTCGCCATTTTACGCAGGTTTATCGTAGAACGTGAAGATTTGCTCCATCTTCTTTCATTTGACAACAGCTTTCAAACGATGTGCTACTTAACCCCCTTGTCATTTGAAAATTTTGAGTTGGACCCCGTCTGGGACCCTTCGGAAGACCCTGGGGCAAACTTTTCTACCCCAAAAAGTGTGCAATTGAAAATGATGGGATACGTATTCGCCGAGTTTTCCAATTACCCAACCGTTTCCGTACAAATGACGTGGTTCAAACTATTCTGCCAGTTTTTTTTTTTTTCTTTTACATTACAAAATATGTTGTAAATCACGATATTCCGCCCGGTGGCACGCATAACTTTGAGACTCGTATAACATATCAAATGCAAATACAATTGTCACGTTTGGATCTCAGCGGAGCCACTTCGTGACCCTCCTTTGTTAGTAATTAAAATTAGTAATTTGCTGAATTAAGACAAAACAAGCTACAAATTTGAACCAATTGAAATTGTTTTTGGTGTTTCATTCGTATTTTGTATAGTGTTATATCCATTCAGCTGGCGTTTTAATAAACTATAACACTTTTCAATAAATTACTGTAGCTCCGACAATTACGTTAGCGGAATGAATTGTAAACTGAAATACAGTGGTTGAAATACTGCAAAACTTCTTTTTTGAAAACTTTATAAAGTTCATAATCTAACAATCTATTTATAACGCTAAAAAGACCATTATTATTATTATTATTATTATTATTATTATTATTATTATTATTATTATTATTATTATTATTATTATTATTATTATTATTATTAAGTATTCTTCCTTTTGCCAGGTCCTGGGACTAATGAGGGTTTTGTTTTTCAATTTTAGATTTGAGCCTGGGAATGTTTCTTCCATGCTTCTCGATCTTCATAATTCCCAATATTTTCTTCTATTTTTCAAATCATCGATCAGCTGTGTTCTTTCTATTCCTATTTCTTGCTTTCTTTCCATCCTTCTCTTCTATGGCGGTATGAAGAAAACAATTTCTTCGCAAGATGAGTCCAATCCAATTAGCCTAAAAGCGTCCTCTTCTCTCCTATCTGTTTTAAAACGTGTGTTTGTTACTCTCTCTGTCCTTTTATCTTCTCCATCTTCCTCCAACACCACATTTCGAAACTCTCTAAATATTTCTTCTCTAACTTCCTTGATGTCCAAATCTCTGAACCATACAGTCCAATGCTCCATATAATTTCTTCCTTAGTCCAATATTGATTCGGAAAACTCCTACAGAATACTAAACATTTGGCTGCTCGAATTTATACGAGTAGATGTTGTTGTTGAAAATGAAGCATGAGAAATAAATAGAACTAAGGATATGCATACTATAAATATATAATTGCAATACTAGAAATAGATCTAACTTCACTGGACTCTCGTATAACATTAGAGCGAAATTTAAAATGGACTTTTATTTCTAAAAATGTGAAAACAAAAACTAAAATAATATCGAATAGAATAGGCAACTTGCCAAATTAGAGAAAAAATATTCGTATACAAAATAAAAGAGTTGAAACAGTGGCGTATTTAGGATTTTGTTTCCGGGGAGCTATGCACAACACGTAAATAAGTACTTATATTTTTCCTTTTGGATGCCGACAATTTTAACGAATTTCATTTTCCTTCCATTAATATTTGTATAATGACACTTCTCCAAGTATGAGGAATGAAAATATTGAGTGAGAGTGGGCAGAATTAATTGAAAGGTAAGATAACCAAATTATCAAGACGGAAATGCTTAAAATTAAATACAGATCCGCGATAACGGAAAGAAATGTAAGTCATTTATAGGAAAAGGCGAAATTTAAACGAAATTATGAAAGAATAAAACAGTTATGAACAATAGAAGGAAAGAAAGTAACAACTAAGAAAAAGAAACAGAAAAGTAGAATGGACGAAAGAAAGAAAACAAGAATAAAGTAAATATAATATATTAAATCTGACAAATACAGTATTATTTCAGAACAAAGAGCATAAGAAAATGTAAAGTCAATGAAATTCTTAAGAATGGTAGGAAGAATTATTGTTGTACGCGGAATGCGAAAAACTAACAAATTTATTTCGGAGGAAGGAGGCTTGACCCCGATAACCTCCCCTAAATACGTCACTCAGTTGAAATAGAACATGCAACAGACCTAAAACTTTGAAAAGAAAAGAATAAAAGAATCTGACAATATACATAAGTAAGTATACAGCTGTGTAATAGGTTTATTAGCTGGATTGAAATGAGTATTTCAACCGTATATTTGTGGCCACAGGAAATTTTGTTTTCGTTTTCAGATCTGCTCAGTTTGTCTTTTGTTTACTAATTATTATATTTACTGTACATTTATTGTTTTTATTCAAGTTTTGGTGGTATTTCGGAGGCCCGTTAGAAGTTCGGAGGCCCGTTTTCTCTTTTTCCTAACTTCGATGTTGCAAAAAGTTGTGAAGCAAAATATTTATAGAGTGGACAATTTATCATGATCATCTTGATACTGCTCAAAATGACGTATTTGTGGAAAATATTTACAATGATTGTTTTCTTCTTTCTCTTCTATAGCAATACAATAGCTTTAAATAGCTGTAATCTCAACAAGTTCTCGCAATTACACGATTTAAGCAATGTTGCATAAACTTCAGCAATGTTTATCGTATCTCCGGAACGGTTTGAGATATCGAAGTACTGTAAACGGTAAAATAATTTACACATTTATTACAAACCATACAAGTAACTACATATGATACTTAGCTCAGCATTTTTTTCAAAATAAGGGCTTTCAAAATAATTAAAATTTTCAAGCCCAGGTAACTTCGTTCTTATTCATTCGAAACAAGTCATACCATGACCATGGTATCCAACACTAAAGTACTTTCGATGTGCGTCATCCTGTGCATCTGCGTTGTGCTATATGTGCGTTAGAGGCTTCCGAACTTTGGATGTTTGTAATGCCCATAACATCCTTAGTTTGAAACACTCAATAATAAAAGTGGTATTTTAAGTTTACGTTTGACACGTTGATTTGAAATTTGTAATAATCTGACGTAGTGCCTGCCATTCGAAAAAACATGACTTTGTATTCGGTTGGTAATACTGTTGGTTGGGTGTTTCTGATTAATACGTTAAAAATGTCTAGCGCATATATATATATATATATATATATATATATATATATATATATATATATATATATATATATATACAAAGTAGAAACTGGATGCAATTAGCTAAGGATAGAAGTCAGTGGAGAGCTTTTGTGAACGCGGCACTGAACCTCCGGGTTCCATAAGCCATAGAGTTAGTCATATATATATATATATATAACTCAAGCTATGAAAAACAAGTTGTACGTAAAAAGAAGAAAAACATAGTAAGGTGAAGTGTTCAAGAAAATTTCGAAAATACTATTGTTTTAGCGGGAGAGAAATAAGGGAAACGTAGATATGCATTAGCAAACAGAATTCTAATACTATAAATATTGAAACAGCACAATAATATTGATATGTTTTTAAACAAAAAAAAAATATGCATAACATTTTAAGAGTTACAATGAACACTGCTTAATGCTGTGCGCTCCATGTTGAAATCATCGTTTTGGGTATCCGTTACTTTGTACAACATGATTTTTTTTAATTTATCAGAGTAAATGGTTTATGTGTCGCTAACATACATCTTAAAGCTTGAAGGTTCTGTCTGAAATATAGTATGAAACCCTCTCAGTTGAGATACAGAGAATTAAGGAGAGAAAGCATAAATTATCTAGCAACATAGCGAATATTAATGTAGAGCCGGTGGTTTTGAAGCCTCCTACGATGATAGTTTGGAAAGTACTAACTTTGTCTCCGACGTGTCTTCAAGTAGAAGAATGGAGTATGAAGAACAAAACATGGGCAGATGCTAAGAAAATGTATGTAAACAGCTTACAAGTCAATTAAAACAAGTTTGCATTCAGCAGATTGCCCATTTCTCCACTTCATAAACACTTGCTTGTAGTGATCAGATCTACCAAAATGTTCATTTTTTTTTTAGAGTAACTCGAGTAGTGTTCACCGTTAGAGTCATACATATACACGCTGTATTTATAGTCAGCCCTCGTGAAGTCAATCTGCACCTATTAATGGAGCTCCTCTTTTAAGAAAGTTTCTAAGGCAGTAGGAGTACATGTGATGCTGAAAGAAATCCATTTTTGATGAATGTAATTATTCGAGCATTGAATTGTTAGTATGCAAGAAAGAAGTATTTTCGTATGCGTTTTTGTAACTTTTAATGTCCTAGGAACATGTCTTTGATAGGGAATTGCATCCCCAAATGCTTCTGAAACATGCAACAAGAAAGGGTAATATCATTTACTAATTTTTAGTAGCAGTTTCGAAGCTATATCCTTCATAGTAGTGATAAGGTAAGAAGTAATTGTTTTAATAATTTCTTAGTAGTGCGTAGTTTGCAACACTTAACAGTTCGAAGGCATGCGCAGTGGGGATGCATACAGATGTAGGAAAGAACAAAGCAAGGATGAAAATAATAATTATTTGTGATTAACAGAGAATAGTGAAGGCCTGAAACGAAACAGAGTTAGTTGCAGATAATGTAAGCCCATATGAAAGTAAGAACAGATAAGTAGTAATACAACGCTGAAAACAGATTCATGTTGGTCTTATCCGGGGCGCCATCTGCAGCAGTTTAGCCAAATATGCTACTAAGGGGCAGCGACACGAAAACTTCAAGAACATTAGTCCTGCATGTTCAAAACATGTTGTAATTACAGTATCTATATGGTTGATTACAACAGTTGGTGCAAAAGTGTGTACAATATCAACTGACCATAATAACTTCTCTCTTATTTTTTACCGATTCTTTTAACTGAATATGTAAATAAAAGTTATATGAGCCATTCTAAAGTTTACTTTACACTCCAGATTAGGAACCATGTAAGTAGAACTGTCTTGGTTGTCCCTGGAAAGTGCTACAGTTGTACCATACTCACCTGAGCAAAGGTTTGATATTGAACCAAGCGCCACGAGTATAAATGTTTGATTCCCAGTTATGAAATATGTAGTTACAATACTCAGATACTGACTTATCATGCTCATACTGGAATTCCAAGTTAACACTGGTAAAATGAAAGAATAAATTTTGTTACAAATTAATGTTGCAAATTACGAGGTGCGTCGAGAAAGCAAATTCCCTAAGGGAGTAAACACAAAGTCTTCCAAAACATTCAACACCCGAATTCTGGCACTTGTCATACCGTGAAATCAGCTTTAGTATTTCGATCTCGTAATAGTTAGCCACCTGAAAGTGGAACCAGCGTATGGCACTAATCAACAATTGTTTATCAGTATCAAAATGGACAGAAATTTCATAAGATGCAAGAAGACATGAGAATTGCAAGTTACGGGCTACACAGTGGATTGTCAAACAGTTCGCAGTGGTATGACTGGAAAAGATGACAATTGTGTCAAAAGACAGCTGACTTTTATAATTTCGGAATGCAAAAGCTGATCACACAGTATGACAAGTTCTCTGAATTCCGGTATTAAATATGTTGAAAAGTAATAGTGTCTGTATCTGAGGCAATAAATATTTCAAGGTCACTTTGTCTTTGTGTTTACTGCTCTAGGGAAACTTACTTTACGACGCGCCACGTAGTTAAAAATACTAATACCTACTCTTGACATGATTTTATTTAGTTTACCTTTCCAATTTGGCTATTTAAGTCAAATTCTACAAGATTTATTTCACTTTCCATTTTAGGAAAAAAAAGAATATTCATTGTATAATTTTCTTTTAAACTTTGCGTTAAATTTTTAAGATGTTATTTTCTCAAATCCAACTTGAGTTTTGAGTTATTTTATTTCTTATGATTCTATACAACTGTACAAAATGATAACGTTTGTTTCTCGTTCATTTATGATCAGTGTTTCGAGTATTGACAGATACTGTGTAAGGGTGAATATTCATGGTAGCGTCTGTTGCGTTCTTTGCTTGCGATTTCTACGTGTAACAAACAGAAAGTTTCGTTACACGTAGAACCGTACTTAAACAACTTTCTCAATTGGCTTTTCAACCACATCGCATGCATAGAACACAACGGATGCTTGCATGAAAAGCCGCCTTTAATTTACAGTAAATAATAATAATAATAATAAATTTCTGAAATGTGCAAGCAACTATTCTTAACTCCCCTGTAACTAGACAATCCTTACATTCCATGCTATAGAAAAACCATTTCCTGAATGAGATTGATGTTTATTTCTAGCTTCATTCTGTTAGGTCTATCCTTTATGCCTGCCTTCAAACGAGGGGCGGATCCAGGACGGACTTCTGGAGGGCGGTTGGTTGTAATACTGCTACTTAGAGTTACTTTTAAGAGCACCAAACTCTGGGATAGGTTTATATTTATATATATAAAATAAGAAAGTTTCCCCTTCTGCCCCCCCCCCCTGGATCCACCCTTGCTTCAACCTCTATTAAAATCCTTACATTTTGTAGGCATGATTATCGTGATTGACTACAAGAGCGTCGATCCTAGGGTCTTGTGGGTCTTGTCTGCTCATGTGGTCCTCAATGTATGTAGGTATATATATATATATATATATATATATATATATATATATATATAGATATATAGATATATAGATATAGATAGATAGATAGATAGATAGATAGATAGATAGATAGATAGATAGATAGATAGATAGATAGATAGATAGATAGATAGATAGATAGATATAGATATAGATATAGATATAGATATAGATATAGATATAGATAGATAGATAGATATGAACATACAATATTTAGCGTAATTTGAATTTAATTTGACTTAAAATACTCATATATACCTTTTTAGACCCTTGTCTACAACCAAACACATATCTAATGCCCCTCCCCAATAGTTACAGAGAAATCGGCGCCCTTGGTTGACAATACATTTCGTCAATTCCAACCCAAATTTCATTGAACTGAATTTTTACGAACATTGCTCTCTTGTCCAAAACAATAAATTATTTGTGTATTTTACAATTCGTAAATTCTGTATTTTATTAATTATGTAACTTCCTTTCAATAATTAATTAATTCAATGTAACATTGTATTAATAATAATAGTAGTAATAATAATAATAATAATAATAATAATAATAATAATAATAATAATAATAATAATAATAATAATAATAATATGCATCTAATTTAGTTTTTTGTTTCTACCATTGGCGTCAGCATCACACAAACTTTGGGAGGGACAGACTACCGGGTGAACTGGGGTGTATGGAATAACTCCAGGAAAATTTTGTCCGGGATCCTTCCCCGGAAATATTTTTAAAAAATAGTCTTACATTGTATATTAAAGAATTTTTTACTTAAAAGCTAAACAAAAACTTATTTTTTTGTTTTATTTTACTTTGGATAGTTTTTTTTGATATGGTATAAAAAAACACGCATTTTATAGTTTGTTTATTCAAACAGCCAAATTGAACTTTGTTTTACAATTTTAGTTAAACTTAAATGGTGCCAAGTGTATGTCGGAAATAAAATAATGATAAAAGGTAGTATGAAGTAAATACTCAAAAACAATAAAGTTTTGGGAACAGGGTTTTCAGGCCTACAAGCCTACAACTAATGAAATTACGCTTAACAAAGTGTCTATAGTTTTTTAAAAATGTTTATTTATTTATTTTTTATGAAACTAAACTCGCTTTGCTGTTCGCTATCTAAACAAAAACAGTTTGTTTCTTTACAGTTTACTCTGCCTTCACCTTCATAGGGCCAAGAACTGACTGCCTACAGTGTGACCACCCAGTAAAAATATTTCGTACTAAGCTATGCAGAAAAAAAGTACTAGATCTGGGGAAAAAGCACTGAAATTTTATGTGCTTCTGTTTCATCCTATTTATAACATTTTACGATATCTTATTAGAAGGTTTCCGGTAGCTCTCTCTCGCCTGTGAGTGGGGAGTAACCCTTACATTCTTAGAATACCCTACATTAATATTTGGTCTAGGAATTAATTCGTGCGGGTTGACAAGAGATGGCGCAACGAACGGAGCGTCCCACAGTTCCGTGTATCCACACATGTGTTGCAAACCCCTGTCATCGCGTATCGTTCGTAGTATAGGGCAGTGGATTAAAGCGTCAATAACACCAGTTTGTAGTTAAGTGAACATGGCGCAATTTGTGCCTGATAAAGTGTTTTTGCGGGGTGTCCTACTGCATTACTTTAACATGCAGAAAAGTGCGACTGAAAGTCATCGTATTTTGGTGGAAGTGTATGGTGACCATGCTCTAGCTGAGCGAACGTGTCAGAAGTGGTTTGCACGGTTTAGAAGTGGTGATTTCGGCTTGGCAGACCAAGAGCGAGCTGGACAGCCAAAAAAATTTCAAGACGAAGAATTGACAGCATTGCTCGAGCAGGATTCGTGTCAAACGCAGGAACAACTTGCAGCAGCATTAGGCGTTGATCAAACAACAGTCTCCAAACGCTTGAAAGCCATGGGAATGATTCAAAAGATGTCACATTGGGTTCCACATGAATTGAAAGACAGAGACGTTGAAAGACGAAAAACCATTTGCGAATTGCTGCTTCAACGACAGAGCAGAAAGGGGTTTCTGCATCGAATTATTACGGGGGATGAGAAGTGGATCCATTACGAGAACCCGAAACGAAAAAAGGCCTGGGTGAAACCAGGTGAACCAGGTCCATCACAACCAAAACGAGATATTCACTGTGCAAAGGTTATGCTGTGCATATGGTGGGATATGAAAGGTGTGGTGTACTATGAGCTGCTGCAAAAGGGTGAAACTATGAATGGAGAACGTTATCGACGACAATTAATGCGTTTGAAGCAAGCTCTGGCCAGAACACGACCAGAATGGGAGAACAGACATGATAAACTTATTGTTCAACATGATAACGCTCGCCAACATGTCGCAAAACCGGTCAAAACCTATTTAGAAAATGTCGGATGGGAAGTTTTACCCCACCCGCCGTATTCACCAGACGTTGCTCCTTCGGACTACTACTTGTTCGATTGCATGAACAACGATTTGATTGGACAGCGGTTTACTTCTTCAGAAGATATCGAAACATGGGTCTCTGACTGGATCGCTTCCAAGGATGAGGACTTCTTTCGCCACGGAATCCGTACATTGCCTGACAGATGGGCGAAAGTGGTGGCTAGCGATGGACAATATTTTTCTTAAGGTATTTATGTATTTTGTGTTTGTACTACAGCTTCAATGTGTGCGTACCAACCGCACGAATTAATTCCTAGACCAAATAGAACCCTAAGTTTACATTTTTTTTACAGTCAAAATTCGATACAAACCGTGCAAACCACTTACACCCTCCCAATTTTGACTTTACACCCCCAATCTAAATATCCTGATGGAATCCCTGCTTAATTGTCGTATTAAAACTCACTGTAAAACCTCTAAAGTAACACAAGTATGACAAATATAGAGAATATCGGGAGAAAACAAGAAATATCATAAAATGGACTTATTGAGAAAATCGAGTTTTAATTCCTCGAATAATAGCCTACTGTTTAAACGGATCACCAAATATTTAATATTGTTTACTGTGGTCATTTATTAGTTAGAGGAGGCGACCGGACGACACCTTTGTCCCACTTCCACTCTTGTAAATACTACTGTTGAAAATAAAAGACAGAAAAAAGTTACCACTACAGTGAATTTTTCATACATTGTCAAATTTTCATGAGATACCTTTTTCTGTCCCAAATGTATTTATGAGAAAAGATGAGAAAAGTACTAGATTTGTTGGTGAACATACAAGAACACTGAAATGTTATAAAACGTACTAGATCTAGTACGAAAGTACTAGCGGTGATTACACTGACTGCCTATTCTCACAGTTAGAAACAAACTTTTGTGCTAGTTTTGTTCTGCGAACGTTGCAAATTGCTACATGATTGGGTCTCCTTTGGGTCATAACGCACTTGAAATATTGGGGGGATACGTCCCCCGCTGTCCCCAGTGGGATTGACGCCCATGGTTTCTACCGAGGATTCTATAACATATTTCAATTGTTCAATTATTCTTAGAAACCATGTATATTGTTGAGAATTCTCTCCCTCAAGAATAGCAGTATTGACTTCTAAAGAATCAACCTTAAATGTTCACATCAGTGTGGTAATTGAAGGGGGGAAAGGGGGGAAATTCCGAGGCACCTTTGAACACTTCCCCGGAACCTCGTTCCCTTTGTGCTTTCTAGGTGGGGAACTTGGTAATGACATCGAATCTTCATGTGTAATTACAAAAATTAAATTTATAAGCAAAAATAAACCAAACCATCAATTTTTCAACTTACTACTAAGGAATCTGTATGGAAATGGATTTTACTCCAAGAAGACAGACTACAACGTTTTAGTACAGTGAGCCATCCGAAACACTGAGAAGTAACATCTGAACAGTAAACAGGTTGAGGTGTGTTGCAGTCTTTCAGGTTTAGTTCTGTGTTTCGTTAAAAACTATTTTACTGTGAACAATGGATATAAGATAGTTTTAACAAATATCTGTTCTACCTTTATTGTATAATACACCTCTTTTAAACTAGAAGGTTAATTACTTTGAATAATTGCAGTTATGCTTAACGTGGTGTTCTAGTTATTACACAAATTACAATTATGAGCACACTTTATGGAAACGCTCTCACAGAGGGTGCCCAAGCATCTTTATACGCTATATATATTTTTTTTAAAAAAAACGATCTCTTAAGTCTTCTGTGAAGAAAATACTGTGAACTGAGAAATCATAAACTTTTCCGTATTGCACAGGAGTATTTTCTTGAGTTAAAAGTTTCTTTTGGAATGCGTTGAGAAATTAACACTTACTCTGCAGGACAGTGATGTATTTTGTGAACTACCGGGCCTACCGGCAATAACCCTAGAATGAGTACCAAAACTAGAAATTTCGGGCCCTCCCGCAAGAAAATTTGAAAGGGCCCCTCTATATTCAATACTTTTTTAATAGTACATTTCAATGAAATATTCCTAGTATTCTATTTGCTATGGAGATCCAAACATTTACGTTTTACAAGAAATTCTTCCTCCTCAACTTCATTTCCGCAAACTCCTGTATAAGATCTTTCTTTTCAATGGTCGAAGCCCTGTCATGGTTGATTGCAAACATTCCCAAGTCCTTAGTCTATCATTGAACAACTTAAATAACTCCTTATCCTCTTCAAGACTGAGAATGACTTTTCAGCGGAAGCCACCGTCACGGGTAAAGTCAAGAATAAAGCAAGAGTAGTCAAAACTTGGGGGCAATAACATTAAATTCGACATATAGTAATACCGCCAATTCAAGAACAATGTTTATCTTTGAGATCTGATTTTTAAGTCCAGCGCGAAGGAAAATTAATTCCAATGGTAGCGACGTGCCAATGTCTTGCTGGTACTTCTTTTGTAGTTTTTCAACATTAACTCAAATCTCTTCGTCTGAAAGGTTCACAAGTACTATCAGGAATATGATTGAAAACTCATCAAGAATTGTCTGTAACGATGTAAAACGGTTCTCTATTTCATTGTACGCGATATCTAGAAGTCTGTTGTAAACATTAACCGTGAAGAAAGCCTCGGTGTCCAAAAACCGATAATCTTCTACCGGTTCATCGAATTGTTTTTCTAACTTTGGGTTGCCTTTCTTCTACGAACCAGGGGTGGACTGGCCATAATCAAGTACCGGCCCGATGACCACTGCGCCCTCCTCACATCAGTGCCTTTGCGCCCTCCTCGGGAGGGGCTAAGACCCGTCGGAAGGCGCACGATTTCCTCTCTGAGCACAATTTTAAAAAAACAAAGCTACATAATTATTTTATAAATTCGCTAGCCTTTGGCCAGCTAGGGCTCCACCTCAGACCCCGGTATTTGCTCGGCCTGCTGCCTCGCTCTTTCTGTTTTCGGCGTGGGAATGTTATTAATGATATTAGATTTACCCCTAAATATATAGGTTTGACTCTAATATCGGTCATTTTGGGCGATTTTTACATATTACCCTTATCAACCCCACGCTCCGCACCAAATCCCAGTATTTGCTCGGCCTGCGGCCTCGCTCTTTCTGTTTTTGGCTTTGGGAATTTCATTATAATGATCTTAGGGACCCTGAAATTTATAATTTGACTCTAATATCGGTCATTTTGGATGATTTTTATATATCATCCCTTCCACCTCCACTGCTCCGCCCCCACATCCTATCTTTACTCGGCCTACGGCCTTTCCCTTTCTGTTTTAGGCTTTGGTGGTACCATTAATGATATCAGCGACTTCGAAATATATTGATTTGACTCTAATCTCGGTCATTTTGGATCATTTTTACCTGTCTCTCCCTCCCACTCCCGCCGTTAGGGGCGCTAGTGGCGTTATATACCAAGGCTGTTTTATGTCACACTATAACCTATATGTTTCCAAAATTTCGTTAAAATTATTTTTCTCGTTCTTACGTTATACCATTAAAACCATTCCTACTGTTATAACCCCCATTTAAATAGCATTGGGTACAAGTTTCCACCCCCTCCCCCTCTGCAAAGAGGAGAGTTTGGGGTTGTTAACCCCGGCAGTGTTGATTGCCTGGTACCAAAGAATATTTATGCCAAGTTTGCTCAAAATCGGTTGAACCGTCTAGGAGAAGATGTGGAACATACTCATAAATACATACAAACATAGAATGGCATTTATAATGTAGTAGACAGATTATTTCACGTATATATGCACATTGAAAAATTATACATATACAAAATTATATGATGCCCAAATGCATAATGTATATAGAATATAATACTTGCAAACTCTTTACTGTGACTTTGGACAAGTGAGAATGCTGCAAAAACTGTATACTGTTTGTAATTAACATGCACATCAAATGGCTTGAAGGGCGGTCACGCATGAGCGGACTATATAAAGGTGTGACAGCAAAGCTGAAAGAGATCAATCCGAAACACATTCACATATGGTGCTATTCACATGTGTTGAACTTGGTGATAGCTGACACCGTCCAGAATTTGGGGGTTTGTATATCTTTCTTTGGGCTTCTCCAGAAAATTCAGATATTTTTGAAAGAATCCCAGAAACGACTTGAGGTGTACTTGGAACAAAACCCAAGCGTCCGTCTTGAGGCTATTGGGATTCCTCGATGGAGAAGTAAAAGCAACGCTGCTGTAAAAATATTTGGACACTTTCATTACTGGGCACCCGACTCAAAGGATGCCAGACCAAGAAAATCAAAACCAGTATATGTGGAACTCGTAGCAGCTTTAAGTGTGATTGGCAAACCGCAAGAATTCAATTCCAAAGTCTCTCATTCAATGTCTCTCATTCAAAAGTTGTGCTCCTTTGAGACTATCATTGTGGCTTTGATGTTTTTATTGATTTTTCAGCATACCACACCTTTATCAGACTACTTGCAAACAGAAAACTTAGACTATGTCCAAGGATGGTGCCTGACATCCTCAACTCAAAATAAGTTGAAAGAAGCTAGGGACCAGTTTGATAAAGTCTACAAAGCAGCAGAACACTTTGCAACAGAAATGTCAAATAGTATTGAAGGACTCATTACAGACGTTCCTAGTCTAGAACAAGTTATTATAGAAACAGAATTGTCTGAGGTAAGATGTAGAAAAATATAGAAAATGGCAGGGGAATCAGCTTCTGATGAAGTAACTGAAGACAGTAAATAAAGATTTGAAGTAACCGTTTTCAACTGTGTTCTAGACCAAATTTCTAACAGCATGCAGGAACGATTTGCTGAAAATCAAAGCTTATACTTAGATTTAGAGTGTTTTATCCTAGGAAGTACAAGAACTTAAGTCTGGCTTCGTTGTCACTGAAAAGAATCACTTAATTAATTCCTGATTGTGAAGAGGGAAATCTTAAAGAAGAGCTTCTTTCGTTTTCATCAATGTGGGAAGAGTTTTCAAAATCCCCTTATGAAAACCAAGAAAAGAATCAAGAAGCTGTTGAGGTTCGTATGATTGAAGATTTTATTGAAGAGGACAAGTTTTCTGAATATTTCATGGAGGATGAGGAGGAATATTTGGGGCCGACTGACGATATTGTGGATTTAAGGTCCATAAAATGTGATGGAGTGGAGTGCAAATTTTTGCTTTAAGTGCACCTTCGATGTGATTCTGCAGTACAATATGTACTTAAGACTCTACACAGATTTATTCAAAGTTTATAGGTATCTCCTTACATTACCGGTAAAACAAGTGTCCTGTGAGCGAGCATTTTCAAAGCTCAGATACATAAAAACAAGACTCCGTTCAAGACTTATAGATGAACATCTAAAATTATTGTTCTTGATGAACTCAGAAAGATAAATTCTGACCAAAATAGACAACAATCTTATTATTGACAAAATGTGTGGGAAAAGCCAAGAGATGCGAAGGCTCCTTCAAGCATAAAGCAGTGACTTTACTTTTTTCCAGTTTTCTTTTTGAATTTCTTTTTTCGCTAGGTAGGTATATAATTCTAAATTTACTTTTGTTAATTTGTAGTAAATGTTTTATGTATACTTTTTATCAACGGTTTTAAAAATAGATGATAAATAAGTTAATGTTATGATGAACATAGCTTTAAAAGGACAGAAGTATGAAAAATAGCATAAGACCCAACTTAACTCAAATCTTCAGTTATAATTAGGCTGTTAACAAATGTAGCTGAAGAAATTAAACAACTGGTGTGATTTTTGTAGTCTCAGTTAAAGTGTGCAGATTTATATAGGCCTAATATATTTAGTACTCAAAGTCTCTTTGTTTGTTTGTGAAAATATTGAATTTGTATAATTCTATCGTGATTAACTGCAATAGCTACTTAATCTTTTGTTGTTTTTGTGTACTAATTTTCCGGGGAAAGCCCCCCGGCACTTCCTTTTATTAGAAGTGGGTATTCCATACAAGCGAAAACCAGAGTATGTGACCGCGCCCTTTTTTACATAGCCAGTCCACCCCTGCTACGAACACAGGGTTGACCTTCCACTTCGCAGCAACTGCTATGGCCTTTTGGTTTGTTTGATGATATTCTTCTCTCATTTTATTCAATTCCTCTCGGCTCTCTTCAAGAGTGCGTAAAGCTATCTCAAGATTAATTTGTTTAGTTTGGAGAAGTTGCGATGCGATGTTCAGTTGTGAAAATATTTTTGACAGCACCCAATCCAGAAACACAAAATCGAAGGAACCATGACTTTCGCCAATCGCTCTGCTTCTGATATCTCTTTAGCCTTCTTAGTTGTCAGTGAATGTTTCCGGAGAGTTTTCATTACATCAGCATACCTCAACCTCATAGCTACAATGGATTGATATCTTTAGTCAATTCTGATTGGATTGAGCTTTTTCAAACTGAGGTCTGATTCTCCTGTTAATGACATAATATCACACCTATTTATACTTTGGCCAAATATATATATATATATATATATATATATATATATATATATATATATATATATATATATATATATATATATATATAACTCCTGGAGTAGTTTGAAGTAACTGGCAAGTTCTTTTACACCTTTGACGACATCATTAATGACTAGGTTTACGTTATGTAACGCACAGTGAATATATATAGCTCGTTCCTTAATTTCTTGAAGTTTCTTCGCAACACTTGAGTAAGCACCACTCATCACAGCAGCGCCATCATATTCCTGCCCTCTGCATTTTTTCACAGAAATTCCCAATTTCTCCAAATGACTTAACACTAGAGTTGCAAGTCTGGATTAAGTTGGATTTCTCACATATAAAATCATAAAAAGAAAAAAAATCTTCAATCTCAAGCCGTCTAGAAACTTGGTTTTCTAAGCTAACCTTTACTTCTGTAAAATTTACCTTGCGAATAATGAAATCATTTGATCTTTCTTTGATAAATCTTGAGTCGTATCAATGATTAATAAGAAAAACGGCACACATTTAATTTCCTTCAACAAATTATCTTCTAAGTTTGAAGACAGGCAATGGATGATGTAATTTTGAATATCATGGCTGAGATACTTAATCTGGCCTTTGGGCAGATTGCCATTGTAGGATCATATTTAGCTAACAACTGTACGAGACAAAAAAATATCCATCATAGCTTCCACCATGCTCTTTACTGGCTCTAAATGCTTTTTTTATTTTTTTATTTTATTTATTTATTTATTTATTTATTTATTTATTTTTTTTTTTTGCTAATATGAGTGTAATATCGAAAAGTCTTTCCAGAACCTGGGCCCAAAACTTTTCTTCAAATTTCCTTTCAGTCTCCAGTGACTCATCAATGGTTTTATTCATTTTCCACTTACCAAAAACCAAAATGTTGAAATGTGATTTCGATATTTGTTTTGTTGCTTTATTATTTTATTTATTTTTTTTAATTTTTATTTATTTTATAATCCTTGTCAGTCTCTGTTCCCTGTTGCACATCCACTTCTACTTTCACCACCAGAGAATAACCAACATGGCAAGCAATATGCATAATCCAGTTTCTTTTAATAATTCAGCCATTTTACCTGCAATGACTGCCCCGCTTTTGTAAGTGTTTTGTAAAACGCAGAGGAAAAACCTCTACTCTTTTCATTTTTCGGAAATAGGCCATTTGGTTAACAGGATCTAGACTTGACAATATGTTTAATATTGTCAGATAAATTAACATTTTCATAATGGCCTTTATCAATTGGATTCTCTTGCTTCAGCAAATACGCAATAAAATCTTTTTTAGGATTTCTAATTAAACTATTCTGAAAATATCATTCTTTTTCAAGTGTTTTAAAAATTAGTATTTACAGGCAAGGTGCAGGGGAACCTTTAAAATCCCTTGGGCCCCTTAGGGTCTGGGTCCCCCACACCGCGGGGTCTTACGGTTTATTATGAGCCTCGTAGGGATGCACACGACACAAGATTTGTAGCTGTCTCGTCTCGAAAATGTGCTGTAAAAGTAGTCTCGACTCGAGAAATGTATATTTTTCTATTCAAAGAGCCGTGTCTCGACTCGAATTTTGTCAGGAAAATCTTGTCTCGACTCGTCTCGTGCGCATCCCTAGCCTCGTTCCATAGCTGTTTGCGATAGCGCAAAGAAAATGTGTTTTACAACAGTTTGCGAAGCTCTTACAGACTGAGGCTCCTTCTTTGCTAATCTCCTATTTCAGCGTTCATTATTACTCGGGCAGCTTCCATTTACTCTGGTGAGTAAGTTATCATCTATCCAATGAGAAATATAACGACACTTCATGCAACAAAGAAAACGTGTAAATGTACGATCGTTTCTCCGTAATACTAATAAGGTAATACAAGTCTTGTTAGTGAAGAGAAAATATTTATCTACTCGATAAAAGGATGGTGTATTTTTTTTATTTTGAATGTCGTATAATAACGTGGAAACTAAACTATAATAATAATAATAATAATAATAATAATAATAATAATAATAATAATAATAATAATAATAATAATAATGCACAAGTGTTACAAAGGTTAGTGATAATCCAAGTCATCAAGCCAGTATACGCCTCTGCTGCAAGAGTATTTTCTTAGTACAAGCATATTTTAGGCACACACTAACTCCCCCCTCCCACCTCAAAGTGCTTCAATTACCACACTGGTTCAAATGATAATATAAACAACATAAATAAATAATATCCTTCACTCATTTTATTCATATGTAGTAAAAAAAATCATCCTCTTTTAAAGTAACGGAACAATATTGCATAGGGATATTGTAACTTTAATGACAATTGAGCACTACTTACTTGACGTCTATTGTAATCTCTGGTGCTTGTTTGCTCTGATTCATCACTCTTTCCTCACCGCAGAATAGTTTGCTAATTGCCCCTAAAGAAGCAGTCGATTTAAAAACGTCATTGCTCCCACCGCCCACAACACCAAGTGAATATGGTTCCAAAAAATAATCCTCAGGATTATCTCTCAGACTAGAAGAAAATGACATTTACACAAGTTTCTCATTGAGTGATTACATTTCATAATATACATGTGCTCCACAGAAGATATACAAGATTGAATACTTATATACTATAGCTACATTATTTTCGGAACAGCTGTGAGCATTCGTACGTGCACCTCCGAATCGAGTCGCACAGCATGACGTTTCTAGAACAGCGCGAAAACAAGTGACTAACAGCTCACATATACTGATCACAGCGCTTTTACTGTGCGCAATTCATCACGTGACAGAATTTCCCCTCCCATGATCTAACTCGCCGACTAGCTTCGCGCCAGAAGTCATACATAGCTTTTCCGAAAATAATCTGCCTATACTGTATGTTTTCCGAGAAGCATCACCCAAAGGAGGGAGTGTCATGGATGTCCTTGAAACACCTACATGGCAAAATCGCTCCTACTTTCTTAGTTACATGGCTAGTAATCATTCAATTCATATGACATGGAGGTCTCCAAAAGAAATCTAGCCGGCGATTTCCCTGTGCTTAGAAAACGTTTGTTGCTTGAAAAGTCATGGTAGGGGAGGCTTCCAAGTACATTAAAATAGAACATTTTATTGAAAGGTATTTAAGTTTAGAATATTGAAAGTAACATCTATTTTCCTGTGCCAGAAATATCACTAATAAGTGGTATATATTCCCCTTAGCAAAAGCCTTTGTGTTGAATATGAGGAGCTCCAAAGCAAGAAACGCTAAGTCCGTCCGCGGATGATGTGCTTTTTGTTGCGGATTTTCTATAAATCGCCAGCGCTGAAGTGATCTGTGCTACCCATTCAGTTCAAAGGTCACTACGTCACTGCGTAAAACGACCCTGAAATACAGCATTTGATGCAGAAAGCGCTATGTCCACCGTGTTGTCCGGAACAGAACGCGCTATTGACAATGCAGGAAAGTGTAGTCACATGATCTCACAAGTTGTTTCGCGTGTTATTAGTATGAACGAGTCTACTGTGGTTAGGAACGTTGCTGGTATCATTTGGCGCTTGTATGGTGATAATTTGACGCTTCTACAAAGCCCATTCGATTTTTTTTTTTTCGACGGATGTGGTGGTCAAAATAAAAACACACATGTTGTCCATACCTTAATCATGTGATTGCTGTGAAGATCTTCTTTTCTCAAGAATATTATTGCCAACCGATTGTTTGGAGTATTAGAAAAGCCTGTTCGAAAACACTCCGAAATTTTAACCTTGATATTTACAGTGCAATGTACCGCGAAATTGGGACTCTGAATGTTCTAGGCGTGGACGCATTTGAAGGATATAAAAGCGTTAGGGAATTCTTTACAAAAATTACAGGTATGAGTGATATGAAACGTGTGTTACTGAAGAAAGCTTTGCACCAAGGACGTTCCGATGTTGTTTTCAAAATGGAATCAACTTACTATTTTGACGACCCTTCTAAACAGTATATGTAACCACTGAAACGAGAGATGAAGGTTGCCAGCGTACCAGATGCCCCAGAACTACCCCTGGAAGGTCGAGTCACCGATGCAAGGAAGCCGACGTTGCAAATCTCCTGAGAAAACGATTCGGAGATCATTGAAGACGTGAATCTCTGCTTCAGTTCTATATTAGCGCAATGGATGCACACTCTGGACGTTGTACTGAACACGAAAGTGTGTCCGAATGCGACTGCTTGGAAGAGGAAATGGATATCGTATGAAACACAACAAGAAATTGAGAGCATATTACTGCAGAGCATATTAATGCGTATGTGTATTTTATAGCAAAAGTTCATTGTTTTCAATTGGTAGTATGTGTTCGTTTTATGGCGTGTAACCATTTAATATTCATACAGAGAGAGAGAGAGAGAGAGAGAAAGAATTATACTTCTACATGCGTCATACACTGTTGTGTGTACCATTGTAAATAAAATATGCTCAAAATGTACTTTTGTATTTCATTTATGGGAGTCTCAGATACATCATTTTCGGTGTGTTCGAATCCAAAATGCACTTTGTCCAAAATGTTTCTAACAATAACTCGGCTATTACTGAAAAGCTGATTTTTGTAATCATGCCATCTCAACTTGTAGTACTTTAATTAACATATAAAATTAACAGTTTACTTGAATCCGTGATAGTTTCGGAGCTATTAGTTTTTCTGCTCTCCTGATTTTATATATATATATATATATATATATATATATATATATATATATATATAGAGAGAGAGAGAGAGAGAGAGAGAGAGAGAGAGAGACTTAGCGCTTTTTGCGTTGCAGCTCCTCATATAACATTTAACTAACGTAGATGTGCTCAGATTTGGACATCAATTCATAGCGGACCATTTTTTTATATGTTATGTGGATCAATTGCGGTGGACACAGTAATCCTCTTCTTTGGCCAACAGCCGAAGTAGATATGAGATGAACTTGAAGTAGGCCTATTGTCGGCAGCAACTGTAGCCGCAGTTGCTCGCGTTGAGTGACACAACTAAAAAGGCGTAATAATTCAATGGCATTATATTATCATTTCAAACTTAAGATATAGTAGCCCTACCCATAAAATTCACTTGTCGAAGATTCGAATAGAAACTACGGAAGTTTAAATAATACAAGATCTTACGCAGTGTACGATAGGTAATCAAGTAATTTTGCTTCACTTTTTTTTTCTTCTTTTCTTTCTTTGTTGTTTGATAACTCACTACGGCGGGAAACAACGTGTTTCTCTTAGCTAATTACGTTCGGTGTTATCGTACTGTTACTAATTTATCGCCCGAGGTCTTACTCTGTATGGAGTCGCTCTATTTGCATCTTTCTGTCCGCATAGAATCATTTGCAGCATTCTTACAGTGTTGTTATAATTATTGATTAGTTGCGAAGTTGTTAGTAAAAGGAGCAAAGAATTATAATAAAAACTGCAAAATTTAAGGTCTGTAAAACTTTACTCATGTCTATAGGATGGATAGGTGTATGTATAAAGGTAACCGAGAAGTTCTTTTGCTTTTTCACCCACCACCTTCGAACATCGATATGTCACCTAAAATGTACCTGGAAGATCCAGCATTGATGACCTTCTCCTTCTCTGAACCGTTAGTGCCACCATTAAAGCGCAGCATGGCCGTTTCGTAACCGCCAGTGCCGCCATTAACCCACCATACAAATCCTTCACTGTCCCCTTTTAATCATCTACTCTCAATTTTGGGAACAACGTATTGGTACTTAAGCGCTGAAACTTCTATACCACTACATGGTTAAAATACAAATATAACTGCCACTTCAGCGTGGTACTTGTGCGAACTCGAAATATTTTAACAACCGTTCTAGCGAAGCAGCACTGGCTATAACAACAGGTAGAAGATGTAAAATCCAATAGTATCTTAAACTGAAATATAATAATCATATTTTTTTTCGAATTTAAATATAAAATGAACATAAAACACTGTGTGACATCTCGACTCACCTTGCTTTCAACCTTCTAATGTTAACATCCACGTCTTCCATTTCCCTGAGATTAAAATTATTGACCGAAGAGAATCTGACCTTCTTATGGCTTTCTACCTTCACACAAACAAATACGAAAACTTTATTACAATCAATACACAAAATATAAATTTCTCTTCAGGACTAAACTAAACAGTAAGTATAACATTAGATATCGTATTCTCGCGTGTATGAGCTGCAACTTTCACAAAGATAGTGTCAAAATTAGAGGTGTGGCTTTTACACTCAAATGTAAAATAATAGACATTTATGAAGTATTTGAATATGTTACTCGTAAAATGTACACAGCTTCTTATCTGAGTTACAAAACAGATTCGTTAAAGGTAAATTCAACTACATAAAATGTGGCTGAAAAACTATTCTAAATACATTAAACAAAACAAAAACTGTGCAAACACAGAAAAAGGATTCTAGCTTTGAAACTATGTGTATAAATAAATCTATGGCCTATGGTGTCCGGCGGTTCAATGCCGCGTTCACAAAAGCTCTCCATTGACTCCTGTCAGCCAGCTGGATCCAGTTTCTACTTTGTATTCCTATTTCTGAGAGATCCATCTTAATATTGTCCTCCCACCTGCGTCTCGGTCTTCCTAATGGTCGTTTTCAGATTGGATTTTCAAGATTTAAGGTGGGACAATGTACACCTCTAGTATAGTGTTCATGCCCTATTCATAAGAAGAAACTAATGTATTCGTCCATATGTTTCAATAAAGACTGATTTTAGTAGATCTTGGAGCAATACATTGAAAATCCCTTCTCATGTTAATCGAAAACTCGTACTTCGCACGGAGAGGTCAAGGTATCATATCAATATATCATATCTGATGGTAAAGAAATGAGTAGAATCCATGTCAGTGACCGATAAAACTTTGAATTTGACATTAATATCGGTCATTTTGGACATGTTATTTTTCACGCCTCCTACTGCCCCCTGACGATGGGGGCTACAGTTGGACTTGAACAGCAACGGGATTGTTACTATTCATTTCATTGACCCCGAAAACTAAGAATTTGATATTAATATCTGGCGGCCCATGTATTTATCATCTCTCTTTATGCATACATTTTGACCTCCCATAATTTCCCTCCCACGCCGAAATTCGAGAAAAGGGCTTCGTAGGCGATTTGATCAAATGAACACATATCCGTGCATAAATCTGGCGGTTCAAGTTCACTTCTTTCTATGTGGAAAGCTAATGATGAACAGACATACACATTACATTATTATTATTATTATTATTATTATTATTATTATTATTATTATTATTATTATTATTATTACTATTATTATTAAAGATTGATGCATACCGAGGTGCTACCCAAAATATCCGTTTTTTTTCTTTTTTTTTACGGGGCGAACCAATAGCAGTACGACATTCCGCCGCTAGATGTCTCGAGGTATTAGCCACTGCACCAGTAAGTTGCGTCCTCTCTGTCACATTCAGTTGTGAGTTGTGGTTGTGCGTGTCA
Source organism: Thermobia domestica (assembly GCF_964235325.1). Taxonomy (NCBI): domain Eukaryota; kingdom Metazoa; phylum Arthropoda; class Insecta; order Zygentoma; family Lepismatidae; genus Thermobia; species Thermobia domestica. The sequence goes on from NC_137468.1 coordinate 4,805,418, forward strand.
GAACGTGTTTCAGTGCTTCTGCGATTTGTCAAATGGCTGACGTTCAGAAGCAACGAATTTGCATCAAGTTCTGTGTCAAGTTGAAGAAAATCTGCAGCCGAAACCCCTCACATGCTGAAAGAGGCATTTCATGAGAGTGCACTGAGTCAAGCAATAACATTTGAGTCAGGGTGGATCCAGGGGAGCGATCGGGGCAATCGCCCCCCCCCAGAAGAGGAAACTTTATTGTTTTATATATATAAATAAAATCCATCCCAGAGTTTGGAGCCCTTAAAAGTAGCATTATGACAATCCACCGTCCCCCCCAGAAGTCGGTCATGGATCCGCCCCTGATTTGAGTGCTTCAAGCGTTTCAAAGAAGGCCGCGAATCTGTGGAAGATGACAAACATTCTGGCTGACCGTCAACATGCACAACACCGGAAATGATCATGAAAGTGTGTGATGTCATTCGCGAAGACAGAAGGCAGACTGTTCACGATGTTTGTAACAGATTTCGATTACGGTACATGTCAACGAAATATATCCAATGAACTGAACATGAGACGAATTGCAGCGAAGTTTGTCACTCTCCTTCTCAGAATGAATCAAAAAACCTCAAATTCATACATGCACTGAGCTGTAATAAACAGTTCGAGAGTGTCCAGACTTCTTATCCAGAATCATTACAAGTGATGAATCTTGAGTTTATGGTTATGACCCGGAAACGAAGAAGCAGCAATCATCACAATGGAAGTCGCACCCATTCCAATGCTTTAAAAAGCTCGATAAGTTCGCAGTAACATGAAGTCGATGCTGATCATGTTTTTCAACATTCGAGGAATTTGTTCAACATTAGGAGTTTGTTTCACCTGGTCAAAATGTCAACGGGAAGATTTACTGCGAGGTTTTGAAGAGACAAAGAAGATGTTCGTCGCAAACGGCCATAGCTGTGGCAAACGAAAGACTGGTTGCTGCACCATGACAATGCGCCCGCGCACACCTCACTCGTTGTGAGAGGATTCCTGACCAAAAACAATATGGTAACCGTCCCTCACCTTCCCTCTGCCGTGTCGTGACAAAACGCTGTAACTTTGGCGGAGAAGTTTTGCGAAAATGAGCCGTAAAGTTTTCATCCGAAAATGTGATCGGTATCGTGTAGAACCAGTGTAACTAGGCAATAATGGTCAACCAATCAATTTTCACCAAATTTAATCACACAACATGCATTTACGTAACATTACATGTAACCACGTGTTTCCAAAGTCAAGATACACTGGTTCTACACGATACAGATCACATTTTCTGATGAAAACTTTACGGCTCATTTTCGCAAAACTTCTCCGCCAAAGTTACAGCGTTTTGTCACGACACGGCAGCCCTACTCCCCTGACCTATACCCGCACGACTTCTGCCTGTTCCCGAAGTTGAAACTCGCTTTGAAATGGAAGGGCGACATTTGGACTCAATTGAAGACATCTAAGTGGAATCGCAACGAGTCCTGAACACCCCTCACCCTGTGGACTTTTAGGAATGATTCCAAAAGCGAGAACAACGCTGAGATCCTTGCATACATCCCGGAGGGGTCTACTGTGAAGGTGTCGGAGGAGATTAGGACGTAAGTATAGTTTTCTGATTTTTACAATGACATTCTCGGATATTTTGAGTAGCACCTCGTATTGGAAAATGAAATACGAAAAAACATATTGATACAGCAAGGAAACAAAACCAGCTTACAGGAACATCAAAATGATCAGATTTCCTCATATATTTGCGTGCTTGTGAACTGTTCTGCTCTCTTGACTTCGCAGCTACAACAAGAAAAAAATGAAAAGGAAAAATTGTGTGTTGAACTATATTATTATTAATAATAATAATATTCAACATGACACAATTAATGGTAAACGGAATAACATCTTTTAAAAAAGCATGAATAAACTTGTTAAAATAGGTATCTTTTATTTAATACAGATAAATAATTTCAAAAGTTCTTGATTCTGCTACAACTACACTTTTATTTTTGTTTTGTAAGAAGAAACAAAATATTTAATGAGGAAACAAAACTGACACAACATTCATAATTTCATCTCAAAATATCAAGATTAATTTTTAATTTATTTCTCAAAATAGGGACTAGGATTGCCAACTCTGGAAATAAAATATTCGGCACTCGTTTATAATCCTGAAAACAGATGAAGAATAATTGCAGTTTAGACCTTGAAACTTTAAAGAATACCGCTCAGTTGGCAACCCTCACAGGGACATTTAGGATGTCCAATTTTGATCATTTCGAACATATTACATATTTAAGATTTCTCTAGAGCTCTTTTCACTGTCTAAAATATAGATGCTCACACAGTTGAGTCCCGATTATCCGAGCTAATGTGGACTGGATCTAAAACTCGGTTAACACAGATGGATACGTGGATAATTTTGGAAAAAGAAAATAATTTCATAGTCTTTTCCTACGTTAAGATGGCTCGTTTTTGGCCTCTATATTGCGCAGACGTCGCAACATCATAATGTCAGCTGGTGCAAGTCGTTTTCGCTGTTCGATGTAGAGCCGTGCCATCAAACTGCAACTCAAAACGTGCAACAAATAAAGCTTTTCGCTTAAGTGTGACAACGTCCGGCGGAGTCGTTATCTTTACGACAGCTTTAATTTTGCTTTTTTTTCTGAAATAAATGCCTGCAAACTGCCTGAATAGTAACCGGATTAGTTGTTAAATTTTTGTTTGTTTGTTTGCATTAAGCTCGGATAACACGAAACCTCGGATAATCGGTACTCTACTGTATATTGTCAATAACTCTTATAATGTTAAAAATAGTGTTAAATTATCCATATATTTAAACGGAGTGCACAAACTTTATGTCTAATTTCCTCACAACTTTGGACTTGAATTCCTTGTACTTTGGATGAGCCATTTCTTTGAACAATTTTAACGTGAAAAATAACAAACTATATTTGTTTCAATATCGAGAGAATAGTGAAACATTTCCTGTCGTCTACGTGCTAAATATATGCTTTACTGAATCTGTTCAGAATGATTCCTGTGCAAGAAAGAACAACTGAAGAGACTTTCGACCTCCAATTAGTTAGTATAATTATTTACTGTTATGCTGACTATCGCAAACTAAAACGTAAATTTTGTGTTGAGTTAACGCAAACCGCTATAGAATGAGGTCCAACTACATCTGTAGCCCTAAGTAGACTAATGGTCGTCATCGTTGGGAATTGGAAATTTCGATAACAAAGTTGGAAAACGTTCACATAATATAGTTTAAAATGTTTGTTGGTCAGCCAACTATTTGCAGTCATTTAGTTGATATAATAATCAACGTATCTCTAACTAACTAACTCTATGGCCTATGGACCCGGATGTTCAATGCCGCGTTCACAAAAGCTCTCCACTGACTTCTATCCTTAGCCAGTGGGTCCAGTTTCTACTTTCTATTGATATTTTTGCGAGATCCATCTTAATATTGTCCTCCCATCTGCGCCTAAGTCTTCCCAGTGGTCGTTTTCTGGTTGGATTTCCAGATAAGACTTTGAAAGCGTTGCTACTTTCTTCCATCCTGGCTACATGACCTGCCCACCTGAGCCTCCTAGACTTGATGACCCTAACAATGTTTAGTAAACCGTATAAATTATGTAATTCCTCGTTATGAAGTTTCCGCCATTCCACATTCCCGTTCCTCTTGGGTCCGAATATTCGTTTAAGGATCTTGTTCTAAAATACTTTCAGTCTATGTTCTTCCCTCAGAGTAAGCGACCATGTTTCGCAACCATACAGAACAACAGGCATGATTATCGTTTTGTATATTTTAAGATTCAAATTTCTCGACAGAATTCGCGACGACAAGAGATTTTGAACCGAATAGTAACACGAATTCCCTGCTTTTAGTCGACATTTAATTTCTTCGTGAATATGATTTTCGTCTGTTAATATTGATCCTATATATTTGAAACTATTTACTTTATGAAAAGTATTATTTAATATTTTAACGCTTCCACAATTCGTTGTATTCCGGTCCCGACGCACTTCCATGTATTTAGTTTTCTCTGCATTTACTTCTAAACTCATGTCCCTGCAAGCGTTTAATAAGATCTCTGCATTTCTTTCTATTGTTCTCCTATCATCACCTATTAAATGTACATCATCAGCATATGCCATAACCTGTTGAATACCGTTCAACTCTAGTCCCTGGTTGCTATCTTTGATTTTCCTTATAGCGTATTCCAGAACGAAGTTAAATAATAATGGCGACAACGCAGCTCCTTGTTTCAGGCCATTTTCCACGTGAAATCTCGTGGACAAAAATTTTCCTACCCGGACTTTACTTTGGGATTCATTTAAACATATCTTAATTAATCTAATTAGCTTTCTCGCTATTCCAAGTTCTATAAGAACGATGTATAATGTTTCTCTACTAACCAATCGTACGCCTTTCTAAAATCAATAAATATTTGATGTACCGGGGTGTTGTATTCCCACTTTTTTCGAGTATTTGGCGAATGGTAAATATTTGGTCGATAGTTGATCGATTTAGTCTTAATCTGCACTGATAATCTCCAATAATTTCATCTGCGTAAGGAGTCAGTCTTGCTAATAGAATATTTGAAAGGATTTTATAGCATGTTGACAGAAGAGAAATGCCTCGATAATTATTACAGTCAATTTTGTCGCCCTTCTTATGAATTGGAACAATGATTGATTCTTTCCACTCTTGTGGTAATTTTTTCTTGTTCCAGATAAGGAGAATGAGTTTGTCTATCTTGTTCCATAATTTTTTGCCACAAGCTAAAATTAACTCAGCCGGAATTTCTTCTACACCCGGAGATTTGTGTTTCTTTAATTTCTCTATAGCGGTTTCTACTTCTATTTGGTTGGTTCTGGAATATACGGTTCTGCGGTGTGTATCTCCTTTTCTCCCCGCACATTAGTTTTTGGCTGCGTGTTCAGTAAATCGTCAAAGAAATCTTTCCATCTATTTAAGATGCTATTCGTATCAGTGAAAACTGTACCGTCAGTTTTCTTTAATATATAAGCACGAGGTTGATAGCCTTTCTTAAATTCGCTGATCCCCTTATACATGTTCCAGATGTTTTTATTTTTACTATTATCTTCAAGTTCCTTAATTTTAGCTTTCAAAAAATCGCGTTTCTTTGTTCTAAAAGTTTTGGAAGTTTCCCGCCTGATACCTGCGAAATTTTGTGTAGTTATGTCATTCGGATTTTGTAGCCAGCGTAGTTTTGCCTGTTTTCTCTTCTCTGCTAGTTTAATGCATTCCTGGTCGAACCATGGTTTGTTCCTACGTATTTCCGCGTGTCCCAATTTTTCTTTTGCTGAAATTTTAATGCCATCTTTAATTTCAATCCAAGTATTCTGAACAGTAGTGCACTCCGAATCTTCTAAAACCGATAATCTATTCGAAACTTCAATCTGGTATTCCTCTCTTACCTGGCTCTCTTCTAATTTCTTTAAATTAAATCTCTTCGTTTTCGGACATTGAATATTACTTTTATTTAACGATAATCTCTCTCGTATTATCGCTGCTACCAGGTAGTGATCAGTGACACAATCAGCCCCTCTAAACGACCGGACGTCAATTATGCTAGATTGCCTTCTTCTATCTACTAAAAAGTGATCAATTTGATTATGTGTTTTTCCGTCTGGTGATGTCCAAGTGTATTTATGAACGTCGCGATGTGGGAATTTTGTACTCTTCACGATTAGGTCTTTGGATGTTGCAAAGTTCACGAGTCTAACACCGTTGTCATTACTTTCCTTATGCAGACTTTCGTTCCCTATAATCGGTCTGAAAATATCCTCTCGTCCTACCTTCGCATTGAAATCCCCTAATAGAATTTTCATATGGTATCGCGGGAGTTAGTCAAATATCCGTTCCACTTATTCGTAAAAACTGTCTTTTATATCGCCATCCTTATCTTCAGTTGGGGCATGTACATTTAAAACAATAACATTACACCACCGTCCCTTAAGAGTAATAAAAGAAAGTCTGTCAGTAACAAATTCAACCCGTTTAATTGCTGGTAATATTCGTTTGTGAACGAAAAACCCTGTTCCTAACTGGTGATTTTTATTTGCTTCCCCGTAAAAGAACGTAAAATTTCCGGAATTCACAGATCCATTTCCTTCCCACCTAACTTCCTGAACTCCTACTACGTCCATCCTGTATTTCTCTAACTCACTCGTTACGGATTTTAACGCGCCTGCGCTATAAAGACTTCTAATATTCCATGTTCCAAATCTCATGTTCATTTTCTTTTGCTGAGGTCGTGCCAAGTTATCAGTCCTTGTCCGAGGCTTTTGTGAATGTTTCTGAACAAGTGCCTTTTTTTTTTTTTTTTTACAGGATGAGGTTGTTAGCCATACCCAAACCCCCAAGCTGGAGGACCACTCCTAGTCGTCTGTCAGCGACTGCTTATTCAGTATATTCGCAGCTAACCTCTATATCTAGAGGCCTTCTCCTCGATCTGCAACCTGAGGACGCATTGTGGTGACAGGAACCCACGTTGCACGGATCAACGTATCTCAAACTGGTCAACACCGGTACCTTCTGTGATTTTACGAGATTTACCGGTTGCTATAGGAATCAGAGCCGAAATAAGCTTCACTCCTAAAATATTGAGCCAATGAGAATCCTTGATCTCAACACAAAAACAGATTTGGCCAAAAGGCGTAAATTATTTTTATTATTATTTATTTTATTTAAGTTTAGGGTCTCCTTCAACAGCAAGGCTATATGAGATGTGGACTGACAATATAACGTGGGATCCGAACCACATGACGCGTAAGTTGAGGTAATAAAGGTAATTGGCTATTCCAACAGTTTCGACCTCCGAATTGCAATTTTACTTTTGTCGTAGGGAAGCTATGGTAGCAAATGCACAGCAAAGCAACCAATGGCAATATAAGTAGTTGGTTACCCTACCACTTCCCATTGTTAGTTAGGCCTACTGTTTGTGTTACCATGGATTATTGTAGTATTGCTTTCAAATAATAGGTTATCGTACACAACAAAAACATACATTTAAAACAAAAAGGACTCACCATTTGTGTCCTATCAATATTTCGTCGCCAATAATATCGATGACTTTATTAAATTTGCTACCATTCTCACAGTACTTGTTTAAAAGGTTGGGTAGGGAATGTCAGGTATCACAGAGATAAATTTACATGAAAAGAAAAAATGATAACCTACAAACTGAAAATCTACTTGTGTTCCAACCATTAACTGAAAACTATGGTGGTTTACTAACAAAAAATGTTTCCAGTTCATGATTACGACATAATAAGAAGATTCGTATATTATCAAGAAGAAGCAAGAGGATTTTCTTTACACAAATTTATCTTCAAAAAAGAGAACATTTCCTAAACTATCCTTTCTAAGTGCTGTGAGGTGGATGACAAAGTTAATAGTCATCGAAATTATCTGTACTATTTATAAAGGTAACCAACAAAGTTTTGTTGCTTTTTGTGGAGGTTTGTGTTCAATTGGACCTCACACCGTGAGTTCAATGCGAATGGAGATAAGGCAAAGGTCAGTTGTTGGTGTGGATATACCCAACATACTACCTGGTTGTGGCAGACAGATTGAACATGGGACCTCCACAGAGCGTCATAAGGGCGTTTATGCTGTACGAGTTCAAACTAGAGTCAAACGCCGCTGCAGCGGGGTGGAAGATATTCTAGGCCTTTGGTGGGGGTATCATGACAACGAGGACAGTCCAGCGGTGGTTTAGCGAGTTTAACGAGGTGACAAAACACTGGAAGCCGCATCACGTGCCGGAAGACCAACACATATACAAAATGAAGATCTTCAGGCAGCAATTGAGGCGAACAGTGGACAGATATGTGAGGAACTGCAACTACAATTCAATGGAGTGGAGAAACCATTTGGCAGTACCTCCATCAACTTGGGAAGCACTACGAGTTGGATCTATGGGTCCCACATGATTTGATTCCGGGCCATAACGCAACGCGAGCAGACTCGTGTGTTTCTTCGGTGTCGTGTCTAAGGAGGGAACCATTTCTGGACAGGGTGTCAACATTGGTAAGAAGTAGGTCATGTACGAAGCTCCACGGCGCTGTCATCATTGGTTAGCATCCCATGAACCGGTTCCAAAACAGCCGAAACCAGCGCTGCACCAGAAGGTCCTCCTGTGTGTTTAGTAGAGTGCTCGCGGGATCATGCATCAGGAACTGTTACCAGCTGGTCAGAGCATCACTGTAACTGTGTACTGTTAGCAGTTGAGCCATGTTCAAGAAAAACTCAAAACTCTGGTGCCAGCGCTTCTGAATCGCAAAGAGGTCCTCGTGTTACAGGACAACGACAAGCCCCACGTAGCTAGGATGACCCGGGACACTATTCTACGATTTGGATGGGAAACACTATTGCATCCGCCATGCTTCCAGGACATTTCACCGTCCGATTATCACCTGTTCCATTCATTGGATAATCACCTTAGAGGACGCCAGTTGAAATCCCTAGTAGAGATACAAAATGCTCCTTTTTTGCTTTACGGTCCAGCAAGTTCTACAGCAATGGAATCCATGGCCTTCCAGAACGTTGGGAGAAGGTCGTCGATGCTGATGGGGACTATTTTTGATCTTCCAGGTAGGTACATCTTAGGTGAGATATTGATGTTCGAGGGTGGTGGGTGGAAAAGCGACAGAACGTTCTTCGTTGCCTTCATAATATATAAAATAACATATGCATGTGTGTCTGTCATCAAATTTATGCATTTTTTATGAAGTCGCACTAAAGCCGCCAAACTTTGTATACATGTACGTATATCTTTATCTAATCTAATCATGTCAGAAGCTGTTTCTCAATTTTCCATTCGAGAGGGGATTGAGTGGGTCACACATTCTGGAGGTTCAAAAAAGTATAAGAGTATCTCAGAAGCCCTTCAAGTTGAACGACGAACGCTGCTCAACGGTTTTACAGGTTAGATCATGTTCAGTTCTGCAAAGAACAGAAACTTCTGCTAGTAAGCAATAAAATATTGATAGAGCATATATGTTAATTTGTTTTATTGGTGGGGGCCGCGGTGGCTCAGTGGTAGAGCGTTCACCTCTGGTGCTTGGGGTCCCGGGTTTGATCCCAGCCCCGCCAAGTGAACTTTGTGGTGGACGAACACCGTGGCGTGGGTTTTCTCGGGGCTCTCCCGTTTCCTCCCACTTTCTTCATTCCACCATTTTCATTCATTACTCATCATCACCGTCTCCTTTAGCCTAACCGGCATAACCGTGGGACGTAAAACTCAAAGATTTCATTTCATTTCGTTTTATTGGTCTTATATGGCGCGTTCAATGCACAAGCGAATCAAGTCTACCTTCGGTCATTTTGGACACATTTCATCTTTAAGATGTACATCTATAGCTGAAAAGATTCATTTAGGATTTTAGATTTTTGCTTTCGTCATCTATGACCAGCCCATCAGATATGAGGGATGACGTCTCTCGCCGAGTACACTATCCGGGGAAAGGGAAGCGGCCTGGGACCTATATATTACGGCCTGGGACCTATATACCTGGGACCTATTCACACCGGCATTTGTTTGGTGTGAATGAGGAAAACCCAGGAAACCCTCATTCAGGATGGCTGGCCTGAAAGTTTTTCTTACACTTTTTGGACCGAGTGACCCCACCGGGAATCGAACCCGGGCCACTCGCACCGAAGGCGAGAGCGTTAGCGACTACGCTACACGGGGCCACTGAAAATATTCATGTCCAGATAATGTAAACAGTAGTGTGGTATCAGATTTTTTCAGGGAAGACAAGATTGTTCGCCGACGTCAGAGTTTCTTGCTTTTTATAAGTATACTACACAATTTATTAAACAATATATGTGTTAAATTATCTAAAACAAAGAGTTGTGAATGGACCCAGTATTCATAATCTACACGAAAATAGAAGAAAGCTTGAGAATCTATTTACGTTCCGTAAATATAGCTTTTAGGCTTAGAGTAACCTCACTACTGTAACATGTAAACACTGATAATTGCAGATTCTTTAATTATACGACATTATTCCAATGAGAGTGATTCAATTACTAAAAAGATCATACAATACAAACAACAATACTCATTCACTAGAGCAGAGATTCTTCCATTAAAGAAAATATAGATGGAAGTTCAAAAAATAATATGTAATACAACTTTCTTTGAACAGATTCACAACTACCGATCAATCCTAATCAAAATATGTGCAAACTTCTGTGGCACTTTGAGCCAAGTACAAACATTCTGTAGCACTTTGTGTCATTTCCAATTCCCAACAATAGGGGAGAGTTCCCGATATCGCACCGGGTTCTAAATCACACCACCCCTAGTTTAAAAAGAACCGTAGTACTAACATGTCATCCGATAGTTAAATTAAATACCTAAGCATACTCCAATAATTGCACAGTAAAGTGACGACATTCAGTAAGTTATGTGTGTGTGTGGTGTGTGTGTGTGTGTGCAGTTGCAGTACAATAAAATTGTAGTATTTCTTACTAATTTTCTGGGTATTTCATAGCAGAATAGAAATTAAGGTAGGTTTCAATAAATAGTAATAAACAAAATACCATTAATAGTATCGTGACAATCTCAAGTTATGCTTTTGTAAATTTGTGAGGTATGTAAAAAATCATTCAAAAAATGGCATAATTTCCCAAATCGCAGAACTATCGTGTATTCGAAATCGCACCAGTGCAGCTTTGACTCCCGTGATGTAATTGTTTTTCCTGGCTTCTTTCTCGGTATAATTCACACAAGATGGGTACACGCCAATATGGAAAATGGTCTCCGGAATCTATGAATCCTGCTTTGAAAGTGTATAGGGAAAATAAAGTGAAAATAAATGAAATAGAAAGTAAGTACTGTATTCCAAAGAAAATATTTTCGCGACACTACCGCGGTGAGGTGGCATATGGAACTGGAAAAACGGAAAATCGTCAAAGCTACCAGAAAGGGTTCATGAAATCATTTCGCTGTCCAGTCCAATAGCAGGAGGAAGTAGGCCTACCACAGACAACAATAGAGAACAGAAGTTTTCCCGTCAAGTCCTTACAAAAAACATCTTGAAGAACGACAAAGGCAATCAAGGGTATCCAATTGTGTGGAGAGACCTGGTCTTTCTGAACTGGGAGCTAGGTTTGTGTGTGCTTCAGGAAACCTTAACACCAAAAAGTGTACTCGAAAAGTAGATACATCAAAATCACGAAGCTCCAAGCTATATATTCGCAGTGTTTCAAATGTGGCTATTGAACAAGATCGGTTTCATCCTTTGTGAACAAAATTTAGTCGAAAATATGATACAGAGTGTTTTGTGTGAAGTCTGGATACATGAGTCTTGTGCTGGTGTTTCAGGAGATGAACATACATTCCAATGTAAATATAATGTGTAACTGTCCATGTTTTCCATAAATACAGATACGTTTACGTTTCATAGGATTATGAGCAACATTGCTCATGGATTATTCTTATTGAATCAACAATATGGATATTTTTTTCCTTTCCTTATGATATATTCTTCCTAGTATTAATAACACTCAGATGAAAGAATTGTGATACATCATAGAAATATTAATTTGTTTTATTTATAGGTTGCATTTGTACTTAGCTTATTTCTAAGGTGTTATTTCTGTGCTCGGTTATTTACATTGCAGTTTTTTCTCTTTAAAGATGTATTATTCCTCATCTTAATAAAACATGGATAAAATAATGTGATATTCCATGGAAATGATAATTTGTTTTATCCATATACTTTACTGCAAAATTTGCATGTATTCAGATAGCGCTGCGATTTTGACTTCACATAGTGCGATTTGGAAAACCTGTTGCGTAAATCGCACCAATCGCAGGCTTCTAAAATATCGTAATTTTTTTTTTATCATGATAGTGATAAGATATCGTTATGAAATCACTGTGAAAGGATCGGAAAACTATAAAGTTCAATACGATCAAAAAAATCATTTTAAATTTCTTCAAAAGTTTTGAATTAAAACCGTTTCTGTAAAAAGTGGTGCGATTTTGGCTACTATCCCCTATGTTTCTCAAACTCAGCGGGAAGAACAATTGTCCCTTCCGTTCTCTCCACATGACGTTCTTGGTAGTATATAACTCTATGATGTAAATGACAGTGTTAGCTTTTCCACGTACAACTTTGGTACTTGGTCTTAATTCCCTTGTTATTTGAATGACCCCTATGTTTGACTAAGTAATTAAAGCCGTGACTTCCATAACCGCTCAAGTCCAGCTGAAAAGATATTGAGAAACTCAATAAAAACTGAATATTGGTTGGAAATCAGATCTTTCATACTTAGTAACATTTGTTATTCAGCAAAGTGTAAGTATGAAAAAAAAAGTCTGATTTCCAAGACGACTCGATCGGGAGAGTAATGCTCCCGCAAGTACGTTTTTCGCGCGCTACTCTAGCCAGCTGTTTTACGCGCTATCCTAGCCAGTTGTTTTAAGTCGGTCACAAAATTTATATCATGGAGTACAAGGGGAACAAAACGAGCCCTGCGGGGCTTCTAACCCGTTCCTACTACTACTACTACTTATCTGTACTAAAGTAAGTAAATCACTTTTTTGAGTATTTTCATATTATTTTAATTTAAAAAGTGTTATAAAAATGTAAAAAAAAAAACTCCCTCGGGCCAGGTTTGAACTCACACTACAAGAGACTTTTTGTTAATGGTATATAGCGCTAGCCCACTCGGCCACGAAGACTAACAGCAACAAGCGTTTGATTTCTGCTATTTGACTACAATGTGGCAAGAAATGAATAGCGCCAACCAATCACAACTGCGTTTTTCGTTTCTACGTCCGGGAGCATTACTCTCCTGAGCTAGTCCTTTTCCAAGTTCACATTTCCAACCAATATTCAGTTTTTATTGAGTTTCTCAATATCTTTTCAGCTGAACTTGTACGGTTATGGAACTCATCTCTTCAATTGAGTCTGATATTTCATGCTGATTTGAAATTAAAGATACTTAGATGTTGTTTTTTTTCTTTTTACGGAAATGTTATTGGAAAAAAGTGTAGAGGACAAACCCTTCTTCCAATTTTCTTCCTTTTTCCTAATTTATTGTCATCTTACCTTTCCTTTCTTCCATAGTATCCAAAACTAATTCCCGTACTTTGGTGCCCCATTTTGCAAGCCTAGGGAAATGAAGAAGTTCAGAGTAGCAGACATAATTACTTAAGCAGAACAATGGACGAATAATTCAATAATAATAATAATAATAGTCACAAAGTTGCTTAGGAAGCGTCTATACAGGGTATTTCAAAACAACACGACAACGTTTGGGAGGTGATTCCTGACACCAAGATAAGACAAAAAGTATAGACCAACCTGGGTGCACAAATGCTTCCTTTCGGAGTTATAAGCTGCCGAAAACATGAAAAAATGAACTTTGAAGGTCCATAGCTCCAACGTAGTCGGATCAAGGCTTGACTTAGGAACTAGTATTTCTATGTGCCCTAACCAAATATCCTTTTTCAGAACCCTGCGATACACATGCAACAATTTTTATACAGGGAATTTGGCTACAGCTATATAACTTGAAGTACTCCCCAACTACCTCTATAAAAATTGTTGCGGAAGTACTCAAGATTCTGAAACTTAGGTATTTGGATAGGGCACATACTAATTCCTAAGAGAAGTCTTGCCCCGACTACGGTAGGTTCCATAGTTTTGGAGCTACGGAACTTTAACCCTTTTAAATTATGATGGCACAACACCTGTGCCATGGCGTCGACCTTCGGAATTTGCTTTATAAGTCTCTAGTAAAGCTTTCTAAAGCGTGTTTTTTGCATTCATTCAAATATGGAAGCATCATAGAACATATTTTATGCGCATTTTGCAGCCTCGTGTGCTCTGTCTCAGGGCAGTGACGTCACAAACATGGACGATGGGTTTTAAAAAAAGGGTATATTTGGGAAGTTTTTTCAAAAATTCCCTGACACAGTACCATTTACCCTAGAATCATGGTTTGTACCTCGTTGGTTTCGTTATAAGACATGCTTTCGAAATGTACTACTCAAATTTCCCTATCGTGTACCAGAAGCGGGAAAATCTCGTCCAAAATGGAAAAAAAGGGGCTTTTTTAGAAAAATTCCCCTTTTCCCCATATTTCTCTTTACACGATAGCGAAATTTGAGTGGTACCATTTGAAAGGCTGCCTTACGCTGAAGAAAATGAGGTATGACTCATGTTACTAGAGTCAACAGACGTGTGTCAAAAAAAACTCGATTTCTTTATTTTTTTAATTTTTTACACATTTTTAGTCAATTACTTTAGTAAAGTATCTACAGTATTATCACTATTTATTCTAAAGTCATCGTACATACCTCGTTTTCTTTCGCATGAACCAGTCTTTCAAACGGAACCATTCGCATGTCTCTAGCGTGTACCATACTGGAGAAAATTTGCAAAAAAGGGAAATTTTTGTTAAAAATTACCTTTTCCCCGATTTTGGGCCCCTCTGGCCGGCCCCCGTGTCACCCCACAGAGCCCTAAAAAATCTCAAACATACTAAATACTATGCGTAATAACTGTACGAAGTTTCAATGTTATATCTTGAAAAATGTTTATATAAAAATGGGTTATCCATTGTTCACATAGGGGAAAGCTGATACTGTTTGCACATGAGGCAATATTTTTTCCTCTCTTATTTTGCAAGATATAACATTGAAACTTCGTACAGTTATTACACATAGTATGTAGTATGTTTGAGTTTTTTGGGGCTCTGTGGGTTGACACAGGGGCCGGCCAGAGGGGCCTAAAATCGGGGAAAAGGGATTTTTTGACAACAATTTTCTTTTTTCGCGAATTTTCTCCACTATGGTACATGCTAGAGACATGCGAGTGTTGCCGTTTGAAAGACTGGTTCATGGTAAAGAAGCCGAGGTAAATTCACGTTCCCACAATGAACAGTCATCATGATGATAATGATAGTATAGAAATTCACTAAAAAGGTATTATCAAGGGAAAATATGTAAATCGGCTGTAGCATCAAAACTATTCATCCCAAGGCCACTCTTTGTATCTCATTCTCTTCACCATAAAGCAAAGTTTTTTTAGTAGCATTCGCATGATCGTATCCTATACCAAAGGGGATATATTCGCGATAAAAAGGGATTTTTAAAAAAGAAAATCCCTTTTCCCCACTTTGAGCGGAAATTTCCCGCACTTGGTACACTTTAGGGAAATTGTACGGACGCAGTTGGAAACACTGTTTTACTAGAAACAAAGCGGGGTATAAACCATGATCCTACGATAAATAGTCTTGATGCAATACATGATTGAGTGAAAGTCTACGAAATACCTCAAAAAAGCCATAATTTAAAAGGGTTAAAGTTCATATTTTCATGTTTTCGCAGCCTGTAATTCCGAAAGGAAGCATTTGTGCACCCAGGTTGGTCTATACTTTTTGTCTTATCTTGGTATCAAAAATCACCTCCCAAACGTTGTCTGCGTTGCTATGAAACGCCGTGTATTTGATAAGTAACTGTACAGTTTGGATAAACAACCTTCATCATTATCAACAATGTTGGGGGAACTTGCGCTGCGATCACATCATTCCTTGTAAGATAAACTTGAGCATTCTTGTTCTAATGTTTCGAAGAGTGAAAACATTTGTCAACTTGTATGTTTGAAGAAACTTTAAAATTTGCCCATACGAAACAGAATGACAAAAATTAATATATATTATATATATATATATATATATATATATATATATATATATATATATATATATATATAGTATTAAAATAAAAACTTACTAAAATAAAAAATAACTCCTTAAATTTCTTCGTGGTGGTTTATATAAAACAGGAATAATTAATGTGAAAACATTAACAGTAATCTTCTTGGACAAATTGCGTTCTGGAACATGTTAAAAACAAGTTAGCTCTGAACGTTTACAAAATTTACGCATCGGAATGTCAGCTGAGCCTAATCACTGAGAAATTAAAATACAGTTAATTTTACAATAATTATGTGATATCTTCAGATAGATAAAAGAGATCGAAATGAGCTCCTCCGTGGCTAAGTGGTTATCGTACGTGCCTTTGGGTTCGATTCCCGGCGGGGGCACATGTGGTTCGGATTCCATATTAATTAGTAAGCCTAGGTTCCGTCTCATATAGCCTCGCTGCTGAAAGGGATGTTAAACTCAAAATCAACTCAACCCATAATCGAAATGAGGGACAAGAACGCACTACATAAAAATATTTTGCATGAGGTACCGTTATCACGACTCACCTAGTAGCTTTGCGTTTGCATAAACGCGAAAATAAATGCCGATTTTCTAAGTGGATGGAAATCAAAAGCAGATAACTGAGTCCTGATAACAGTATATCATGCAAAATAATATTGTCTAACGCGCTCTTGTTCCACTTTTCGATTATCTTTTATCTATTTGAAAGTATCACATAATTACGGTAAAATTAGCGGTATTTTAATTTCGCCGCGATGGGGCCTCTTTATCTCACAAGAAGTGAAGTGACGGCAGCGAAAGTTCTCTCAACACTGTTGATAATGATGGAAATTATCCATCGGAACTGTATGGTTATTTATAAAGTATAGACTCTTACTAGTTATTATTAGGTAAATAATTATTACAGATAACTTAAATGCATAATATTGCTGAGATAATGTAAAATATCAACTATGTGATAAACATCGAAGTATTTCTATTAAGCAGTCTTTTTTACTATTATGTATTTGGTTTTTGAGTTTTGGGTCCTTTTCAACACAAAGGTACCGGTATAAAGATAAAGACAAAGATCAACATGGGTTCCGATTTACATAAGTACCAGCCAGGAATAGAACACGCTATAAAGTCATAAACATTAACTATTTATCCAAGAAAAAAGCTCATATTTCATAAATCCGATTTAAACTACTCGCCGAGCAAATCAATACGTTTACTGTAAAAATTAGTAACGTGTAATAGTTTCGCCAACTATCCACTTGGCTCCATTAGACACTATCTTCAATCTGATGGCTCAGTGGTACAATGCTCAGCTCTGCTGTGAGGAGCCTCTGGTTTGATTCCTGGTCGTTGAGTTTGTGGAGGACGACATGGCGACCGTGAGATCTTCAGGTTTATTCTGTTTCCTTCCAGATCCACATTCCACCAATATTTCATAATCTTCCAGAATTTAGGATTTAGATTTCTGGGCTTTCGGCATTTATGGCCATTTAGCATGAGCGCCCGAAGGTGGGGGCAGGGTGGGGCCTGGGACCCTCCCTGACTCAAGAAAATATATACGTAATATAGCAAATAATGTATATTAAATATCAGAAATACCAGACGTAATATACCAACCATGGAGATGGGCTCCCCTCTAGAAAATTTTCTTCGGGCGCCCCTGCCATTTAGCCTGTCACGTATCAGGGATGACGTCCCCCGGTGAGCACACTATCCGGCGAAAGGGAAGGAAGGAAGCGGCCTGGGACCTATAATTTAGGTACCATCCCAGCATTTGCGCAGTATGAATGTGGAAAACCCAGGAAAACCTCATTCAGGATAACTGGCCTGAAAAACCTTTTTACACTTTTCCGACCGGGTGCCCCCACCGGGAATAGAATCATAATTTTCCAGTCTCATTAATCATTCATGTCGTTATCCTAAAAGGCATAAATATGGATATTAAAATTACAGCAAAATCATGTCGTTCAACAAAATATATATATATATTTACATTATTTCGTCTACTATCAGATTACGTATTTATTTTTAAATAATAACACATTTAGTAAATGAAAATATTACTGATAGTTTTCCTACAATGAAAATTTTTGATGGGATTACGAAATAAACAACTGTACTCACACTGATTTATCGTAGTAAGTAGTCGTTCCTCGATCATCTGGTTGAGGAGACATCCGACAGATATTAGAGAAAGAGCAAATGTAAGTTTGAGCAAAGGCTAAAAAACCAGAGGACGGTAGGGCTTTGGCGTCGAAGTAACCTGCAAAATTATACACACATCCTTTGGATTAGTTTGTAGTAGAAAAATATACTATTACTTGCATTAAACGAATAATAGTTACCATTTCATAACACACTCGTGATATATTCCTGTTCTTATCAAGTTTAATCAAAAAGAAATATTACCAAGAGTCACCATACTTTGGAGAAAATTGAAACAGAGATCAACTTTAACATGGTGCTGAGCTGTTTTAAAACAAAAAAAATACCAGAATAGAGTACACATGGGGTTACCAGTACTTTTTTTTTAACTAGCCATGAATGATTCTAATGTTGAACCTTGCATCTGGGGACAACCTTTATATTTCCTGAAAGGATTTGTCGAGCAACTTCCAAACAGGTCTCAATTTCTTGCCCGGAAGTGACTCCGCCAATCAGGGGTGGAAATATATAGAACATCTTGACCAGGACCGGTGTTAGAAGTTTTGCCACCCTGGCCGGTACTTTCACATGCCGCCCCTTTAATATTTTCTTTCTCAAATTTTGCCGCTCCTCCATTCTTTTCTTTTTCAATTTTTTCCGTCCATCAGACTTGCCGCCCTGGGCGGTAGCACGGCTAGAACCCACCCCCTGTGCCGGCCCTGATCTTGACCTATATGTCCCATATATCAAAATGCTCTGCATGACTAGTAGATTAAGAATATATAGCCACAAAGAAAGAGCTTTTCGGATGGAGTAAATAAGCTCAAATTATCACCATGATTAGTTTTCACCTAATTAGTACCTCAAAATCTATTGAACATTTTTTTTTTACCGTGTCACCTATCAAACAACTTGTCTAGATGAGCAGTTGAAGAATATATAATGAACATACTGATTTGACAACGCATATAGGTGAAATCAAAGAAAATATAGAAGTTGAAATACACCGAATGTGTCACATCTAGCCAAAATGTTTGTCTAGTTGATGAGTCACATTAGTTGTGATACCAAATGACTAGATACACGATTTTTTGGTGACACGCGAAAACGCGAAATGTATCAGTTTTGTTTGAAAATGTTGTGTACCTAAAATATATTTTTTTCACTATTTGTTAGGCCATATAACGCTCGCGATTAAACGCGAAATTCTGTCGAATTAGCGAAATTTTGCCACAAGTCTCGATATTCCACGAAATTTACGCAAAAGTGACAGTTTTTCGACGCTTTTACGATTTATTCATTACCATTATTTGGCAATTACTAGCAACGTGCTGAAAATTCTCTTTTTTGAGAAAACAGACCACCATGAATTTTTCAAATTTTACATGCAGTTACAAAATGAGCTCCAAACGGTATCTACTGGTAAAGTGGATAGTGGAAGGAGTGTTGTGGGGTATGTTAGATACAGGGGTAAAAGTGGATCTGAAAATGTAGGGGGACGGATGATGACAAACCGTTCCCCATGCCTATCTTTGCCCATTGTATTTTTTTTTAGGAAGTGGAGGTTCGTCATGGATATTTTGTGGAAGTGGAGGAACGAAGTCTTCCCGCGACCTCCTCACTTTTAGTGGTTAGATGAGCATTCAGAAATCGCTAGAAAGTGTTTCCAACAAATGTATATACATATCAGTTTCGAATGTTGATGTGGAGAGGGTTCTCTCTTCTTACAATGACATACGTATCGACAAAAGAACAAATTTAACACCAGAAAACATTGAAACAATACTTACGTATTATTTGCATAAGTAAACTGTCAACACTAAAATTATTTTTTTTATTAATGTTCTGTGAGTGTATGTGTGTGTGTATTTTTTCCTTATATGATACTTTTGTTCAATAAGGATGCTTAGTGTTATTTTTTAAAAAACTCAAATATTGTTTAATTTAGTTATACGTGAGCTCATGTCATGATAATTGATGAGTGGAAATTAAGGTGAAATAAAAGGTAACTAATTGTAATTGCCAGGAAAAATAGTGTTCTTACATTAAATTTTTATTCACCGATTTTATCCCGCTTTACGTATATTTTTATAACGAAATTACGAGTTCTTATTTATCACAAAATCGTGTCTCTATAATTGATTTGTTGTTGACTGGATATTATGGATATGCTTTTCTTAACTTTATAGGACCACTAATATACGATATTTATAGTGAAATAATCAATTTTTTGGCTTTATTACCTTAATATACGATATAATTGGGTAGTTTACATTATATTCTTAATCTACTAGTCATGCAGAGCACTTTGATATATAGGGCATATAGGTCAAACTGTTCTATATATTTCCATCCCTGAAGGGGTGGTGTCACTTCCGGGCAAGAAATTGAAACCTGTTTGGAACTTACTCGACAAACCCTTTCAGGAAATATATAGGTTATCCCCAGATTCAAGGTTCATCTCTGGAATCATCCCGGGTGCATATTATTTCATGCTCGAGCTTAGCCATAGGAACTAAATACACGTTTCTGATTGGTTGGAACTTGAGAGTGTCCAAACCTTCTGGTGCATGTATTGTGTATTGTAGTAATAGAAGAAAATTGTCACTTTGTTCAAATTGAAGAAGAAAATTGAAGAAGCAGCTGAGGTTAAATTTATATCACTGGGTCAAAGTGGAACAAAACGAGCCCTGCAGTGCTTCTAACTCGTTCCTGATACTACTACTACTACTACTACTACTACTACTAATAATAATAATAATAATAATAATAATAATAATAATAATAATAATACTGTGAGTTCGTATAGCAAAACTGCACGCATAACGTAAGTAAATCACTTTTAGAGTATCATTTTTATCTTATTTTAATGAAAAAAATGTTATGAAAATTTAAAAAAAATAAAAAAGAACTTTCCTTGGGTCGCGTTTGAACCCACGCCGAAAGCAATTACTATTACCAGCCTGTTGCGTTAGCATGCTCCGCCACAAGGACTGTCAGCAGTAAGTGTTTCCTTTCTACTGTATGTGTGCTACAAGGTGAGAAACGAAAACTTCTACCAATAAGAACCGCGTATTTAGCTCTGATGGCTAGAGTCAAGCGTGATTAACATTGTGCATCCCGAGCAACAGAAATTGTTACGACCTTACGATTATTATCAATGATAAAATATTTGAGATTCAAAACATTTTGTTCTATAGTGCCGGACATAAGTCATTGATCAGGTACTGGCGACTGCTTTGAAAAAATCCGAGTATTAGAATTAAATCTGTGATATCTGTAGTTTCGTGTGGAGAAGAAACAAACTTGTGAACCAAAGGTTTAAGAACAACTCAAGTTATTAATATAAACTTTGCCGAAGACTATTCACTTATGTCATAATAAAAGAAATACGATTTGAAACGACGGTTTGAAACGAAGAAATATAACTTTGCAAGCGGAGGCAAAGAAATCTAAAGTAACCAGACTAAAGACAAATTACTTACCACGTAGTGATCTTGGATCAGATGTCAAGGCGCTCGACCAATAATCTGGAGGTTCTTGGTTCGAATCCACGTCGGGATTAGTTTACTTTAGGATTTTTGATGGCGATTGATCAGCGATGACACACGTTTTATTATATCCAGATATTTGAATACTCGGATGTTTCAATACTTGAATTATCAAATCTTCAGGAATAATAATTATTATCTCGGAGAAGATTAAAAGCTAGGAGCTAATTATCGCTCAAGTCATACCATTACAAGCAGAAACGTGACATTTGGAAAGAATATTTCGGTTTGGTTTAATGTTGCCCACGAGAAGAGGAATTTCTCATCTCGTTTCTAAAACAAACAGAATAACATGAGAATTAACATTTTACATTCGAGGCGTGACAAGGCTAACTCAAATTATCGTCTCGCTTTGGAGATGAGAATTGAGACGAGACGAGACGAAAAGTATCGTAAACATTTCTAGTCTTGTTTCGATTCTCGAAATTGTGTATGTCCATTCTTTAAGTAACAATTGCTCTGTAGACTGAATCTTATAGGCTAATTTGTTACTGTATATTTCAGAGCTCATTGAATTATGTTCTGTGTGTGCGAATTAGATAATCTATATTGGGGGGGATAAAATTAGGCCAAATGACATAGTCTGAAGGTTCAAATTTCAAAATGAGACAATAAATGCCTTACCCCCCATTATATATATATATATAATGTGTGTGTGTGTGTGTGACATCTGTAATAAATAAGAGATTTATTAATTTAATAAATCTACCGACAATAACTATGCATATATATATTGTCTGACATACACACACCTCACTAAACCTTTCTGAACGTGTTTTAATGTTGTACTCACTCTTGTCCCCGTAGCTCTCTAAGGTTTATTTAGTTAATAATTCGGCTCAAGCGATAGCCATGATCACAAGCATATGTTAATTTTTCCACTCATATTGAAAGCTTCCACTTTGCATTAATACATACAGGTTGCAAAAAGAAACCTACTTCAGTCTTGTGAAAACCACTAAAATTATCAGTTAAACCGGACATATCTTTTTTTCTTTTTCTTTTTTTTAAAAAGAAAATCTAGATATTAGCCTATCAAATAAGAAATGGATTGTTGCTGGTCCCGATTTTTCACATCAAGGTCAAATCGAAGGCCAAATATTTAAAATCTCGCAATTCAAATTTTGAGCTTGTGCTTCTACTTCCCGCTAAAGCTGTGCTCATCACGACTTTTTTTCTCCAAATATCGATTCCGTGATGGGCACAGAAAGTCAACACTTAAAAATTACTTTACTGTTAGGTTGAAGATGAGTTGATTCAATATGGGCTACGTTATTCAAATAAAGTAAAACATTACACTGAAGTTTTTTAGACAACATTAATTGCGTGGACAGCAAACTGTACAGCGAAAAGATGGAAAAATGAAGGGTTAACTTTAAAAAAACCCGCTCCAGTTGAAATGCTTATACAGACACGGACAATGACACGGAGAACCAGCCGTATTAACAAATGCTCAAAAAAATCTTGAATTATTCGCTTATTCACCTAAAACTCACTTTCATTAACATGTCTGCTCACTAGGAGCGTATCCCCCAGCGTGTACGTTAACATATACTTACGAGAGAATACCTATATCTCAGATTTTGAGTACAGTTTCAAAAGTTCATTTCCGTAAACTGTAAAAGCAGTGATTACTATGCTAATTATCACAAATTAAATGCAACTTTTGAGTTGCATACACACAACCTACTAGGGAATGAAGACCATGTGCTAACAAAGAGTACACTGGAAAATGAAATAAAATGTTATAACAAAAATTAAAATAAGATGATAATCGATACAAATATAGAGGATGAATATGACATATCCGAACTTCGCCAAGTATGGTAGAAGAAGCTATTTGTTTACTTCTTCTTGGCCAACCGCTAAGAACATTTATAAATCTATATGTGGCTTTGTTATACGCAATTAGTACATTCAAATTCACAAACGATGACGAACTGAAGGGTACGAAGGTACAGTTGCAAGTAACAACCGTAGTCATAATAATATAGTTCTACTAAACAACGTTGAAAATAGTGGGTAAATAGGTGGTAAGTAGAAATGACCAAAACTGAACAGTTTACATCGATCATTTCGAAATATAGCTAGAAGATTAAATTTACAAGAAATAACAAAAATCAGTGAAATTTGGAGTTATACTAAGCATAGTTTGAGGGGGAAAGCGAGCATCCCCGGTGGGGATACTTCAGCTGACTTCTTTGGGGGGGAACAAAATGTGATTGAGGGGGAAAATCCCCCTCATCCCCCCCGGTAATTCGCACCCTGTGTGTAGGTATTTTATAGCAAAGCTTTTATAATTACTCTGCATATCCTAAAAATTAGTTTATTATATACCTTACTGTTCAGTGATATTCAGTTATTTTTATTAGAGTTGTTTTCCGTAAAACGTTTCTGCTTGTGATGGTATGACGTGAAAACGATAATTAGCTTCTAGCCTTTAATCTTCTTATTATTCCTGATTATCTAATTATTATTCCTGAAGATTTGATAATTGAAGTATTGAACCATCCGAGTTTTCAAATATCTGGATATAATAAAACGTGTGTCATCGCCGATCAATCGCCATCAAAAATACTAAAGTAAAAAAACCTGACGTGGATTCGAACTAAGAACCTGCAGATTATTGGTCGAGCGCCTTGACCACTGATCCACGATCACTTTTTTTTTTTTTTGAAATCTTTATTAACAGTTCTATCACATGTACATTAGACAGTTATAAAAGCAATACAAGAGCTAGTTGATTAAAAAAAAACTGGTTATAAATCTGAAAAGTTTACAGAATTGTTATGGAGCTAAGACAACAAAATAATTTGCGAAGTGTTGTTTATACTGCACATTCATTTGCTGCAAATGGTACCTTAAATAAGACAAATACACATCGACATGATATGGTCGATGTGTGGTAAGCACATAAAGAAGCGTATATGCAGCGAGCCAGACTACACTGTTATTTTTTGCTTTAGGAAAATAGTTAAAATCTGGATATATCAGAACATCAGTAGCAGTAATATGAGATGGTGAAGAATGACAAATCTTACTTATGAGTGTACTAAATTTGGTCCATATATGTTGAATCTCTGTACAGTATTGGAAGCGATGCTCAAGAGTATCTATATTATGACAGTAGTCGCACAGATTACAAGACACTATACCGAGCTGATATAGTCTGTCTCGCGTTTCGTATTTATTATTAACGATAAAATACCAAAGAGATCGTTGCTGGGTAGTTAAAAAGGGAGCATTAATATTTTGCCAAATATAATTCCAATGAAGTTGTGGTTCTTTCAATTGAATGTGGGGCATGACGATATGTTGCGTTCTGAGATAATGTCTGTAGAGTGCTTTGACAGGCATTAACTCAATTTGTGCTCGTTCAATTAATGCATAAGCGATATCTAAGACGGGTTCACACAAGTGTGGGAATTTAATTCCCCAAGGAAAAATATGAATCGGAGCTTCAAGGTCGATGCAACCTAAACATGCGGAGAGAACAGATGACGACACACTGACCCTATCGTTCGTAAACAATTCAATGCTTCTTTTCAGCAGTAATGATTTTGCCTGGAGGGTTATGTTTACATACGCTACGCCACCCTGAGCTGGTAAAAGCTCAAGTTGATCACGTGCAATTCTCAACAGCTTGTGTTTCCACAGAAAGAACAAAGCGTGACTGTTGAGGAAGTTATATGTTTTTGTGGGAAGAGGGAAAATCTGACAGAAATACCACAAAAGACTCAATGCTTTTTGTTTGAGAAATGAATTCCTACTGATCATGTTCATATTGCGAGGCTTATGCTGTATTAAAAGACCACGTATTTTGTTTGCAATTATGACAGAATTGTAGTGAATGGTTTGTTTGGTGTTATTGAACCATTCAATACCTAGGATTTTAACTGAGTCAGCAATCGTATAGTGCGAACTGTATGTAGTTCGGTATTCGGGGTGTATACATAGTAGTTTTGTTTTGTCTTTATTTAAAATCGCTCCAGAAATTTGTTGATACCTGTGTAAAAGGCTCTGAATATCTTCTAAGGTAGATATACTGTTAACATAGAAATGAACGTCATCAAGATAACTTGCGACAGAAATGGAAGCTTGATAAACGTGTATGCCAGTGAGTCTGGTTTGTGCCGCGTATATGAGAGGTGCAACCGAGAAACTGAATAAAAGGCTCGACATGCTATCACCTTGAAGAATACCATTGCAGAAAGGAATGACACAACTGAGACTACCATTGAGTTTTAATGTAGTTGTCCTGTTATGATATACTCCTTGGAGCATGGACAAAAAGGCGCCATTGAAACCAAATTTTTAAAAAGATACTCGTGTGATACCCTATCAAAAGCTTTCGAGAAATCGGTAGATAAAATAGCAACGGGCGTAGGAGAGGCAGTCTCATGATAGGCTATAAAATCTCTTATGTTAGCTAAGGCTTCATGAATTAAAGCTTGTTGCCCATGTCCATATTGACAGGAACTTAATAACTCTCCCACATATTGTTTCATACGAAGCGCGAGACATCGTGTTAAAATTTTTAAGTCTGCACTTAAAAGGCTGATAGGACGATAATTGTCTATGAAGTTAGAGTTAGGCAGTTTAGGGATTAATACAGTAATACCCGTGGATAGAGATTCCCCTAAGGTACAGGTATCTCGATATTCATTGAAGAGATCCGTAAGAAACGGGGCAAGAATATCAATGAAAGTAATATAAAATTCTAATGGTAAAGAGTCAATACCAGTAGATTTACCACGTTTCCCTAATTGAATTGATCTCTTGACTTCATCAAGTGTGAAGGGACTGTTGAGATACTCTTGAGCATTTACATCTAGGTTTAGAGGAATAAAGTCCAAAAGAGATTCATCTTCATTATGTACATTAGGTTTTGTATACAATTGTTTATAATACTGAACAAATTGGGGAAGGACCTGCGAACCTTCATAAAGTTGGCCATCCTTGCCCTTAATAGAAGAAATTAGCTTTTGTTTGCCTCTGAGTCGTTCTTTGTGAATTTGCACGATGTTAGCTTGTTCCGTGTCATCGGCCTGGACAAGTTTGCTTCTAACAAAAAAACCGCGCATGCGTTGTTTATGCAACGACAATAAATGCGCTTTGATTTCTTGAATTTGAGGCCTGACCGGACGGCCTCGTAATTGTTCTTGCATGTATTCTTTGAGAAGACTAGAGTAATAGTTGTATTGAGTATTGTATGCCTGGGTCCGTTGAATACAATATTGTTTACTTATGGATCGAAATCTAGGTTTAATTCGCTTGTCCCAAAAATACATAAGTTTGCCCTGATAGCGTGATATTAACGGAAACAAGATCCGCCATTCCTCTCGAATTAAATGCTGATACTCAGGGTCCATAAGTATAGAGGTGTTAAAATACCAAAGGGGACTACTTCTCAAAAATTTGGATACTGGTAGGGTTATTCTCATAATTAGAGCATAGTGATCACTGAAACAAACAGGTTCGAGCTTAATATGGCGCACTTGTGCAACAAGTGAGCGGCTTATGTAAAAACGGTCCAAGCGACTAGATGATTGTGAAGTATGAAATGAGTGACCCGGGTCAGCGGGTCGAAAATGACGCCACACATCCACTAAATCATACGTATTTACTATGCGCTGGAGTTCGGGAGAAAAGTTAAAGTTCGGAGTCTGGTCAATGGGTTGTAAAACGGAATTAAAATCTCCACCTAATATACAAGGGTAAGTACCATTAAATAGAGCCTGAGCAAGGTCAGTATTGAAGAAATCTTGGCGCTCTCTCTTGTTATGAGAACCAGAGGGGACATAAATATTGCATAATTTGATGCTTTCAAGCATACCAAGGGAGATTCGTTCATTTGGGTAATCATTAATTGTCTTAAAAGCTAGATCACTACGATAGATAATTGCTGTACCTAGCCCATTCTCTGTAAAACGAGAATAGCATGTATGATTGGAAAGAGAACCATATTCTGGAAGGGCCACTTCTTGAGCGAACAACACATCAATATCTGCTTTGTAAATAAAATCTCTTAACGCTTCTTGTTTAACAGGAGAAGTAAATCCATTTAGGTTAATGGTGGCAAAACTAAAACTATACATAAACAAAAATAAAGTGAAACGAAGTGGTAAACACTGCATAAAGGGCTGAAAATGATACCACAATAATACAAAGAAAATAATTATAAATCTTCCCCAACAGGGGTACCAGCTTTCAACTTTTTCAAGGTGGCCCGTGTTCGTGCACCTGAAACAGGTGTAACATCTGAAGAACGACCTCCTTTAGAAGTTTTTGAAACTCCAGTAACAGTTGCCTTTAATTTGGAAAGTTTACGTTTTTCATATACAGGGGCACTAAGATCGGATTCATTGGCGGAATCACTTGTGAGTGATTGCACATTCCGGTCACGGGTGGTATTCGATTCGGCTACCAATGGCACAACAGACTGATTATCGTGGTCCAAGGGAGCACTAGAATCCATTTGTAAGTCCTTTACTGACTGTTGGTCACCTACCTGAGCTAGTTGTCCTTCCTTGAGAATTTCTTGGGCCTTGCATTCAGGAGTAGACTGAGGTACTGCAGTAGATTCCAGAGGGACAATAACTTCCGGGTCAGTAGTACGATCTTCTTCCATTTGTAGGTCGGGGCGAATGACGGGATCGTGGGATGTTTCAGGTGCTGGAACGTCAGGACTTGAAGAAATACCAGGGTGAGCAGAAGTGAGCAGAGGAAATTCCGTATAGTTATCAGTATGCAGAGACACCTTTTCATGTGGGAGATTATAAGGGGTACGAAGCGGTGGCAGTGGAGAGCTGCGAACTGGAGGGTGAACTTTGAAGGGCGGACCTTTTGTTCGGGGGCACTCTTGAACAAAATGGTCCTGTGAATTGCACAACGCGCAAGTTTGGATTTGACCGGAATAACTACAGAAGAGGCGCAAACCACACACAGTAATAAATGAAGGAATATTTTGTTTAACCTTCATTTTAATTAATTTACGTCCAGTACGGGTGACATAGACATGATCCGCAGAATACTGTTCGTCTAGGATTGACTGTATTTCACCATACTGAGAAAACACTCGTGTTAACTGTTGATTACTAAGTTCCATGGGGCACAAAGACACCTTAACGACGGTAATACTGTTGTCAGCGAGATCAATAGGAAGTAAATATTCCTTGTCACTATCGGTAAATTTGACTTCACCATGAGTAGAAGATAGAATTCGTTCACACAGAACCTTGTTGACTAACTTAATATACAGTTGTTTCTTGATATAGTCCAGTTCAATGCTGTGGATTTGATCTATGGTTAATTTAAACGTGTTTCGGATCCATTCATGGACAAAAATTGTAGAAGGCTTTTGACTTACTTGACCAAAATTTATGCGTAAGGTATTTTCACGTAAACAACTCATGTCGAAATTTCGTCGTAGAACGACCACAAAATCACTCGAAGAAATAAAGATATGAAGAGCTAGAAGACACTAATAAATTCAATATCCCACTAAGATAATCGCACAGTACACAAACTTAAATCGACTCGTCGTACACTAAGAGCGAGCGAGAGACGATGTGAATAGCACGAAGTCTCACGAACGTATATCACTAGGTGGTAAATAATTTGTCTTTAGTCTGGTTACGTTAGGTTTCTTTGCCTCCGCTTGCAAAGTTGTATGTTATATTTCTTCGTTTCAAAACGTCTTTCGTATTTCTTTTATGATGATAGTGAATAGTCTACGGCAAAGTTTATATTAATAACTTGAGTTGTTCTTAAACCTTTGGTTCACAAGTTTGTTTCTTCTCCGCACAAAACTATAGATATGACACATTTAATTTTCATACTCTGCATTTGTTTCAAAACAGTCGCCATTAATTGATCAAAGACTTCTGTTCTGCATTATACAGAACAGCTATAAAATGATTTGAGAGTACAGAAGATGAACTAATGTTCTGATTTGAAGCTGTTTTACTTACAACTTTGATAGCAGCAACATTGCTCTCTTTGGCAGTATTTTTGAATTGATATTTTGTCTTAAGTGTATAAAATTCGTCATAGAGATTATTTTTCAAATATATACTCCACAGATTTAAATGGCATTTCGTGGTGATTTCTTTTTAATACGGGAGATATAAAGTCCCCTATTAAATCAAATTGGGAGACGGCGCACCCGTATATGTAGGAAAGGTAACAACCCTAAACAACTATTCAACATCCATCAACCGGGTTATGAGATAATTAAATTATTGTGCGTTGTTTTTTTGAAATTTTGCTAGAAATATTTTGATAAATCCTATAAAAATATATCCAAAAATTTACAGATCTTTAAGTTAACTATGTGCAACTATTGATTACTTATACAATCATTTGATAAATCTGTTGAATGTGACTGTCCGTATTAGAACATTTTATAGATTTTCTTTGTTTTATTTGTTACCAGTAAATAATGTGTATCTATAAAGTAATTAATGTTGTCAACTGAAGGCACATGAAATGAAATTTTGAGTTTTACGTCCCACAGACTGAAGGTACCAAATATAACAGAAGTAAATCCCCACGTTAAGCGGGTTTGCATATCCAGGCTCCTAACTATGAAAACATTTACGATCACTCCAATCCCAATCATTTCACAGATTCAACCTGTTGTATATGTTATTAGCACGTAAATTTGAATGTAGTTTATACAAAAAAGACTTTTATGCATTGCAAGACCTGTAACGCACAAAAATTCACCACAAACTTATAGTGGTATCGACATAAACAAAAAAGTGTGGAGCAGGAAGCTACTTTACACAAAAGTCTAAAGAAGCTCAGTGAAGACGTACGAACTGGTCGAACGGTTTGGGTCAATAGTCTATCAATCATAAGTGTATATGTTCAAACCCTGTAGGAAGTAATTGTTTTGTTTTTCCCTAAAAGTGTGTTCCTATTTTCATCAGAGGACTGAGAACATTTCTTTGAATAAATCTTTGGCAACTACTTTTATCTCAAGTTCGATTAGAAGGGAACATTATATGAATTGCAAATCTAAAATACAAAGCAGAAAACAAAATATTAAGTATGTTCAATATTTCATTATTATCCTTTAATTTGTAATGAAAAACTAATTATAAGCATTGATGATTTCAGATTCTCCCCGGGTAATGACCAATATATATGAATGAGAAAACTGATAGAACATTATTAGTCCACTTTGAGCATGATCCAAGATCTGGCCACGAAGGGGGAAATTTATGTCGACAGGGTCTCAAATTCTCCCACAGGTCATGCCCGGAAATCATCACTGCTTGAAAAGTTTCCTTAACAAATACCTATATAGAATATTACATTTATTTCTCGTTCTACGTTTTGAAATGACAAAATCATAATTTTAAAGATAATTATAATACGATATGCATAAAGGTTTATAGAACTAATGAAGTAGATAGTATTGTGTAAGTTGTCGATTTCTACTCGGATTAAAACTCGAATATTCCTTTGCATCGTACTTTAAAGTAAATACTCTCTCTATATAATTCTTACTGGAAAGCATGTTTAACTCCAATTACTTAATCAATATTTTTAATAATATATTTTATTGTAATATTTTTACTATTCAATGTCGTATACACTTCATTTCCTAAAGCAAAACCTCGCAAATGTATAGTGGGCTAGTGAATATTATCAAATAAATTATCATTTAGTTTACGTAGATACTTGTTTGCTGATTTGAAACTTCGTACTTTAACTAATAATAATAATAATAATAATAATAATAATAATAATAATAATAATAATAATAATAATAATAATAATAATAATAATAATAATAAAATCATAGCCATATCTCATAAGAATTTAAGGCTTACTCAATAAATGAATTCAACGTGGTCTCTATCCGAAGTTCTATTTGTTCGAATCCGATAGAAATACAAAGAAAAACTTCGAGAACAGGTAAAAGAAAAATGTTACTTTGATGGGACTGGAACTAACCTTTAAGAGTTCTTTACAAATTAGAGACAAATGCCTTAGACACTTTGTCTCTTTTCTTTAAGTTAACTGATTCATGAACGTATCTGAGTAAGTTGTCTCTCTTTTCTACTCAGTTATACGTGTTTTACAATCATTTCCTTTAACTTTGAACGACAGGAACACGAATACAGAAACATTTAGGATAATTAAAATTCCAAAGTTCCCTCACGGAATCGAACCCGGGAATTCCAAAGTTCCCCCGTACACCAAAGGCACACGTACTAGCCACTATACCAGCGGTAAGAGCGAATGAAATGTATTTTGAATTGTCTGAAATTTATGCCTATTTCGCACTGATGTAATATGTCTATTGATGTTTTTATGTTTGCAGTATTCGTTACTTTGAGGAATGATATATGTTATTCATATGGGTTTTATTACGTATTTGTTCATAAATATTATATAAATTATCATATTCATGATCTTTCATGGAAATTCGCTGGTGCATGCACAGTAGACAGACAGCGTAATTGGAAGGTGAGTTCAACAGAGATTATGTATTTCGCCGACATTATTTAATAGCTATGTAGAAGAGATAGCAAAATCGAATCTACCTAATGAAGATGGAATTTCGGTAGGAGATAAAATGATGATGTGTATACGGTTTGGGGTTGATATGGTTGCTGTTGCAGAATCTAAAGGAAAATTAATAAGATGTAGAAAACTTGAGAAAGGCTTCTGAAGAATATGGAATGAAAATAAATGTTAGAAAGACAAACTCCATGGTGATTGAAACGAAGCGATCGGTGTCAAATATAGAAGAAGGAGAGGGAAAAAACAACAGGTGACTAGTTTTAGATATTTGAGTACTATTATTAGTGATGATATGAAATGCGAACCTGAAATAAAAGCAAGGATAGAAATGGCGAAAGAACCATTTAGGATGAAGAAAATACTATTTTGTAGGACCTTGAATAAAATTGAAAAAAGACTCATAAAATGATTCGTGTACTGTATTTTACTGTATTTATGTCGCAGAAATATAGACATTACGCAAAAATGATGAGAAGCAATTCAAGGCTTTCGAAATATGTGCATGGAGAAGAATGGAAAGAAAGAGCTGGGTTGAGAGGAAACCGAATGAGAGGGTGTTAGAAATGGAAGGAGAAAATTATTATTAAGAAGAGGAAGAGAACCTGGTTGGGATATTGGTTAAGAAGGAAATGCATCATGAGGGATGTGCTAGAGGGTATGGTGGCAGGAAAGATAGGGAGAAGATTAATTAGAGTACTGTATATAGAAACAGAATTAGGCTATTGGCGATATCAAAACAGAAAAATCGTATGTGAAGATGGAAAGGTTAACAGAAGATCGTGGAGCATGGCAGTTTCTCAACCGCGGTAAGTAACCCGCTGGTAATGGCGGAATACATCTGATATAATGATGCTGATGATGCACAGTAGAAACAGAAAAATCCACTTTACTGTCATTGCTAATACGAATCACAATGCAAATTTCTACAGGCTGTCGAAATGCCTTTCTCTAAAGGCTGTAGAGAACTGTCTGTTACTATGCGAGGGGAAATCATAGATCGAGTAACTATGTGACAAACTGCCATTCAGATAGCTAGGGATATGGGCTGTGACAAGAAAACAGTGAGGAAATTGATTTAGTGGTATGAAGAAGCTGGTGAATATTTCACATCTCGGCCAAGAAGTGGGAGACCAATAATAATAATAATAATAATAATAATAATAATAATAATAATAATAATAATAATAATAATAATAATAATAATAATAATAATAATAATAATAATCTCAGGCATGTATATTTATTTTCAGCAAGTCTTTAGCTTACCCTTCTGGTGCAGTATTAGTTTTTAAACAGTCATTATAAAATTGTCAAGCTAAATTTTAAAGAGTCATTATAAGTGGTGCTTTATTTATTTATTTCACAATTCCTGTCTGCCAGTAGCTTTCGCCCCCTTACTCCCTCTTCATGCTTAACCTGGAGGAAAGTGCGTGTCCTCAGGTTGGGAACCACTGCTTCCACTAAGGAATTCTGACAGCCTGTTAGAAATTTGTATTCGTACTAATATCAGTAAACTACATTCTTCTGTTTCTACTGTGCATGTACCAGTGGATTTCCATGGAAGATCATGAATAATTCTGATAATGTATATAATATTTATGGACGAATACGTAATAGAACCCATATGAATAACATGTATCATTCCTCAAAGTAACGAATACGGTAAACATTAAAAAATCAATAGACATATTACATCAGGGTCATATAGGTATAAACTTCTGACACTACAAAATACATTACATTCGCTCTTACCGCTGGTATAGTGGCTAGAACGTGTACCTTTGATGTACGGCGTCCCGGGTTCGATTACCGGTGGGGAACTTCGGAATTTGAATTTTTCTGAATGTTTTTGTATTCGTGTTCCTTTCGTTCAAAGTTAAAGGAAATGATTGTAAAACACGTATAACTGAGTAGAAAATAGAGACAACTTACTCAGATACGTTCATGAATCAGTTAACTTAAAGAAAAGAGACAAAGTGTCTAAAGCATTTGTCTCTAATTTGTAAAGAGCTCTTAAAGGTTAGTTCCAGTCCCATCAAAGTAACATTTTTCTTTTACCTGTTCTCGAAGTTTTTCTTTGTATTTCTATCGGATTCGAACAAATAGAACTTCGGATAGAGACCACGTTGAATTCATTTATTGAGTAAGCCTTAAATTCTTATGAGATATGGCTATGATTTTTTTATTATTATTATTATTATTATTATTATTATTATTATTATTATTAGTTAAAGTACGAAGTTTCAAATCAGCAAACAAGTATCTACGTAAACTAAATGATAATTTATTTGATAATATTCACTAGCCCACTATACATTTGCGAGGTTTTGCTTTAGGAAATGAAGTGTATACGACATTGAATAGTAAAAATATTACAATAAAATACATTATTAAAAATATTGATTAAGTAATTGGAGTTAAACATGCTTTCCAGTAAGAATTATATAGAGAGAGTATTTACTTTAAAGTACGATGCAAAGGAATATTCGAGTTTTAATCCGAGTAAAAATCGATAACTTACATAATAATATCTACTTCATTAGTTCTATAAATTTGAATGCTTATCGTATTATAATTCTCTTTAAAATTATGATTGTGCCATTTCAAAACGTAGAACGAGAAATAAATGTAATATTCTTGTTAAGGAAACATTTCAAACAGTGATGATTACAGGGCACGACCTGTGGGAGAATTTGAGACCCTGTCGACATAAATTTCCCCCTTCGTGGCCATATCTTTGATCATGCTCAAAGTAGACTAATAATGTTCTATCAGTTTTCTCTCATTCATATATTGACCATTAACCGGGGAGAATCTTCTGAAATCATCAATGCTTATAATTAGTTTTTTATTACAAATCAAAGGATAATAATGAAATATTGAACATACTTAATATTTTGTTTTCAGCTTTGGATTTTAGATTTGCAATTCATATAATGTTCCCTTCTAATCGAATTTGAGATAAAAGTAGTTGCCAAAGATTTATTCAAAGAAATGTTCTCAGTCCTCTGATGAAAATTGGACCACACTTTTAGGGAAAAACAAAACAATTACTTCCTACAGGGTTTGAACACATACACTTATGATTGATAGACTATTGACCCAAACAGTTTGACCAGTTCGAACGTCTTCTCTGCGCTTCTTTAGACTTGTGTGTAAAGTAGTTTCCTGCTCCACACTTTTTTTTTTTTTTATGTCGATATCACTGTAAGTTTGTGGTGAATATTTGGGCGTTACAGGTCTTGCAATGCATAAAAGTCTTTTTCATATAAACTACATTCAATATTACGTCCTAATAACTTATATACAACAGGTTGAATCTATGAAATGATTGGGATTGGAGTGATCGTAAATGTTTTCATAGTTAGGAGCCTGGATATGCAAACCCGCTTAACGTGGGGATGTACTTCTGTGAAATTTGTTACATGTTGAATATGTATGTATGCAAAGCGTTTCAAAATAAACACCGACAACGTTGTCGGTGCCCATTTTGGGCTTCTCTGGGAATCGTTTTGGACTTCATGAGCCTCGTCGTGTAGCGATTTGCGTTAACGCAACGAAAATTTTGTGTTTTACAGTAGTTTGCATAGCTCTTATAGACTGAGACTCCTACTTTCCTAATCGCCTGTTTCAGCATTCATTATTACTCGGACAGCTTCCATTTGCTCTGGTGAGTAGGGTTACCACCTATCCAATGCGAAATGTAGTGATACCTCATGCAATAAATAAAGCTAGAAATGTACGATCGTTTTTTGTTAATACTAATAAGATAATATGTCTTACTAGTAAAGAGAAAATGATATTTATCTACTTGATAAAAGGATGGTGTAAGTTTTTTTCTTATTTTGAAGATTGTATAATAACGTGGAAACTAAAGTATAATAATAATAATAATAATAATAATAATAATAATAATAATAATAATAATAATAATAATAATAATAATAATAATGTACAGATGTTATAAAGGTTAGTGGTAGCCCAAGCCATCAAACCAGTATACGCCACTGCTGCAAGAGTATATTCTTAGTATAAGTATATTTTAGGTCCACACTAACTTCCCCCCCACCTCGAAGTGCTTCAATTTCCACACTGCTATAGGTAGAACAAATTATAGCCTGGAATCGTTTTCTCCAACTACCAAATTTTATTATAAAATCATCCATAAACAGTATAAAACATCAGTTTAATGTACATTCTCTAATACTGGGTAAAGAGATGTGACCCAAGCCCCGAGCAAACTGGGTTGAGGGGTTTTAGGATCCCCAATGCTCCATTGGCGTGAGAAACTCGGGTTCGATTCCCGATGGGAGCTCATGTGGTACGGATTCCACTTTGATCAATAGGTCCCGTCTCATATAGTCTCGCTGCTTAAAAAGACGTTAAACTCAAAATCAACTCAACCCGATTGTTCATGCAAACAAAGGGGGTTAAGAGTCACAGAACTCCGACGCAAGCTAGGCGACTCAGTTTAGGAGTCCCAACAAAGCTCCGAACAAGCTGAGTGGGAAGAGAGGAAGCCTCGAGTTACGAGCAAACTAGAGCCTTTGGGTTAGGTATCTCCTTGAGCTCCGAATCAAGCTAACGGAGGGAGATGACCATTCGCAGACTGATGCTTGTTGCTAAAATCCTCTTGGTTATATAAGTGCTCCCGGTAGTGTCGCTGGTGCCTTTCGTCTGTAGCTGTAGTAATCCGTAGTAAGACGTATGTTGTAAGACGTAATGCGTTGTTGGTGTTTATCAATATAAGCATATGTTGGTTGTTTGTAAACAAAATCATGTGGGATATTATAATATTAAACTAATATTGTTATTTTGACTATGGCTAATATTATGTTTCCCCTAATACATTCTATAAAGAAGGTATCTTATACCACAACGTACTCACATGTAGGTTGACGTTCTGCTTTACCTTTGTTTCGAATAAACATTAGTATAATAAATAGGATCAGAGGCCACAAAATCTCCGCTAGGAAACGGATCTAAAATAATGCAAGAAAAGAATTTCTTTTAATATTAAGCCACAGAAACATACACTTGTTTAAATATTCTAAGAAACAACTTTTTTTTTAAGAAAATAAAAGTGAATCGTAGTATCATTAATAAATTAATTTGATTAAATCCTTAGTGATAGTATATTAATATGCAGAACCACACTGTATTTTTAATATGTTTTCTAGTACTTAAGATACCAGAGTCAAATGATGGTCCGGGTGATTTTTTACCTTCACCAAGTTTTATTACAAAATATAATAAATACAAGTGTCTCTAATTCAATGTCTCTTTCTCAATGACCAAGTGAAGGAATATTAAATTGTTTTGTCGTGTGTCCCTTCCACTTATGGCAGTTTCCAGAACACTTTGGCAGGTAGCAGGTTAGATTTGGATTATAAGTTTAAGATGGGATCCCTAGTCCAGTGCGACATAGGGTAAAAAAGAGGTGTTCCTAGTCCACAGCGACATAGGGTAATAAAGAGGTGCTCCTAGTCCACAGCGACATAAGAAAGTAAAGGTTAAGCGATTGTGTTGACTGATGCCGGGTACCTTGGTGGTTCGGTTTTTATCTATCGTCTTCGAGTCCTTCCGTGAGGTACGTCTTCTTTCGGTGTTCCTCGGTGTCTTTCGTGTCGGCTTTTCTTCTGCTACGCTGTTTACAGTCAATAGCACGTGTTGTGTTGACATGTGCTCTTGTTATGATGTGGGGATCCTTACAATATATATATATATATATATATATATATATATATATATATATATATATATATATATATAACTTTTTTCTCTTTTACATTATGCTGTAACTCTACCCTGTCAGGGGATTTTTGAGACACCCTGTATATATCTTTCCCTAGCACTGTTTTTCACAATCTTATGTATTTGTGTATATCTTTTCTCTTCTAACTTTTGAAGATACGATTTACACATGCTGCAGTGTTGAGACATGATTCTTAATTTTCTCTAGCCTCTCACTATTGGGAATGTAATTGTGTCTATATGCAAACCAGTTCGTTTCTGAAACAGTGTGTTCAATTTTCTATCAAAGTTTGCGTTCCACTCACTTACTACTAGTCATTGTTACTAATATCATTGAAATACATATAATGCTGTTCTTGAAGGAAGTTACATCGACATATACAAGGTCATTCACTAAATAACCGGAAAAGTTGTATAAAAACCACAAAGTTTTGCATCTTTGTTATTTATTGATTGTTATTATCAGCAGCGTTGAATTCAGACTTTTGTACAACGAGGCAATAAAAATTTAGGGGGTACCGTAAGACACGGTTACTTTGTACATCAGGGGTTACTTTGCACAAAATATGAAAAGTCGGTAAAGCCACTCGGTAAAGTTGTTCTTAAGTTCTAATGTCGCCTAGTGAAAATGTCTTAAAATATGCACTGATATGTAGATTTTCTGGTACTTAAACATTGTTCAACAAAAGAGGCTATTTTCTAATAATGTGGATTTATTCGTAACTGAACGTTGTTCTACTCATCTATAGTAAGATTTACTAAGAAGTACTGGTAAAAATCACAAACAAAAGATTTCTACGTTTTTGGATCAGTGCCTGGACATAGCTTGTGTGCTCATTAAAACATTGGATACATTGTATCCATCTTTCACCATCTTTGTCAAGTTTATACGGCTGTGAACAAAACACACATTCGTCATCCACTCTATTTTCCGCATCGATTGAAAGAAAAAAACTTAATGAATCGTCTGAAGAAGATGTTTCATCTATGATTTTTTTTAGAAGAACGCTTGCTCATAGGATCTGCGTTGCAGCAACAGTCTGGAACATAACCTCAGGATCCCACTTCTTCCTTCGAGTGATTTCTGTCATATGTAATAATCGAAGAATGACATCAGCAATACCGTTCCCTAATATCTGATATCCGATATTTGGCAACATAGGTCGTGTGGCAACTTTCAACTATATACATCAAGTCAACATAAACGAACTACCAAAACATCACGTAATATAAAACTACTCTTCTTACTCTATATTACAATTATAGTATGAATATAATTAAGTTACCTTCATGGACGACATAATGCAATAAACTACAATAAATATTAGAAATATTTTACGAGATCAAAATCACAAAACACTTCACCACACAAGTAAACATGTTGCGGGAGGTATTGTAACTAAGGCACTTAATGGCCCACCGATTAGTGTGCAGTTACGATAACGGCCGCTAGGCTGCAGCACTTTACATCGAATATTTCTCAGTATCCGATATTGGGAAACCATCCGATATTCGGCATCTCAATCTTATGGTATTTATAGTTATTATAACGCTTTTAAGATGTAATTCTCTTATATTTCCCACAATATAAGAATTGTTGGTAGCTTTTGCTAATTTTTAAAACACCTCCTAAAATATATTATTATTGTATGCATGGCCGCAAGCAGGATGGGGCAAAAGGATCAGTTACATCACCTATATTTTAGAAAAGTGTTCAATTCTTTGAAATACGTGTCAAAGTTGTTAAATTTTCTTGCTGATCCACTGTTGTATTTAATATATTAGTACGAAATTCTATAGTACTATAGATATTTACTATATTTAATATGGGCATATTGGCTTAGCCAGGATTTTATTTCGGGATGGGTCCGGGAGTCCTCCCCCGGAATGTTTTCGGCAATGAGGAAACTAAACGGAATTTTAATGGTTTATTTTAACAACTTTGAAACTTTCGGGGTCCAAGGGCCCTCAGTGTTTGGTAATGCTGG
Source organism: Thermobia domestica (assembly GCF_964235325.1). Taxonomy (NCBI): domain Eukaryota; kingdom Metazoa; phylum Arthropoda; class Insecta; order Zygentoma; family Lepismatidae; genus Thermobia; species Thermobia domestica. The sequence continues at coordinate 4,845,116 of NC_137468.1, forward strand.
GACTGAAAACGTAAATTTAGGTTTTACTTTAACAATTTTCCAAAATTTCGAGGGAGGTCATCAAAACAAATAGTATTACGATTATGTCCTTTTCAGATATGATATACTAATATTGCTAGTTGTAGATTTACATATATATAATTTTATATTGAAATGTACCTTATATATGTTTAGTCGATTAACTTTCACGCACTATTTAAGCACACATTTTGATTGCCATCCATTCTGATTGCAAAATCTCTATTAAACTTTTGAAATGAAATGAAAAATGACATTTTTGTATTTGACATCTCAGGATTTGTTCTTAGGAGATGGATGATTAATGAAAGGAAGTGATTATGAAATTAAATTTTGTGTGCTGTTCCGCCAAAAATCGGGCTCGAGACTATGTACACAACAGGCGCACGCGCTAACCACTAGACCAGCAGGGTGACCGACATATATATATGCACAGACCTTGGTGCAAGTTAGCTGTAAATCTGGGGCCCCGCATCACCTAAGGCTGGCCCTATTTATGATAGTTTACTGCGTCCGCAATATTCATGTCCTTATTTCATTTAACGTTAATCTTAAGTTAATAATTCGCTTTGTTAACAAAACTATTAAAGGAATTCAACACAACTCCAAATGCTTTGATGAATGATAAAGTGGTTTATTCTTATGAGCATACAGCGACACTTCGTGTAGGGATTAAGACCTTTTTTGAAATCGATTTTCACAGCGTGGAATTATTTTAACGAATGAGGGAAAATGTAGACCGATACAAGGGGAACTTCTACATACTTAACTTGGGTAGCATCACTGTCGTAAGTTAAAAAAGAAACCTTTTCTACCTTACCGATATCTCAATAAGCCCTTCTCATTGTCAGTAAAAACAATGGTTTGTTGATTGTTCTCCTTCCCTAATCTTTTGAGGAGTATCAAAAAACACAACGGTTCACCGTTCAGGAAAAGAATGCCTGTACACAGAGAAAAATCCGTTCTCCGGACAGCGGTATATTGTACAAATATACGGTATCCTCCTGCTTACTATAGAAATCAGTACAGAGCATATGTTATCCGTATGCTACATAGGCACTGCCCTTAGATGTTACATCATGCCATTGCAGGATGTCTGACATCTAACAGTTTTTCGTATATCACATGCATATACTTATGTTACCTTCGTCAGCTATAGGTTATATATGTCCATTTCTATGTGAGATACTGACCGCCTACATTGTTTCATACAGAAAGTACGAATAGATGGAACACTTATACAGAAAGTATTATAAAACATGCGTTTTCAGTTATACTTCTGCTGTACGTTAAGTCCAAAAACTATAGGAATTACGCATGTAACCTATCTTTTTAAGTACGCCACCTACTTTTTTTTTTCTCAATGTAGTTCAAAATGTTTTGAATAAAGAACGAAACATGAAAATATTGCTAAGTTAACTCAGGACATTTTAAAAAAGGACATTTCTCGATTTTCCAGGCGTCTTCGCAACAATGCAGGACAGCTCTTTGAAAAGCAATACTGTACTGCGAAAATCAGTACGTCTGGTCACCCTAGGTTATAGAAATAATATGCATAACGGGTCATCGTTCACAGTAGAGAAACGGGAAGAATGAATTACTTAGACTTAGGGATCTACAAGATTGGCAGTATATTTGTTAGCTTAGTAAACCCAAAATCTCCCTTACGCATTCATTGTATCAAAGAATGTTAGCACACTCTCGGCTAATGAAAGCCAATACATGCCAGATAAGCAGAAAAACAATAACTTAACGTGTTTACATGATAAAGAGGCGTAAATTGTATATTTGACAATACAAACTGGATACAAAATTCTTACTCTTAAAAATTGACTTTTTGATGTCAGGAAAACATATCAAAAAAATTACATAAGGACGACACAATATGTTACCACATTTTAAAAGAGGAAACAGAACAGGTACACCTTGTCTCAAAAAGGTTGAGCGCATTCTTTATTGCTGTTTCGAGGCAAAAATTTTTTAAGTCCAACTTCGGGTATCTTCGGGAAAAAGTAAACCAGGTTCGAACCTCGAAGCCAACCTTTGCAATCGGGAAAAATCTTGCAGATGTGTTTTTCTTCTTTTAAATATAATAAGACTTGTTACCAATTATATATAAAAAAGCAACATTGATTGAAATACTTATTGATACAATATTTCGAAACTGTATTAATGCCAGCACATGCTTGTTTGTCATTTTGCTCTCCATACTTAATGGAATATTTAGATACGTAAACGAATCTTTCCATATGTAAAAGAATGGTGAAAGTTAAGACATAGAACATTATTCTCTCCTGAGTACTAAAATGAAAGTCAAAGTAGAACAAAAACAGCGTTTGCAGTGGATATGAATGTAATTATTATCTTAAATACCGGTATATATCGCTAGAAGTATTATTCGTTGAGCGCTTGTGTTAGCTCAGTGGTACGCCGTTGGATTTCAAATCGTAAGGTCGATGGTTCGATTCGCATTTGAGTCAATTTTTTTTTTATGAAATTCTATTTTCCGCAATGCATGAAAAATTATATAAAATAATTACATTAAAATACGTCAGTTGTATATATATAACATACAATCATTGCAGAACAAAGTGATTATTATGTTTAAAATATAACAGGTGTTCACAGTACGTTGGTATTCTATGATATATGTGAATGTTAAATACAAATTAAGAAAATAATATCATCGCAATGAATAAATTATGTAGTGTATTTATTTGCAGCTATTTGTCATCGGAAGTTACTTCTGAATTTTCTCATTACAGCAAGTGATTTACGCTTTCTGAAAGGTAAAGAGACTATTCGGGTATAAACAGAAATTATTATACAAACTCCAATCTTCGTTACAGACACAAAACTCCCGATCCCCAAAACTATGTAAACAGGAAATTTACGAACACGAAGTCATGTCTAAGAGACTTATTCATACTCGAGAAAGAAGGCAGAATAGGATTTCTTTCCAAAGGATTTTAGTTCAATAATCTGCAAGTCTTTTGTATATGGATGTGGTCCCTTTCTCTCCGCCAATATATATACAGTAAAAGCGATCGATATTAGTGTCGAATCCATAGTTCTCGTTGTTGCCGAAATTAATAATTACAACTCCGAAAGCGTTAAAGTCCAAATTTAACTCTCATCGTAAAGCTCATTTGTGGTTAAGCGTATAGCGTACACGCTTTCGGTGTGGGAGACCCAGATTCGGCTCCCAGCGAGAGCTCATGTAGTTCGCGTTAATTAGTAGGTCTACGTCTCATATAGCCTCACTGCTGACGGGACGTTAAACTCAAAATCAATTCAATTGATTCTAAACCCATTATTATAGCGGGCGATAAAGGATGAAAAATAAAATGTCTCAAGTGACTGAGATTAGTGTCAAATCCATAGTTTGAGTTCGTGACACTGTTACAAACACAATGTCATTTAATGCCACGTTTTGGTATGAGCGACTATGCCTCCTGAATTTTGAATTTACAGGAGCAACATCAAAAGCATTGCTCACACAGCTCTAAATGTTTTGATGTATGTATACGTGTATATTCCAGCGAAACTTCGGAACACTTTTGAATTCAGACATTTTCACCCGGGGGGGAATGTGAACTCCTCGGGAGGGAAGGGTTGTTTTTCTGTATTTTTGCAAGAAAGCAGCATATTTAACAATTCCATTCACATGCACATCTTACCTAATATTGAGACTAATTGCTGATATTAAATATTCAATGAGAGATTAATTAAAAAAAAACAATCGTTTAATTTTATCTAAAACATTAAATAAAGACTGGCAAAAATATTTTAGACTAAACTTTAACTGCTATTTACAGTAGCTATTTTTGTTATTATTTCCTATGTTCAGTAGTTACTAATGTAGAAGTTTTCAAAAAGATTTAAATTAACGCATTTTTTTTTTTTTTTTTTTTTTTTTGTCCTAAAACAAACACATAGGAAAATCTTAACAAAAACTTATCATTCTTTCTCACACTTCTGATTCTGAATCAAGCATATTAGCCTTGGTTTCTTCATTGCATATACATCAATAGTTTAGTTTACGAAATCTTCAGTAGGATTTTCCACGACTTTGTGCCGTGTCATGGAAAATCAGCGCTTGGGGCGAGAGTATACGACGGTAGCCCCGTACGTGTGAGTGAGGTCGACAGACCAGCTGCGAAAGGTGAGAAAATTTTAAAAAGTAAACCCTGCTTTTCCTTGATTTTGAGCACTTTTTATTACTTTTTTCCTTTCATTTTATATATGTGCACATGCCCACATGTGCATATGTGTTTCATTCCTCTCTTTTTCTTTCCTTCTTTTCTTTTCCTTTTCCCTTCCGAATTTTGCGCCCCTTACTTCGGCGCCCGGGGCCGTTGCCCCTCCCCCATTGCACGGCACTGAGCAGGATCTTCGTCACCTTCAATAGCAATCTTTCACTTATATACTACTATTATATTGATAAATTCTATATAAATCTCTAACCCAGGAGGGATAACTGTTCCTCCCTGATCCCTCTGAATCTCACCCTTTAACTCACTTATTTTTAGTTAAAGAAAGGTGTGTTTACTTTAACAATCGTCAAACACATGGAATTTAGGCGCTCTATTTCAAATAATGCAAGAACCGTACATTTTCAAGAACTGAATGAAGTCTGCTGACATCAGAGATCATATGGAATGATCAAAGCCCTATCTTTCCTTTCCTATCTCAATCTGTGCTAATGCTACCTACAGTACTAATATATAATATAGGGCGAGAGTATAGTACTTACTAAAATACAAACTTTTCTTCAACAGTTGAAAATTTCATGTTCTGCCAAACTCGGTCATAGCGTTAAGAAATATAGGTTTTATTGACTATTTTGGTATTCTATCTTAGTTTAATATTTATATACAATGGGTCTGCGTTATTTATATGTATATTGAGAGATCGGATTTCGTCTGCACGTGCACGGAAAGAAAAGCAAATAATTGGGTGAAGTAATTTCTACATTTTGTGACTGAAATTTTGGAAGTTTCTCCGGGGGGGAATGAATTTTCTTCGGGGGGAGATTTCCCCCCGGGCTACCCCCTGAATTCATCCCTGCTTCGGAATGTCTGGTGCAACTTTTACCTAACATGGGAGACATATTACTTTCAATCTAAGGAAAAAAATATTGTGGAATTCAGATACCTCAAGGGATTGAAGTTGGGAAGAGTGGCATGTAAAAATAGTGTAAAATGACTGATTGTAGAGTGTTATCCATTGTTTTCTCGGTCGTTGAGATGAGTAGTGAGGCACTCAATGGCGTTATATCCAAATTCATCCCCATCTTTACAGGATGAAGGGCTTGGAGATATGATTAATAAAATGTAAAAACTTACTTAAGTATTTGTCGAAGTAATAGTTTTCTGGGGTCGCGAAAGCGTTTCTAATAACTTTGGAGTGTAGTTTGTAACCACTTCAAGATGGGCTCTTTAATCATATCAATTTCTCACCTTAAGAAGAAATTACCATCTCAACTAGTATATGTATCAAGCTAGCCTTCGCAATCGAGAAAAAATTGTGTAGATGTATGTTTCGTCTTTTAAATGATACCGGTATACTAAATGTAAAATCAGAGATTGAGTTGGTCGGTGGGTCAAATGGGTCAAGATTTATGAGTGGGTCAGTGTATCGTAGGTAAGCAAGGCGTGACCCACTGCGAAACACCATCACTGTGACTCACACTGACCCATTGACCCACCAACCCATTCTGCTCAGTGCCTTCTAGATAGCATTTTCTGCACACTGGCAACTTTGTCTACGTTTTACTTTCAAGACCTCCATTTTTCTTCTTTTTTTTCATTTGGTTGTAATGAAGAAAGAAGTTCAGGCTCTTTTGGATTTTGATATTTCCAGTTGTAACAATGGCAATAGGACTTACTGCTTGGCTTTTGAGATGCAGGCTATGAGTTTTTAGAGGAGCTAACTACTGGGAAAAATTGGTTTATTACAAATATAACCTCTTAAGTCAGTAGAGAGGATGGCGTGGATAATGGATCAAACTTAATGACGATGTATTTTAGTGGGTCGGAGTTGGTCACAATGGTTCAGAGTTGTTTATATTTGGTGGTGGGTCAGAGTGGGTCATGGTGGGTGAATGGGTCACGTTGGGTGTTGAGTCATTGTGGGTCACGATGTGTAGTGGGTCAGTATTTTGTGGATCAAGGTTTCATTGACCCACACCATCTCTTGTCAACATTGCACTAAAGAGCAGAGTTTCCGAAGGTGCGCGTCGGCGATTTTCTCAAATTTTGCACATAGATAGGACCCCACAAGAAAGCAATAAATCTTGAAACGGTTCACAGTACCATCTCACAGAACTCGAGATAGAGGGATTTGTTTGATTGGCTAAATTAAGACATCAATAATTTATCCTTCTACAAGCGAGATTTTCTTCATCGTTTCCGTGGCGAAGTCAGAAGAATATGCGGCAAGTAAACTTAAGGTTGAAGGTTCGCGCCCACCTTGGGATACTTGCTTTTTTCCCCTAGTGTTTTTTACACTCACCTGAATATAAACAAATCAAGCATATGGGCGATTTAACATATTTTGGGGGAGAAATTTTGTGGTTCGTTGGCGTTTCGTTGAGTCTCTGCCGCTGGTGGTATAATTTTCAAAACCGAAGTGGGGCCACCACGGATCGTAGCTGCGGGATCACCAACTTTTGGCGAAATGTCGCCAGTTGCGCATCGGTGGTCCACTGACGCTTACGACATGGGGGCTTGTATCTGAAAACTAAGAGAATAAAGAAGCGTGGTATCCATGAAGCCCGTTGACACTAATAAAAGTCTGAAACGATGAAACAGATGTCAACACCGGAAAACATGTATTTTATAATTTCAAAGGTACCCCGTGTCGAGGAAAAAGATTTGCCCCAAGGTTCCCCGGTGGGTCTCAGGAGGGGTGCAACTCAAAATTTGAAAATGGTAAGGGGAATCAAGTAGTATGTCATTTAAAAGTATTACTAAAATTTAAAAAAAATGGTAAGAGTCCCGAGTCTTTATGCTAACTTGTGCAAAATAGCGAGCGTTCAAGATGGTAATAAATCCTTCATTGAAAACTCCTTGACCACCTCTACAAATGTGAAACTGTGAAACTACCCAGAAGAGGTAAACACTTGTCTTACCATTGCAAAAGTATAATGCACCAAGGTAAAACAAGAAGCGACCCATTATGGGTTTATTACATCACTAATATTAAATTCTACGTTCCACAATTGTGTCTTTAAGCTAAAGGACAAGGTGATTGTGAATTATGAAATTAATGGTAGAATACAGAATTGACCCACAACCAACTATGAACCACTCTGAACCATTGTGACCAACTCCGACCCACCAACGTAATCAACTCTGACGCATGATCCACGTCCTTCTCTCCATTGACTAAAGAGGTTACACTTGAAATAAAACAAGACTGTGAAATTTTCACTTATCGGAGTTTGAATTCCTACCGTCAATCGCTCAAGCACCGCTCTGTTACAATACCGGTGGATCTGACCTTTGCGATATACAATGGTAAAGTGTTTCTCATCTTCCAAATTAAGATGAATTTAAATTTATCATATATAATTATTTCTTTCTTTGCTTACATATACATATCAGTAGAAAACAGGATGAAATTTGAAAGTATCAAATCAAGATAAAGTAGACCAACGTAAGAAGAAAAGAAAGAAAAACTAGTTTTCCATATAATTAAGCATGCCGTACTAATTTAAAATGCTCATAAAATTAAGCTTGGAATACAAATGTTATGTCTATTTTTCTCACAACTTTGTGGTTTGATTGCCTTATGCTGTGAACGCTCCATATATTATACAACAGCTTCAGCAATCCTTAAATTAGAAAGCAGTGGGTATAAAATGCAAAGGACTGTAGTTTTCATCCTCAATTAGTTTCTCAACTAATATCAATCGTTTTCGATAATTTTTACAAATCAACCCACTACCAATTTTCAATATATAGAAAATCCCCCCCCCCCCCGCTCATAAAACACATTTTTAAAAATGCCAGGACACGTTCTGTTTATTTTTAGTAAAGAATTATATACTGAATTTAAGCTCTCTAAGTTGAACGGCTTGTAAGATACTCAGTTTTTCGCAAAAATTCGGAAACCTACTCCCCACTTAGGATATGTGTTATAATGAAAGTGATATGCGTATGATAACTTCCCAGTTGGGATTGGGACCTGATTATATACCAAATGTCATGTCATTTGACTTTGCAATTTGACCGTGATAATCACGCAGACGTAGTTACTTTCAGTTTTTATACTAGGTATAATAATTCATATATTACAGGTGATTCAAATTTTTTTTCAGCAGTTAGCTCCTCTAAAAGCTCACAAGCTGTATCTCAAAATTGAACTCCTCTTGGTATTGCCACTCTTACAATTGCAAATATCAAAATCCAAAAATGCCTGAGCTTTTTTCATTAGAAATGGAGATTCAGAAGAAGAAAAATGGAGATATTGAAAGTAAAACGTAGACAAGTTCACCAGTGTTCAGAAGATGCTGTCTACAATGCGCAGAACAGAATGGGACGGTGGGTAGTTGGGGGTCGTTTCGTCCAAAGATATTTCGTCCAAAGGATTTTCGTCCAGAGACATTTAGCCCAAACACATTTGGTCAGGGACATTTGGTCCAAAGGGTAATTTCTCCAAAGAACATTTTGTCCAAAAGACAATTGGTCCAAAGGACATTTCGTCCAAAAGACATTTGGCCCAAAGGACATTTCGTCCAAAACACAATTGGTTTAAAGAATATTTCGTCCAAAGGACATTTCGTCCAAAAGCCAATTGGTCCAAAGAACATTTCGTCCAAAAGCTAATTGGTCCAAAGAACATTTCGTCCAAAGGATTTTCGTCCAGAGACATTTAGTCCAAACACATTTGGTCCAGAAACATTTCGTCCAAAACACAATTGGTACAAAAGACAATTGTTCCAAAGAACATTTCGTCCAAAACACAATTGGTCCAAAAGATATTTGGTCCAAAGGGCATTTCGTCCAAAAAACAATTGGTCCAAGGGACATTTCGTCCAGGGATGTTTAGTTCAAAGCACATTTCGTCCAAGGAACATTTGGTCCGGTAACACTTGGGGGTCAAGGGTTTGCTTCTATTAGAAGAGTAAAAGTGATGCATATAACATTATGACTCACAAGTAATACCTCCCAAGTGTAACTCCGATTTTGCACCAAAAAAAAAAGGCTGGTAGATACTACACACAAAATAAACGAATACGCGTTTTTCTGCGGAAAAGTGGTTTTAGGGGGGGGAAAGCCCCTACTCAAAATTTTGAAAGTTGACGCCCGAAAGGCAAGAAGAAGTGGACCGAAGTGAACAAAATTGTGCACAAATATTGCAGACGTAAAATGAGGGAATACGTGTTTCGTATTTTCCTGGAAAAAATGGTTACGTGGGGCACAGACCCCTCCAAACCTTTGATCACGAAATATCAAAAATACTAATAACAGTATGTCAGATGTGTGTAAAGAACATGAAAAATTGCAACGAAAATTTGAGTAGGGACAATACGCAAAAAATAAATAAATACGTTTTTTTTATTTTCTGCGAAAGAACGGTTTTAGGGGGCAAAAGCCCCAATCCAAAAGTTTGAAACTTGAGGCCCGAAAGGTCACAAGAAATGAACCAAAGTGAATGAAATTGTGCAAAGATATTGTAGACATAAAATGAGGGAATACTGGTTTCGTATTTTCCTGAAAAAAAGAAAAAGGTTTGGGTGGGACACAGACCCCTACAAAACTTTGATCGTGAAACATCAAAAGTGCGAATAACAGTATGTCAGAAGTGCTTAAAGGACATGAAGAATTGGAACGACATATTGTGTAGGGACAATACGCAAAAAATAAACGAATGCGAGTTTATTTTCTGAGGAAAAACGGTTTTAAGGGACAAAATCCCCCACCACAAATTTTGAAATTTGAGGCCTAAAAGGCAAGAAGAAGTGTACAGAATTGAATGAAACTGTGCACAGATATTGTAGACGTAAATTGAGGTAATTGGGTTTCGTATTTTCCTTTTAAAAAAACGGTTGCGTATATCACGGACCTTTTAAACTGTTGATTACGAAATGTCAAAAGTGCAAATAATTATACGTCAGAGGTTCTTAAAGAGTATGGAGAATTGCAACGAAACCTCGTATAGGGACAATTCGCAAAACAATAAACGAAACGTGTTTTAATTTGTGCGGAAAACAGTGTTGGGGCCTAGGTCTTCTCCGAAAAAAAAGTAAATATTACCGTAATAGCGCAGGAAGTAGTGGACCAAAGCAAATGAAATTATGGGTAGACATTTTAGAGACCCTATGTAAAATAAGGTCTTTCGTGTTTCTGAAGTATCCCTATCTGTTTTGCTTCAAATTTGGCACATCAACAGCAAACAGGAAATTAATCGACACGTGTTTTTGTTTATGCGGAAAAACATTATAAGGGTTAAAGGTGCCTCCTGAAATGCTATAAAATACACTATACTGTTTGTGCTTGTTGTTGATCTGTCAAATTTGAAGAAATCAGATGGAGACACTTGTGAAACACGAAAGGCCTTATTTTACGTATCCAATATCTACATACAATTTCATTCACTTCGGTTTACTTCTTCTTGGCTTTCGGGCTTCAACTTTCAAAACTTTGGGTAGGAGTTTTTGCACCCTATAACCCTTTTTTCGCAGAAAATAAAAAACCTGTGTTCATTTATTTTTTGCATATTGTCCATACACAAAGTTTCGTTGCAATTCTTCATGTAAATTTAGGCACTTCTGACATACTGTTACTAGCACTTTTGATATTTCATGAGCAAAGGTTTATAGGGGTCCGCGCCCCACCCAACCATTCTTTCTAGAAAAACACGAAACCTGTATTCCCTCATTTTTCGTCTACAATATTTGTGCACGATTTCATTCATTTCGGCCCACTTCTTCTTGCCTTTCGGGCGACAATTTTCAAAATTTTGGGTGGGGGCTTTTGCCCCCTAAAACCGTTTTTCCGCAGAAAATAAAAAAAACACATATTTACTTAGTTTATGTGTAGTATCTGCCTGCCAAATTTTTATCAAAATTGGAGTGTTACACTTGGGAAGTGTTACTTGTGTAGCTTCTTATTTCTAAAGGAAATTTTGAAATAGAGATTTATTCCGCAATTTTCTTTTCGATAAAACAAATATATATTAAGATATTCAGAAAAAACGTAAACGCCTGAAAACTAAATGGCCACCTTTCTTTGCTTTCATTAATAATTTTACAAAAATACAGTTTTAGCTCCGCAGAAATACAGTTGTAGCTTCGTTGGTTAAGGAATTCACCTTCCAAAATGATAAACAACCCTTTGAAGAGCATACTCCCTCTTCGTTTGCGGACAACATTGCCTCCGTATGGTCATGTGAATCTTGTATTTGGTTTGAGACTTTGCAATGGATATCTGAAATGTACTGTGCTGTACCGAGAAAATTAATATGAAAGCAAAAGTATATAGTATATTTGCATAAGGAGTAACACTGAAATAAAAATACAAGACAAGTTAACAATTCTGGTTTGTCATACAACTCACTAATTATATAGAAACGTCTGCCGAAGTTACACACTATCAATAGTCTACAAATAGAAACCAGACTTGTGGTTAACCTGAAAAGATACGTATATTCTACACGAAATGTTCCAACTTTCATCTATAACAACCCGATTTTATGGTCGTAAAAGAAATGAATACATATCAGGCAAATTCTGGCTTGGATCGCCACTTATAACAATACGGGTTTTAAGTTATTATGTTCTGATGCTAAAGTACATAGAATCCTGGCTAAGATAAGCCAATTATAGCATACCGTTCTCAGGGTATTGAAAAAAAAAAAACAAAAAAAAATCAAGGTTATATTAGATTTAATGTTCAGGTTGCATTAGCTTTAGCAAAAGAAAAGAAAGACACAACGATAAAGCTATTATTTATCATCAGAAGTTTCCAGATTCTTGTTTTGTGGCCAACCAAGAATAAGAGTCAACATCGTCCAGCTTAATTAGTATATATAAAGAAAATAAGCAATTAGAACCTTCTAAGTTCAAGTTTATGAATTGCATTTGAAATCATAAAGTCAAATTCTCAAGACTAATTTATTTGTGCCATTAATTAACGATTACATAATAACAGATTTAAAAAAAATTGTGTCATTAAACATTTGCCTCCATCATGGTATCTCAAAGATACTTTATCAACATCTTATATGGAAATATGTTATCATAGTGGTTTAACATATTCGTATTATCAAACATGATTCTCAACATTGATACATATAGAAAATTCTTAATACTAAAACAAAATTGGCGATCCATCCTCTCTACTTCTATATTTCTAAATAAACATCTTAATTAAGCGTTCATTCTTTATATTATCCCTGTCGTATATCAAATAAAATACAAACATAGGCCATATCATTACTACTACAACGTCATTCTTTTAACTTAAAGTAAATAAGTAGCATTATTACTTCACTTTAGCCTATTCATCATTTTCATAATATATATAACGTGGAAAACACTGCTATCAATGAAGAATGAAATATTTACAAATGTATAGTGAGTGAAAGAAAAAAAAATCTACTCGACAGGTTCAAATATTAAAACGCCTTTCCAACTATTATTATTTTAACTTATTATTGTTTCTGTTCATAATCAGTTAAGCTTGAAGAGGGATGGATACGCGTAAGGAATCATATTCTAATTGGGTGAAGCAAGTTGAGACATATTCCAACGTTATTAGTTTCGATGAGACAAAATATATGTTTAATGGATAGGCACGTAACTATAATCGTGGCACGTTCAAAGTAAACATCTACCTACAGAAGAAAAGAAGGAAAAAAAACGTTGCACGAAGTGATAGTTTTAGGAATAATGATATTAAACCCAAAGGTATGTCCAAATAAAATTTCACCGGATTAGCACAGACCGATATCAACATCAAAGAATACGTTAATTTTCTCTTAAATTTTTCCTAACCTACGATACTAAATATATGTTGCGAAAACAATGTGACAAGACATATGAAAGAGAATTTTAAATTATGAGCATATTACGAGATACTATGAAAAAGGGCACATCACTAAATAATAGAACACGTTCAAAGTACAATTTTCCCGATTTCACACGTATTGCGCATGCAGAAATGTATTACTAATCAGTATTAAAAAAAAAAACACGATGAAATATGGAAAGCGCACATACAAAATATATATTACGAAATAATATCAAAAGAACACACGGCAAAATATGGAAAAACACGTTCAAAGTACAATTATTACCGGCTCTACACTTACGATATACTTTTCCCTAACCTACACAAATGTATTTTTTAAAAAAAAAAACACAGTAGTATATAGATGAAGACACTCCCAAAGAAATTTCATCATCATTAACATTTATCAATGGCATACGTTAAAGAGCATTTAATATTCTAACATAAACCGTCAAGTTATCACGAGTGCGTTCAAAGTGAAGCTCACCCGGCAAAATAAAATATATCACATGGCAAAACAAAAGGCACATATTAGGTTTGAAATCACAGGCAAAATTAAATTCTCTAACCTAACCAAAATATTATGGGACACATCTTTCAGATTTAACCTACCTACAGAGACATATTAAATTCGAAAGCACGGACAAAATTTAATTTCCTAACCTAGCCGACATAAATATTATGGTTTACACATTTAAGTTTGACCTAACCTAACCTACAGCAAATATTCCACAAAATAAAACGTCATCAAGGGACATGCGTTTAACTGAGCTTACCTAACCTAAACATTCAAAGATCTTAAAGTACATTACTATAGAAGAGTGCGTGCAAAGTAAAGGTTTACCGTATCAACACACAAGATTTTCAGGTTCACGTATCAAGTACATAAGATTTAATACTTCGATCATACATGCTTATGGCATGCAATTATAAGTACATGAATGGACTATGATAATGAGCTTGAAAGACGCGTAACGCTTTTCGATTTAACTACGCATAGTAATCTTGAAGCACTTCATGATTGAACAAGGAAAAAAAAACAAAGAAAAGATATTACCAGTTAGGAAGTTCCACAGGTTATGCAAGTCCAATCTTTCAGTTCAATAGGCAGATTTCGTATGCCCACTTCTTAAAATCCAAAAATTGATTCCACTGGATCACCAGTTCAATACCCTACAGTCGTAGGAGACCGTCCGTGTGGCCCATTGTCGTCAACTTTGAAAAATTACATCCCCTTTGCCATCACTATACTTCACCAGTAATGGCGGAGATGGTATTTGGCGGCCTTGGGCCTAAATGTGTTTAAGTTAATTTTGAAGTCAGGCTCCTCGGTTAATTTCTTCACTTTCTAATTGTCTCGGTTCACCAAAAGATTAGAATTTAGATAAGGTTAACTTCCCGAATATATACTTTAGCTATCAAATTTCCAAATTTAAAGGAGCCTAACTCAGACCGCCTTCTATGTTCTTTAATTCATGGTGGTCAACTACGTCATCTTAGTCGCGTCACCAGACCTTAATAAGCGCGGTTTTAATATTACATAATCGCCTACGAACTAAAACAAATTTATATGTCTTCTGTTACTATACAAAACCCTATTCAAATAAGCAGTCATTCTATCTATTAAATGACATTTCCTAATTATCAGAAATAACCACATAACAGAAATTTCAAACTCACCTAACCACGTCTTGAAAATAATTCCCGTTGCGATGACGACCGCTGCTCTCACTGTTTAAACAGGTCGCCATTTGTAAAATAGATGCCCGCATAGCGATTTAAGCGCCCTCTTGTAATGATAGCCAGACTGAGTAACAACTGAACATCAGAATGAGTAACAGATGAACATCAGAGTGCATAAAAAAAAACGATGGGTAGTATCACGTGAATAATTGACAGAAATACGTATATGAGGTAAAGTGAAAGTGTAGACTAGTTTTTACTATATTAAACTATGAATAGAATTATTACAGTAACGCGAAACAGTTGTAGAAAGAAACAGTTCGAAGTTTTAGTGGTAAATTATTGTTGTGTTTGCATATCTCTCATATAAAACTGATCACCTTTTGTGCCATTTATTTCATTAGCAACGAAACAAATTAACATCAAAACAAATCTTCGGAGGCACTCAGGTGCAGTATTACAATACACGAACCAACTTTAACACTGTGTAAACCACCGGTAAACATTAAAATACGGAAACCAACCCAAACAGAAATGTAACCGGTAATCGGTCGGTTACACATCTTATATTTGTCAATCTCTTTTCACAATGTTCCAGCCAAGAATGTGACTGTTTAAGAGTATTATCTCTGGACACTAAGAATATATTTCACACATGTGTATTTTTCTATTCTCAGTATTTCTTCAAAGATACATGACACATAATTTTTCACTTTTCTAACACAAGGGTTTGAATACCTAATATTTAACTTACTCAAATTTAAACTCCATTAATTTTAGTTACCGGTACTTATTTTAAAACTATTTCATTCACAACATGAAAATTTTAGATGTCATGTTAGCAGTTATTACAGCAACATACTTCACACTACAACCTTTCCCTCACTCCTGTTGTTCGGCCATCTTGTTTTCAGGCGTTTACGTTTTTCTGAATATCTCAGCATTATTTGTTCTATCAAAATGTAAATTGCGGAATAAATCTCTATTTCAAATTTCCTTTAGAAATAAGAAGCTACTGAGTCATAATGTTATATGAATCACTTTTACTCTTCTAATAGAAACAAACCCTTGACCCCCAAGCGTTACCGGACCAAATGTTCTTTGGACGAAATGTGCTTTGAACTAAACATCCCTGGACGAAATGTCCTTTGGACCAATTCTCCTTTGAACGAAATGTCCTTTGGACCAATTGTATTTTGGACGAAATGTCATTTGGACGAATTGTCCTTTGGACCAAATGTCTTTAGATTAAATGTCTCTGGACGAAATGTTCTTTGGACGAAATATCTTTGGACTAAAAGGGTGGCCACCGGGTGGGCCAGTGTGAGTCACGGTGAGTGGTGTTTCGTAGTAGGTCACGTCCTTTTGACCCACGATCCATTGATCCACTCACAAATCTTGACCCATTTCACCCACTTACCAACCGACCCACTGACCCACTCCATCTTTGATCTTAACATGTCTTGTTTCATTTAAAAGACGAAACATACATCCACATAATTTTTTCATCGATTGCGAAGGTTGGCTTAATATCATAATTGTAATGGTAATTTCTTCTTAAGGTGAGAAATTGATATGATTAAAAAGCCCATCTTGACGTGGGTACAAATTACCTTTCAAAGTTATTAGAAACGCTTTTTCACCCCGAAAACTATGAATTCGACAAATATTTAAGTAATTTTTGAGATTTTATTTTTAGCTCTCCCAGGCCATCATCCTGTGAAGATGGGGATGAATTTGGATGTCACCTCCATTGAGGGCAGCACTATCCATCTCAACGACCGAGAAAATTATGGATAAAATACTAAGATCAGTCGTTTTACATTATTTTTACATGTCACACCTCCCAAGTTGCATAACTTCATACTACTACAATATTTTCTTCTTAGATTGAAAGTAATATGTCCCCCAAGTTTGATAAAGATTGTCCCAGACATTCCAGAACTACGCTCTCCTTATTAGATGTGCTGGGGGATCTTACTCTTACTGGAAGTTGAACTTATAAGGTCATCAGAACTGCTCCCAATGAACTTGGCGACCACGAAAGATATGGGTTGTATACTAACATTGGTTATTTTAAATTATTTCTACATGTCACAAATTTCACAAACTCCTTCATTGTGTTAATGAGGGCTTAACTTACATAGCATCTGAAGTTCCAATCTTTACCTAAGAGACCCCCAAAATTATAGATTCGACACTAATGTAGGTCTTTTTTTATAATTTTGATGTCAGTCCCTTTCATTCCTCCTAGGACAGCAAACGGATACTTCCACTGCTAGGACTAAATTTGGTCTTAAATGGCATTAAAATTTCTACCAATTAATTTAGCGAACAGTGCTGCATTTAGAAGCTCGGCGTCCCTACGCACTTTTGCTCTCGGCGCCCCCAATAACTACACATTTCTCCGTTCCTTGATCCCTAACTTACAAATAAAACTTAATTCGAATATGCTTAATTAGTGAATTTATTGCAGTTAAATACCACTCACTAGATGCTACAGCTACAATTACGTAACAAAAAATAAATGGGAAACATGTTCTGAATTATTTTCAGATTTCTTACGCTATCATTAAATATATTAGAATAGTAAAAGAGGACTGCTCATGAAATAGTATATTTGCTCTCGATTTTTTAAACTTTTTCAAACGAAAAAAAAAATAAAAATTTAAACTTTGCGCTCTTCAAATATGTTGCCCTCTAGGCACGGGCCTAGTTGGACTAATGGGAAATGCGGCACTGAAAACTTACGCTTCGACTCTAATATTGGTTGATTTCGATTTTTTTTTTTTTTGTCGCTACGTAACCACCCTGGGTGCTAATGGGAGCTTAATTGGACTTGAATTGAAAGTAGAACTGTTTACCTAAGCGACCACAAAACTGGATTCGATACTAATATCGATCCTTTTCTAGCATTTTTGATATATATCCCGACAGTACTCTTTTCCAGACTGTAAGAAATATGGTTAAAATTGCTCTAGACATATCAGAATTATGTCGAAACACACACATACATCCACTTTCATATATATAAATACAGAGTGAGCGAGCGAGAAAGTGAGAGAGAGCACATTGCAAAAGCATATATCAGGTATTGAATTGAAAATCTATGTAAAGACTTTCTGCTGTGGCATGCTTCATAAGGACAATTCCAGTCTGCTCACGTGACCTTTGGGGTTCATGAATTTCTTGCGAGCGTTCCGACTTTGGATTCTCTGTTTATACCCTCTTTTTATGCCTCGGATAATTTTTCAAGAATATCAATGACATGCTGTAATACGAATGTTCAGAAGTAACCCCTATATGACAAATAACTGCAAATAAATACACTACATAATTTATTTATTGCGATGATATTATTTTCTTAATTTGTATTTAACATTCACATATATCATAGAATACCAACGTACTGTGAACACCTGTTATATTTTAAACATAATAATCACTTTCTTCTGCAATGATTGTATGTTATATATATACAACTGACGTATTTTAATGTAATTATTTTATATAATTTTTCATGCATTGCGGAAAATAGAATTTCATAAAAAAAAATTGACTCAGATGCGAATCGAACCATCGACCTTACGATTTGAAATCCAACGGCGTACCACTGAGCTAACACAAGCGCTCAACGAATAATACTTCTAGCGATATATACCGGTATTTAAGATAATAATTACATTCATATCCACTGCAAACGCTGTTTTTGTTCTACTTTGACTTTCATTTTAGTACTCAGGAGAGAATAATGTTCTATGTCTTAACTTTCACCATTCTTTTACATATGGAAAGATTCGTTTACGTATCTAAATATTCCATTAAGCATGGAGAGCAAAATGACAAACAAGCATGTGCTGGCATTAATACAGTTTCGAAATATTGTATCAATAAGTATTTCAATCAATGTTGCTTTTTTATATATAATTGGTAACAAGTCTTATTATATTTAAAAGAAGAAAAACACATCTGCAAGATTTTTCCCGATTGCAAAGGTTGGCTTCGAGGTTCGAACCTGGTTTACTTTTTCCCGAAGATACCCGAAGTTGGACTTAAAAAATTTTTGCCTCGAAACAGCAATAAAGAATGCGCTCAACCTTTTTGAGACAAGGTGTACATCAATTTTTCAACTCATCAAAAAAAGCTTTAAAAAATTCTACATAACTTTATTAGTTCTACCCCAAAAATATCAAAAAGTCACTGATAGATTGCGAGAGTTATCACACGGACAAGAACATAGGTTTGGGAATGTACGAAACCACTTGTTAATCCACAGTAAATTATAGAGGAATGGCAAACAAACATATAGAGTAGAATTAAGGAACATAGCAGGGATTCAATATAATATAAAGTAATATTTTTAAAAAAAAACTTTTTTTACCTTAGTTACCAAGCATTGTTAGAGTAATCAAGTATAGGAGCCTCAGTTGGGCAGGCCATATAGCCAGAATGGAAGAAAGTGGGAACAGTTTCAAAGTCTTAACTGGAAGACCAATCGGAAAACGACCATTAGGAAGACATAGATGCAAAAGGGAGGACAACATTAAGATGGCTCTCTCAGAAATAGGAATACAAAGTAGAAACTGGATCCAGTTGGCTAAGGATAGAAGTCAGTGGAGAGATTTTGTGAACGTGACACTGAACCTCTGGGTTCTATAGGCCATAGAGTTAGTTAGTTAGTTTACCTTAGTCCAGAAACTAATTAGTAATTAAAAGCAAAATTAATCAGAAGAAGAAAACATACAAAGGTAATATTAGCTCAAGTACAAAGTTAAATACAATACTATTATTAACATACATATTAATATTAATATATTAATATTACAAAGGTAATATTAGCTCAAGTACAAAGTTAAATACAATACTATTATTAACATATTTTATACTCACCTTTTGCCTTTTACGTAATAGAAAATTCTTCCAAATGATTAACTTCAATTGCGTACAGAAATGCATGATGACTGTATATCCTGTAAAACAAAAGTAACAATATCAGTCTCGCTTCAGTTGTACAAAGATTTGTTTGTTATAATACAAGCCTAAATACTTACGTCGTAATAAATATGAGTAGGTAGTCAGAAATAATATTGTAATTTCTGTAGAGTAACGGTACACGTGTTATCCCTCACCTTTTTTATTATAAAGATTTCTATACTGTTTGTACACTATATTGCAAATAAGTAAGTTTCTAAAAGTTCCTTCCTCCATTAGTTCCTTCATAGCAGCTGGGAGGTTTAGGGTTTGTTGGTTAAAAACAACCCGTCCTGTTGCAGCTGGGTCTAAAGAAACATCTTGCCCGATGCAGCTTAGAGGTAAGGTTGATATCTCCTGCTCGTTGCAGCACGGAGATAGGTGAGGACACCTCTTGCCCGACACAGCTCAGAAGTAAGGTTAGAGCAGTCTGTCCCGCGCAATGAAGCTTGGAGACATAGGTAGGATGTGACCAGTTGATAACTGGTCTTCTACCTCAGTGTGTCCATTTTCATAGACAGTCTTTGGAGGCAGAGCTCGAAGGGGTCCTCCTTGTACCTTTTCGTGTTCCTCGGTGACGGTATCTGTCGGTTGATTGTAGGTGCCTATGTCGAAGCACGTAGTTTTCTTCATTAATATGAGGAGATAGTCCACCGTGATCGTAAATTGGCAACAGACACTTGATTAGCCCTTTCGGTCCTGACGGTAATATATATGTACAAACTTTTTAAGGTTAATATAATTACTATGGAGTATTCAAAATAGCTGGGTTTTCATGTCAGTATTCTTTGAACTTGTATAAATGACTTTCCGCTATTTCTCTTGTGCCAGTCATTTGAATCCTCTAGAGTAATTATATTAATCTTAAAATATGATCTACACATATGTTGCTGTCAGGGCCGAAAAGGTTAGTAAATGGTTAGGAGTTCGAGCACTGTAGCGACCAAAGCATTTGTTGAAGATACTAATAACATAATTGACTAATATAACCCGAAAAGATATGAGGTATACAGAACAATTAGTCTTATATCACATGCAGTAAAAATTATAAATCGAATACTTAGCAGGAGGCTGTATGGGAAGAATAAATACGAAAGTTGAGAAGAGACAGTTCGAATATAAAACGAAAAAAATAGAAGATGAATCACGTAATTTTGTTACTTCCAATGATAACGAAAGTACAACACTTCGAAAGATATGTTATTGGTTTCAAAACTAGGAATGTCAGGTAAAGAAAAATAAGTTGATACATGAATTACATTCATTTTCAAGCAGGTACAGTTACTCACTCAAGGGTGCCCATCGCCGAAGGCCTTGGGCGTAATCCTCCCGAAGTTACCATTCTTTTCCCAAAAATTTACCATTTATCTCATTTACGATTCCAGCTCTTATATGTTGCGCTTCTCCGGTTTTCCTGTACCATCTTCAATCAATAACTATGTATCCTCCCCTCCAAAAAAATCATAGCGCAATCTATGCCTTAAAACATGGCTTTGAGCACTGTGAGCATCTTTGTATTTGCTCAATGTTTGATCCATTTATTTTTAGAGTGGTCTTCTTTCGAAACTATAGACAAAAAAAATACAATTCTAATTTAGATTCTAACGTTTATAGGTCAAACAATACAAATCCGTATTATAAATTTCTCACGTCCATTGTACATTTGTTGGGAAACTACTCGAAGTAAATAATACTAGAAGAACTTACCAAACATGAGTGCCAGAAGAATGTCATGTTTGACCCACGCAATGGTTTATAACGAGTAATCGGCAGAGATTTGTAGGAAAAGTCAAGGATATGTATGTAACGCTTTTGATCTAGAAAAGGCTTTGGACAGTGTGAACTAAGGAAGTGATAGGTGAACTAAGGAAGTGATAGTTTATTAAAAGAGATTGGAATGGAATAGAAGGATTGAAAACTCGTAAGAAACTTATATATAAACCAACATGTAATAATTGCAACAGGGAAAGAAGTTACAGAACAAAAGGAATTCGAATCAGATATTGACTTTGATCAATAATATTCAGAGTTTCTATTTGAAGCAGTGGTCGTCAAACTTACGAAGCTTCTGAGCAACCGTACCGCTTTTAGATCATACAACGAGCTATCAACCAAACGAACTACCGACTTTTTAAATCTTACTTGTTTATTGCCTATAAACTTACATTTCTAGTGAATATGAAGTCAAACTATCCAAGTTAGCAAATGTATAATATACACACGAAAAACATAACGTTTAGCAAACACCTAATATACACACGAAAAACATAACGTTTAGCAAATGTCTAATATACACACGAAAAACATAACGTTTAGCAAATGTCTAATATACACACGAAAAACATAACGTTTAGCAAATGTCTAATATACACACGAAAAACATAACGTTTAGCAAATGTCTAATATACACACGAAAAACATAACGTTTAGCAAATGTCTAATATACACACGAAAAACATAACGTTTAGTAAATGTCTAGTATACCCACGAAAAACATAACGTTAAGAAATGTCTAATATATCCACGAAAAACATAACGTTTAGCAAATGTCTAATATACACACGAAAAACATAACGTTTAGAAAATGTCTAATATACACACGAAAAACATAACGTTTAGCAAATGTCTAATATACACACGAAAAACATAACGTTTAGCAATTGTCTAATATACACACGAAAAACATAACGTTTAGCAAATGTCTAATATACCCACGAAAAACATAACGTTTAGCAAATGTCTAATATATCCACGGAAAACATAACGTTTAGTAAATGTCTAATATACACACGAAAAACATAACGTTTAGCACATATCTAATATACCCACGAAAAACATAACGTTTAGCAAATGTCTAATATACCCACGAAAAACATAACGTTTAGCAAATGTCTAACATACTCACGAAAAACATAACGTTTAGCAAATGTCTAATATACACACAAAAAACATAACGTTTAGCAAATGTCTAATATACCCACGAAAAACATAACGTGCACAACCCAAGCGTATACAATCAACTGGGAGACAAGGTTGACAATGGCAGCTGTGCGGAAGAAACAAGCAGTTGTTGTCGTCAGCTCAGTGGAGGAATCAAGGCTAGTCAATCGGATCGTTAACGCGATCTACCGAAAATGTCCCCGCGAGTTACGTACTAGTAGCCCGCGATAGACGGTTTGGTGATCACTGATTTAAAGGAAGCAGTTGAGAAGATGACGCTGACAAATTAAACTGGTTTCAGTTGATATTATAAACATATTCAATTCCATTCCTCTCGTGTAGACGTCAAAACGACTCTACATAAGGCGGAATAAATTTAATAATTTGAAAATCTATGTACTTACTAAAATTCCACAAGTTTGTGTAGAATACAATTATTTTAAATTTAAAGAAAACACACAAGCAAACTATGAGGAAAGTTTTCTATGCTCTTTCTCAGTGTTGGGTAAGTTACTTGTAAAAATGTAACGCGTTACAAGTTACGTTACTTTCTCTTAAAATGTAACGTATTATTTGTCCCAAAAAGTAACTGTTACTTTACTTCGAAAATAACGCGTTACTTTTAGGTCCGAAAGTTTGATTATGTGAAAGAAAAAGTTAATACTTTAAGTTTCCGTACTGCTATTACTACCGCTTATTATTATTATTATTATTATTATTATTATTATTATTATTATTACAAAAGTTTTACTTGACAGCTTTATGAACATTTTCAAATAACGTAACATTGACTAAAATGCCATTCTGCGTTACTCGTAGAGTTGGGCACGAGCGAGTTCGAGCGAGTTTTCTTTGAAACTCGAAACAGATATCTTTGAGCTCGACCCGAGAACTCGGCTCGAAAAATTTCACCCAACTCAATTCAAATTCGAGTCAAGTCGAGCCAAATCCGGTGTGTAGTTTCGAGTACTCTCTTCAAGTATCTTCCATAGACAATATAATTATTATCAATACTACTACTACTACTACTACAACTTATATTATTATTATTATTTATTAATTGATTATTTAATTAATTATAACCATTTAATTTAGTTTATTATAATTAACTAAACTAACTTAACCTAACAACCTAATATTGACTAATGTTTAGCAGAAGAGGTCCAGCAATTGTTTCTAATTAAAAAAATGTTACAACTACGGTAGTTTCTGTTCACATTAGTTTAGTTTAGGCTAGGGTAGGTTAGTTTAGGTGAGTTTAGGTTAGTTTCGGTTAGGTTAGTTTAGTTTATGCTACATTATGTTAGTGTAGGGGCCCAGCATAATTTTCCAAAAAATGAAAGAATTTCGCTTATTTCTACTAATATTAGGTTAGTTTAGGTTAGCTTCTGTAAGTTTAGGTTATCTTAGGTTAGATTTTGTTACGTTATGTTAGGTTTAAGCACTTGCATCATCCATTTCTCCTGTAAATTTTGTTTTTTACGTGCTTCTGGACCCCTTCTGCTAAAATATTAACAGAAATAAGCGGAATTTTATAAGTTGTTCGAAAATAAGGCTGCACCACTTTAACTAAACATAGGCCGACGGGTGATTAATTAAAACAAATGATTGTGAAATAGTAAGTGGAACAAGAATGTAGAAGGACATCGGAGAACTTCGAGAAAAATCATGGAGACATTATTGTCCACCAGGAATTCACATGGTTTTGGATTGAACCAAGGATCTCTCATACTAGAGGTGACCGCTCTTTCATTGAACCACTTTACCTGTTTACAGTGTAGTAAGTTTCTCATACCCCGAGAATTTTGGTATTGAACCTTCTACGGAGATTTTGATGATTAATATAATGGAGTTTATATATTAATTGTTCTGATTAACGAATTTTTCGAGTAACACAATTTTTTTTTCGTAGTATGTAACTTGGCTAATAAAACCTTTCCTATTGTCCATTCTTAGAAAAATTAAGTCTAAAGTATGCTCTATGAATATCTAGCTCTACTTAACTAACATATATCCTTACTTGACAAGTGATTTACAACTGGTCTCTAGTTAATTTCACAATAAATTTTCCGAAGTTCATAATCAGCAAATAGCATGTGTCATCATGACAATCTTGAAAGTTAGAAGTTTTAAATGTAAATATTATCATTATTATTCACAAAATAGCACACCATTTCTCAATTGTAATGTAATCTTTCTAAATCTTGATTAAGTTTTCTAACTTATTTTGTTTCTCTTTTCAAGTTACGGATCTTCGATACTATATATCGTGTTGTTCACTTTTCTCTAAGCATTCATTGCCCAATCATTATACCTATTTAAATTGATTCATATAAAAAGATTTCCAGGATTTTTAAAGAGGGAATAAATACAATGTCCTGGTTTAATTGAGGGAGAATACCAAATATACTTATCGAAAAGTTCAAACTTGTGTTCTTCCATTACATATACATATAGAGAGAACAATGGCTTAGTGATTGAGTGCTTATCTCTGATGCTTGAGGTCCTTGATTTGATCCCTAGCCTAGTAAGATTGCGGTGTACAACATCGTGTGCTTGGGTTTTCTTGTGATAGTTCCGTTTCCTCCTACATTCTCATTCCACTAATTCTTCTATCATAAATCATTGGCCTTAATTATCTATCTCCCTTAGCTTAAAGGGTGTAATCCTGGGTGTTAATCTGAAAGAAAACACATATTTGCAACATGCTTAAATAGAAAACCCTTTGAAAAGAGAAAATAGGTAAGTTGAATTCAAATGTTCCATTCCGCAACAGTTTTCGTCAACGCAATGCAAAATCTTTATTTTAGTTTGGGATAGTCAGCATGCCAGTTATCATTGATTTTTGCATGTTTTGTATGCATGTTTTACGTTTAGTGATGTTTATTTTTCTATGTATGGAAATTTGTGGGACATCCTTCAGATTCCACGTGTATATTCAGTTGTATGAACTGCTTGCAGAAAAAAACGGAGAGCAAAACTATGTTACGAGAAGAAATAATATCAATACCTCTTTGTTCTCTGCTCTGGCACGGCTGTCTCTGACTTGAAGAAGAAGATGCAAACTGCAAAGTTTGGAATGTTGTTTATCTAGTTGTCAATAATGAGTAGAATAAGTGCAAGCGTTGATAATTACGGTTTTAGTTTTCTTACAAAGTGAACAAAGTCGTAGTTTCAAATTACTTCATTGTTTTTGTGTTCAGCTTGATAAGCGCTCTTGAAACTGATAATTGACGTAAAAGGGTAATGTCATTTAAAATAATAATAAATAGGTACGAATTAATATAAGGGGGGTTCGATCCCAGCTCGCGCCTTGTGGACTTTGTGCTGGACAAACATTGTGCTCGTGGATTTTCTCGGGGTTCTCCCGTTTCCTCCCACTTTCTTCATTCCACCTTTTCACTCATCTCTCATCATCACCGTCTCCTTTAGCCTAACCGGCATAAACGTGGGACGTAAAACTTAAAAGATTTCATTTCATTTTTTCATTTTAATATAAGGGGCAGGAGCCCCGGTGGATCAGTGATAGAGCGTTCACCTCTGGTGTATGGGCTCCCTGGTTCGATCCCAGCTAGCGCCAAATGAACTTTGTGGTAGACAAACACCGTGTGCATGGGTTTCCTCGGGGTTTTCCATTTCATTCATTCCTCATCAGCACCGTGTCCTTTAGCCTAACCGTCATAATCGTGGGACGGAAATCTCAAAGATTTTTTTTCTTTAATTTTAGAGGCGTTGTATTCATCAGTTTCAAATTATTGTGCGACGAAACTATCTGGGTCGTGAATACTAATTTCGTGGTAATTTAGATTAGTCAGGCGCACATTTAATGTGCAAAATAGAAATTGAAATGTGTACTTCTAAGGATAAAGACTAAAGGGTACTTACGAAAGTTGCTTAACTGAAAAAATCTCCGTGGAGGTTTACTTTTGACGCAGCACTCGAAATAATTGTTGAAATATTATAATTCTTTCACTAATTTCCTTCCTATTGTCTTCTAAAAGATTTGCACTGGGCGACATGAAAATATCTCACTTGGCATAGATAAAATTCAAGGGGGCCACCACAAGAAATTGTTGAAAAATTACGACTCATTTTCAATTTATTCATAAATACGACTTTCGGGTGTATGGCATAAGAACTAGAATGCAAAAAGACAAATCAACTTGTGCGGCCACTATAAAACACGAAAGGTATCAAACCGAGTCAGCGAAGGGTAAAGGTGAGGTGCGTCCGAAGGGAGCGGGCGCGTCAGTTGTGGTGGGTATACGCGTAAGCGAGGATAGTGAAAACAAGTGGGTTTTGGCAAAGATACGAGATAGCACTTATCATGGTTTCATACTTGTAACGCTCCACTTGTAAACATAAAATACAGTGTCAGTATATTTTATAGAGATACACAGCCGGTGGAAGATAACATCTAATAGAGCCATCTTTCATATACACTCACTTATTTTATCCATCGTAACCCACCTGTAATGATTTTACACTAGTAACTCTACACTTGTAAATCTAAAATACAGGTGTATTACTTTGTATAAAATTCTGTCACCTACAGAAATGTGTGCTTTCATACAAACTATTTTACCAGTCCAAAATGTGGTGCGCCAAAGCTACACCAAAACCCTAGCCTCGAAATACCAATTAATGTACATACATTTAGCACTTAATTCTCCGTAAGAGAAGCATACGGCACATTCGGATAACCTACTTTTGTGGATTTTTTTTTAAAATAGTTCCAGCGCCATCGGCATCCTAAATCTGAATGTTCTTTTGCCTTCCGTCTAGTCTTCCATATGCCGGTGGATGATGAAATATTTCTTGTGTAAAACCATCTAGTTTTTTCTACCCTCGCTTATATGTATATTCACCATCGCTGACGCGCCTGTTCCTTTTGGACGCATCTCCGTGCTGTCGCACTTGCTCATTTGTTTCTCTCCCCCCCCCCCCGCCATTCGGTTAAATAACTTTTATGCTTTTTTGGTGGCCACCTAGCACAGATTAGTTTGTTTTTTGCACTAATTTTTAAGCCATACATTCGAAAACCGTATTTATACGCAAATCGTAAAATAATTGTAATTTTTCAACAAGTACTTCTGGTGGCCCCCTTGAATTTATATATGCTAAGTGACTTATTTTCATGGCGCCCACTGCAAATCTTTTAGGGGATAATATGGAAAAAAATATTGAAAGAATTATATTTTTCAACAGTTGGAGTGGTGCGCCAAAAGTATCCCTGCACAGTATTTTTCTTTTTACAAGCATACCTAATCGCAGGAGTTTTTACGAGGTTACTTCTACAAAATAAGTTAAAACTATAACGAGTGTCTTTATGCCACGTAAAATTAATATAATCATAAAATTAAAGAAACCTTTAGAATGGATTTTTAAGACAAATACTAACATGCTTTAATACTAAAAAGGATTACATTTATAAATATATTTATGCAGGTTTATTACAAACAATAACTAACTGAAATTTTGTTACAGTCCACCTGTTGGTTCATCACTCTGAGAGATAATCTACATCTTGCCTAATTTCGGTACAATGTGTATATCTGCGACTGAAGCTAAACATACAGAATTAGTACCGGAAATGGGTTAGCTCTCGCTTCGGCATTAGCACTGTATCGCCTGACAACACGGAAAATCAATAATAAAAAGAAAGTTTCAAAATGTACTAAATTAGAGTAGGTTACATCTCGAAAACAAGCGTGTAAACTTTTACAGGAAATCGAATATATATATGAATATTATTTAGTTTCTTCTCCAAATCACTTGGTAGAACTCTGGCTCAAGTACTACTCCGGAATCGATGGGCGTGTGGACTTGCATTCCTCTGTGCAGTTTCGCTTTAGGAGGACTTCAGTGCACGTATGCGATAAGCACAAAGACACTAACGAACGTGCTAGGTGTCCACTAAAAACTACAAATGCTGTCTAACCTAGTCAGGGCAGGAGTGCAGAAGAGGGGTGCGTCCGTAGGGAGTAGGCGCGTCAGTGATGGAGGTTATATACAAACAATGTTAGCACAAAACATAGTATATGGCATAAAACACTACTAAATGCGATCCGAAAAAAGTACCAAATGTGCTGGATTTGGTTGTATTAACAGAAACGTGTAAACTTTTCCAATTTCCAGTAGAAAACCGTGTACAATCGTGTAGATATATACGCGGGATTTCCATACTGCATTTCCCGCGACTAAATCATAACAAGTGTACCTCTCCGCCAAATAGTCCCTTCCGCCTGCACATATAGTACCGCTTACAACATCAAGAATAACTACTTTTTTAACTTTAACTATTCTCCTCACCTGACTTTCACTCACTCTTCTTCACAAATCAAAATAAATTCTGCAATCATCCCGGTAGATTTCCTAAAATTGGGACGGCAACACAGTGCTTAACCTTTCGCCTCCTTTTAGACTTTTGAAAAGATGTTTAAAAAAACTAGTAAAAAAAAACTTTTCGGAAGAACTACTGAACGAAATCTTATAGGATCCTGTTTATTCGTTTGTTTGTTATTTGTTTTCAAATCTTTATTCTTTCTTTTTTAACCTCATGAAATGTATTTTGTATGTACTATCTGCATACATCAAGTATATATAATAAATAAAGAAAGGAATTCCATCGTCGACATGTATCAGGATGTCTCGGAAAAAAGAAAACCTCAGTTTTTGAATTAATTTAATTGCATTTTCAGCCGTGAATTATGTGATGTACTATATAAATCTACAAATAGAAAGTTTTATTACTTTTTTTAAAAATTAATTTTATTATTTTTTTTAGCATTTTCAGTCCTATAAACCGATATTTCATCTCAGCCCATGACTATGGGTTAACATGACTATAAGAATTGCTTCTTTGATTGTGAATATTCTTCACCGAATAATCTTTTTTGTATTCAGTGTCTTTTGCGTAGACCTAAAATTTTTAAAAAGTTGAATTGAGACTTCTCGGTAGTCAAATAATAGAATTCTCGCTGAATGCTCTTTTCTGAACCAGGGTGTCTATCGGTCACGAAATCAGAAAATGGTCATGAAAGTCACGTTTTTTTTTTTTTTTTTTTTTCTGTTTAAAGGTAAGTACAGATTGGAAAATTTTGCTCTATAAAACGTCAAAGTTCACCACCAAAAATGTCTATGGTCGGCTTTAGACGCTACCAAATCGCAAGCAAAGTACGTTTTAATCGCATTCACCCAAATTCGCTCTTGAAAATATTAGAAAGTTTTATGATTTAGTAAAGAAAAGGTCACGAAATTTCATTTTGGAATTTTAGTAGACGCCCTATGAACACACTCCGCAGACCGCCTTTATAGCGATGTAACTACTGTCTGTTAGGAAATGTGTTAACTAAATCGTATTTTAGTCCTTATGGAACACTGAAATTATGAGGGACGGAATTAACTGTTAACGTTGTTATGATTACTATGGATGGCAAAAGAAACAAACAAGCTCGGGAATTGAACATGAGATCCAGCCGGCACCTGTACATTGACAGCTTTGCCAATAGCAACTTGAGTCCATATAAAGCTATCCACATACATACAATTGCTGTTACGATGTAAATTGTGATGTAAATCAAACAAAACGAAATTTTCTTCCAACCTCGCTACAAACAACCGTAATAAACCACAATATTAAGAGTTATATTGAAAACAATGTACTTTCGCAATTTGATTTCACTGTAAAAAACATAATATAACATTGATATGGCAGTGATATGCACATAACGAGCACCGAAGAAAATATTGAAGAAATTACACATATGATTCAATTAGTGTACTTTCTTTCTTCCCTAAGCATACATCTACATATTTACATCACGGTATATAGGTTAAATTAAAAGAAAAAAGGAAAAAAGATTCTTTACAAATAATTAAATAGAACTTATGACAGATCCTTCTATTTATCGGCCATCTTCTGCAATGACGCATCTTTCTTCCTGCTTCTCAGACGAAGCACCGCCCACAAGTCTATAACCCAGGCGTAAAAAATACTATTGAACCCCTCGTTTCATATAAATTTTATTCATTTCGTCTACGCATGCACTCTCATTAACTGAAGCATTTTCGTGACGTATAAACAAAGTCTATGAGAGTGTGTTATCACTCCAGTTCCCACAGATGAGGTTCAAACGTTAACAAAGGGCCTATTGCAACGTAAAATGAAAGAAAACGTAAAAATGAAAACTAAATACACTTCCGTAACTTCATTTCGCAAGTTAAAATGAATGTTTCAAAAATTGGTTCATAATGAAGATTCACTGTAACGTTGATACCGAATTACAACTAGGGCTTCAATCCGGGTACACAGGTCATCACGCAAGACTAATCCTCACAGTGGAGTTCGTTTCCCACCATATTATATCGGTAGCTGCATTCAAGAACTATGGTACCGGTTCCGCCTTAAACTTAAATGGTGTCACTTTGTAATTACAATATCATTGTATACTGCAACAAAAAAGTATATACTCGTTTTAGAAACAACGAAATGCTTTTCTAGACAACTATGTAAATACGAAGAAGGGTCATAAACTAAGGTCAAGGCCGATATTTCCGGAGTTTTGACTCTTATAGAGGAATGAGGTGTGTGGTAATTTTAATACATGGAGTTGGCAACTGTGCAAAGTTTCAGCCATCCGCCACGTACTACGCTAGTCGTACGTAAACACAAATGGAACTAGTTTGGAAAATGGAACTAGTTTGATCACTCCTTGTATGTACTATCTGATGGCTGTATTGGTTGTATGAAATAATATATACACGTTTCACTGCAGGCCTTGTAACCTTACTTTCTGATCACTCCTCGTATGTACTATCTGTTGGCTGTATTAGTTGTATGAAATAATATATACACGTTTCACTGCAGGCCTTGTAACCTTACTTTCTGATCATTCCTCGTATGTACCATCTGTTGGCTGTATTGGTTGTATGAAATAGTATATACACGTTTCACTGCAGGCCTTGTAACCTTACTTTCTGATCACTCCTCGTATGTACTATCTGTTGGCTGTATTGGTTGTATGAAATAATATATACACGTTTCACTGCAGGCCTTGTAACCTTACTTTCTGATCACTCCTCGTATGTACTATCTGTTGGCTGTATTGGTTATATGAAATAATATATACACGTTTCACTGCAGGCCTTGTAACCTTACTTTCTGATCACTCCTCGTATGTACTATCTGTTGGCTGTATTGGTTGTATGAAATAATATATACACGTTTCACTGCAGGCCTTGTAACCTTACTTTCTGATCATTCCTCGTATGTACTATCTGATGGCTGTATTGGTTGTATGAAATAATATATACACGTTTCACTGCAGGCCTTGTAACCTTACTTTCTGATCACTCCTCGTATGTACTATCTGTTGGCTGTATTGGTTGTATGAAATAATATATACACGTTTCACTGCAGGCCTTGTAACCTTACTTTCTGATCACTCCTCGTATGTACTATCTGTTGGCTGTATTGGTTGTATGAAATAATATATACACGTTTCACTGCAGGCCTTGTAACCTTACTTTCTGATCATTCCTCGTATGTACTATCTGTTGACTGTATTGGTTGTATGAAATAATATATACACGTTTCACTGCAGGCCTTGTAACCTTACTTTCTGATCACTCCTCGTATGTACTATCTGTTGGCTGTATTGGTTGTATGAAATAATATATACACGTTTCACTGCAGGCCTTGTAACCTTACTTTCTGATCACTCCTCGTATGTACTATCTGTTGGCTGTATTGGTTGTATGAAATAATATATACACGTTTCACTGCAGGCCTTGTAACCTTACTTTCTGATCATTCCTCGTATGTATAACCTGACCAGGATAGCTGTGCGGTTTTGGGAGGATGGCGCTGCTGTTGTGTTTACATCAGTTTCTTGGCAAGCGCGGTGGGACAGGGGAGCGGAGAGTTTCACTTTGCAGTGTATCCAACGGTTTTTTAAAGT
Organism: Thermobia domestica; assembly: GCF_964235325.1. Classification (NCBI taxonomy): domain Eukaryota; kingdom Metazoa; phylum Arthropoda; class Insecta; order Zygentoma; family Lepismatidae; genus Thermobia; species Thermobia domestica. Next base: position 4,877,712 of record NC_137468.1, read on the forward strand.
TGCAGTTTAGATGTTGTGCATAGTCTAATCTCTTTACGCTTAATAAAAAACGCCGTAACTTATGTATGTATTGTAGTGAACCATCCCTGAAGTAATGCAGATGTATTGTGAATAGTGATTTATGAATGGAAATTCCAATTTAAGAACAACATAGCACAGTTGACAATTCAGTGAGCTTCTACCGTGTATTAAGCAGATTGTATAAAAATTGATTACGTTTTATTCGATTTCATTATAAAACAGTAGCAGCCTGTAAAACGCAGGAATGACAATGTCAGTGACTAAAAAATTAATTTTGGGTTGATAGCTTAGAGTTTTGCGCAATATCTTGTAACTGTAAGTTTAAATCAAGTTAAGGTTAAGGCTCATGATGCTGCTGTTTAAGTGTATGTTTATCGATTGACAAATAAATTATTTTTTCGAGTTTTAGCCAGGGAGGAATCTCGAAACGTTTCCTCTCGAGAACTGTGAAAGTCCTTTCCGCTGGTCTATTGGCTAGCGCATGTGCTTTTATTGTATGTGGTTCTGGGTTTGATTCCCATTGAGAGAACAAAATTTAATTTTACAATCCTTCACTTTCATTAATCATCTGTCTCCTCTAGCATAAACAACATAATCATGGGACGTTAAAATAAAGAAATTTCATTTTTTTTTTCGAGAAATGTGAACCCTTTGGGGAAAAAGGAGATGAAGAAATTTTTCCTTCATTTTTTTAAAGATTTGTGGGATTGGATAGCTTGCCTTTAGGGATTGATTTGTACAATTTGGTCAGTGAATCCTTCTTTTAGGATCATTATAGAAATCCAACCCTTTGGTAGAGTTCGAATATAAGTATTGATAAAACATCAGCGTATGGGTAGTGTAAGAGTATCATTGCTTCAGCACACAATAAATTTTATTTATGAGGAAAGAAATTACCTCTGGGCTAACTCTGAATTTCTCTTAGGTTTTAGCTATCAGGCCACAAAGAATTAAATCTACTAACTGTTTTCACACACAATATAATTTTGAAACTTGGGAGCCTAGTGTTATATTTGTGTCTGTAGTATATAATAATGCTGATACGTTATTCTGTTGAACATCTTAAAGGTATTTGTCGATTGACTTCAGAGGACTGAGTTTAGCCCGTAAACACAAGTTGCCTATAGTTCAAACATATCAGATGTACGGTCTTGTTTAATAAAACCTGCTCCTCCCTGTCCTCTATCTGAAAAGCCTATATGTTATTCACATATGAAATTCAAAGGCAAAGTCAATCGTCTTTATTCAGTTCTATTTTTATTTCAAGTGTAAGTATTAAAATGCGCTACACATGGTTGCAAGAGGTTGAGTGGCTTTTTTTTTTTTTTTTTTTTTTTTTTTTTTTTTTTTTAATACTGAACTGACATATCTAACATTGGCACTCATCTTCTTTATAAATTGATGTAAGAAACGGCCGATTGATTTCCAGCCATTACTTCATCACCAGTATCTTTGAGCAATGAGATAACAATGGAAGACAAACTTCGTTCTTTTCAAACTTGATACTTTGAAAAACTTATGAAAGTGGTTTTGTTATTCAAATACATATTCGCTCTAATCAATTTCAGAAGTAACATTAATATTAGAATAACCTAATGGCTGTAAGAGTTACCCTGAAAATGTATTTTGTATGTTTTCTTTTTTACGTAATTCAGAGATTTTGTCTGAATTTTACTGGAGTTATAAGGAACCTTCAATTATCAGACACCCCATTTTAATCGCTCCCCCTCCGCCGTCAATGCAACACTTCTAACCGTCTCCCCAGGGGTCCTGGGTCCACCCCTGATTGAGATGGTACATAAAAATAACTTTGTCTAATCCCTGTCATTATTTAGCATGGTTTAGTATTTTTTTTTTTAAATAAACGATAATTCTGCCACATTTTGAAAACTTTATGCGGGAAGTGGTTTATTACGAACAAGACAGAAAGAACTGTGATAGATTTATTACAAGTAGTCCGGTTAGAAACACTGCTGCTTGCATTTTAGTTCCAAAACCTGCCGCCCGCACTCGTTCGCTGGTTGTGTTATACTATCTGATGGCTGTATTGGTTGTATGAAATAATATATACACGTTTCACTGCAGGCCTTGTAACCTTACTTTCTGATCACTCCTCGTATGTACTATCTGATGGCTGTATTGGTTGTATGAAATAATATATACACGTTTCACTGCAGGCCTTGTAATCTTACTTTCTGATCACTCCTCGTATGTACTATCTGATGGCTGTATTGGTTGTATGAAATAATATATACACGTTTCACTGCAGGCCTTGTAACCTTACTTTCTGATCACTCCTCGTATGTACTATCTGATGGCTGTATTGGTTGTATGAAATAATATATACACGTTTCACTGCAGGCCTTGTAACCTTACTTTCTGATCACTCCTCGTATGTACTATCTGATGGCTGTATTGGTTGTATGAAATAATATATACACGTTTCACTGCAGGCCTTGTAACCTTACTTTCTGATCACTCCTCGTATGTACTATCTGATGGCTGTATTGGTTGTATGAAATAATATATACACGTTTCACTGCAGGCCTTGTAACCTTACTTTCTGATCACTCCTCGTATGTACTATCTGATGGCTGTATTGGTTGTATGAAATAATATATACACGTTTCACTGCAGGCCTTGTAATCTTACTTTCTGATCACTCCTCGTATGTACTATCTGTTGGCTGTATTGGTTGTATGAAATAATATATACACGTTTCACTGCAGGTTTTGTAACCTTACTTTCTGATCATTCCTCGTAAAAAGGAACGTAACACCGTTTGCTCATTAACTTCTGCTATGGCGCTGCACAGATTTCGATTTTTTTTTTTTTTATGTGAGCAAACCCTGGCCTAAATTAGGCTTTGTCACATTTTCGCAACGGGGGTGACATGTCAAAATAATCGAAAACGACCAATATTAGTATCCAATGCATAGTTTTCGGCGTCGCTGAGGTGAATACTGACATTCTCGATTCCGTTTAAATGCAAGTTCAGCCTCATCAGTGTCGAAAGTGGAAAGGAATTGATATTACGGATTTATATTATTGTACTTTCATTGAAATGTGTGTCAATATGCGGAACAGCGTACGCGCCTTTAGGAAGGCAGACCCGGGTTCGATTCCCGATGGAAGCTCGTGTGGTTCGGTTAAACTTGTGGGTGTATGTCTCATATAGCCTTACTGTTGAACGGGATGCTAAACTCAAATATAATCCAAATGCGTAACCTAATGAACGGATTTAAGTACTTTCCATAAACTTTTTCTGCCTGTGCGAGGAACAGGCATTATAGCTAACCCTCTATAAATAAATAAATAAATAGCCATAGAACTAAAAGATAGTACATAGTATGATTTATTCTAACGTAAAGAGCGAAAAAGGGATTGACTGGACCAGGACCTTCGGCATGCCATGCCGATGCGTTAACCACTGCGCCACCCAGTTTACTTCCCAGAACAGCCACTTAGTTTCTCACTCTCGGAAGACATGAGTTTACCACAGACCCTGCTGTGATTGGATTGTTCGGAGGAAACAACCGATTTTATTATTATTATTATTTTACAGATCAAAACCTCTAGAGGTACGAATTCTAACGAATTGTTTCCTCTTTTTATTAGTATATATGAAATTTTTAACCATGATAAGGTGCTCGGTATATGGACACAGTATTGTCTAATCACAGCAGGGGGCTGTGGTACAACCCACATTGTCCGAGATGAGAGCACCGACCTCGAGAGTGAGAGAGTGAGTGATTGGCTGTTCTGGGAAGCGGATTGGGTGGCGTAGGGGTTACGGCACTGTGTCGCTGGGGATCCCGGGTTCGAGTTCCAGTTTAGTCAGTCACTTTTCACTCTTTACGTTAGAATTCTCACATATATAGGATTTGGAGTGTAAAATAAAATAAATAAATAAATAAAAAGGTTGTTTCCTCCTTCCATTAGTATAGTATGATTTAATTCTAGTCTTCAAGCCACAACACTTTCGTCGTCAGAGTGTGGAAAGAAGAAAGTACAGAATACTAGAGACAATCATAGAACAATCTGATATATACCACTATTTACTTAATAAAAGAACTGGATTCCTTTGTTTTAAATATAAACTATGAAGAAAGCGAGATTATTTATTATGTACTGATAATTTACTCTTCTTGTGGTAAAGTATGGTACTATGAAATTCCAGTTTTATACGTGTGACTGGTTTTTGATTCTCTGACAACTACTTTCCCATTCTGTCGCTATGTGGTTTCGTTACTATTGTTATTATGAAACTGTCAGTAACATACGTGCTACGCTAACGATGTACTCAGTATAATTAACCATCTATTTTGATTCGATTCCCGGCGGGAGCTCATGTGGTTCGGATTCCACGCTAATCAGTAGGTCCACGTCTCATATAGCCTCGCTGCTGAACGGGACGTTAAACTCAAAAATCATCATCATAATCATAATTTACTTAATCACCTTCGGAACACACACACATTTGTTTCTCCGCTCTTGTGATTGGTGAAAACACTGACGAAAGGCCTCTTGTGATATCTTGCGAAGCGCAGCCGTCGCATCGGTTTTGATCTCTTCTGCGTTGGTGAAACGGAAAAAGCCCCAATTTTAGCTTGGGAAGAGCCAAACATCCGATGGTGCTAAACTGTTTTTAAGGCTATCAAAGTCTCCAAATCAGATTTTCCCCAATTTGCACATGAACTTGACTTTGTGCGTTGCTCGATCTGTGGAATTGCACCAACTGATCACTACACTCTTCCGTTGAGCTACACTATTCGTACACTGGTGTTAAGACGTGTTTACACTTGTTAAATCAGAATTAGACAAGATGCACGAGATTCGTTGTAATTGCATCATAAATGCCAGAACTACAACAGCATTCCAGGAACATTTTCAATGTCCCTCGCACTTTAGTATATAAACATATTTACGTCCATCTTCCTAAAACACACACGTCGGTAAGTTAAAGTATGCTTATTTACACACTGTACAAGAGCAGCCACTTTCGGTTGATATTTTTATTGAATTGAAAGCTTTTCTTTTTAAGTGCGGTACTTGTTGCTATATAATTACTCATTTGATATTTTTACAAATAGAAAGATATTGTGATCTAGACAAGAAGATAAAATGGTTTAAACAGGTATTATTGGATAAAACTGAGGAACTGGACAGTCTTAACCGTATCTGTACTTACTTGAACAGCAAATAGTCTGAGAGACTGGCTTGACGATGTCAGTAGCAATTCTGGAGACGAAATGTTACAAAGTATAAATCAAACTTGGTTAAGGTAATTAATATTCATTTACAGTAAATCAATTTGTTCTACATCCCAGTATTTACGAACTATTATAAGAAGTTGGCATTGGACGAGGGGTGTCCAATAAGTTATCAGACTAGACAGGAAATAATGCAGATAGGGTCACCTGGTCATCAGTGTTTTTCGATGTAGTTCGCATAGAGGTCTATGCACCGTCGGTATATTGTGGGCAGCGAAGAAATCCTAGAGAAAAAATAAGTCTTTGTCATGGCCATCAAACCCTGGGAAACAGCCTATTGGACCTCGTTGTGCGACGAAAAACGTCCCCGCAGATGTTCCTTGAGGTCTCGGAAGAGGAAATAGTCACTAGGATCCATGTCCAGACTGTAGGGAGGATGATTCAACACTTGGAAACCACACTCAGCAATGGGAGCGTGAACCTTCCGGGCCGTGTGCAAAGAAGTTCAAGTCCACACAAACATTTGCTACGCGGCGTAACACAAACAGTCTGCTCACAGCCACTACATTGCTCCGACTGACTTCAAATTGCGCGCGTGTCAGCCGTCATTATGCTCCGCCCCTCCCTTCCTGCCGAGGTAGATAACTTATTGGACGCCCCTCGTAACCTCTTGTCCCTGGCAGTTTTCAATCCTAAGCGATAGAAATAATTCCGCAACAACAACAAAAATCATGTTTTCTCCTTGGAATTGTTCACAGAAATGCATTTTTTTTTCTCTCAAATGTCGAATGATAGAATCGAATGAGTACATGTTTTTATGTTACCATGTTTTATTTCTTCCACAGAACCATGAATAGTGCTAATCGTTGGTTGGACGCTCATAGCGATCCCAATGCTTCGTTGTACACATTCAGCCACTGTATGACGCTGGCCAATCTCAACAGCGATGGAGATTACAAGTTGATCGTGGTTGATCTAGGCACTGGATCGTCAAATATTAAATTGAAGGTGAGATACAGATTGTTTAATCAATTAAATGCAATATATATCGGGTGGTCTAAAACTCGTGCTCAGTGGGAGGTAATACTAGATGTAGAAAGAAAACGGAAAGATAATGTGACCTGTAAACTATGGGGCCTTGTTTCGGCGGTAGAACCCGGTAAAGATACGACGATCTGGCAACACCGCATGATACATTAAAAGATAATTGTCTAACAGAAGAGTTACTACTGTTTTTCTTTGAATAGTAGTAATGTATGTGACTGGTAACCAAGTGATCCGTGTTCAAAACCCACCATGCGTTCCACTATTTTTTATGGTGCAAAATATTATTGCAAGTTCAATGTGAATGGAAGCAAAACAGGAATAGTGTGAAGAAACAGAAATAAGTACTGGTTTTGAGTTTAGCGTTCTGTTCAGACGTGGACCTAAACATGGGATCCGAACAACATGAGCTCTTGCTAGAAATCGACACCGGATCTTCTGTGCCGTAGCCTGGTACGCTAACCATGTAGCCACTAGGGAATTTACGCGCATTGGAGCTGAGCCTCCTTGACCGCTTCCATTTCGTAGCGCAGTATGGACGTTCACACATTTCGATAGTATGTCAGTGTACTCATTTTTATTTCTTCACACTATTTCCACTTTGTTTCATTAACATTTAACTTTCAATAATGTTTCGTGCCGTAACATAAAATAAATAAAAGAGTTGAAGCCGTGGTGGGACTTGAACACGGATCGCCTGGTTGCCTCTCACACAGGGTACCCCTACTTCATGACTTTTTTGAATCTAATTTCCTAAGATATGTGGAGAAGAAATTATTATTATTTCAATGTATGTTACATGGATACTTTCGTTATGTAGGTGTACAAAGGAACGTCTCTAATGACCGAGAACTCCATAGTGGATGTACCAACTGGAGTTGTTTCCTTTCACATGGACACATGCGAACCACGGGTACCAGGTAATTGTTATTGAAATATTTTCTTTCTCGGCGTCGTTGTGGCAAAAGTATTTAAGTTCAAAATATTACTTTCGAAATGTAGCTGTTTCAAAGTTGGATAACCATTGCTAAAATCAGTTTGACAATATTAATGCCAATGTGCATTTCATGTTCTTTCTAATCTTATATTATGCTACACATGATTGCACTTGCGCTGTTCAGTTTATTGTATTGACTTTTAAAAACTCAGATTGAGGGCGTTAATGACTTCTGCCAGAACGATAATGTTGTAATGTTCTCCATAAAGTTGCAGGTACTAAGTTTGTTAAAGAATATGTTAAAAACAACACTTACTAATATTTTTATTTAAATTTGTAACAGCAAGAATGATTCAGTTGCTCACTCCGTTTCTCGTCTGACTAAGAATCAGAAACAAAGCGAGAGAAAAAAAGATACATTAGGGTTAGATGACAATTTTTTTTTTATTTATTTTTTTTTTTAAAACGTCGATGGACTAAAAATAATCAAACATTGTGGGGGAATTTTGTTCAGTAACGCTACGATCGCTCTTTCATAATGGTATCTATATGGTATACAGTGAAACCTCTCAATAGCGGACACCAATGGGACATGAAGTTTTGTCCGTTACTGAGAGGTGTCCGTTATAGAGAGGTTACAGAAGTTTAATTTCTCATAACGGTAATTGTATGCTGTAATATATAGTAAATACATTTTGTATTAGCGTAAATATGTAAAATTCAATATGAAAATACTCTTATTTAGTACACATTTGAATTACTGGGAGGGATGAAGGAGAAATTCATTTCTGTTAAATCATTTTATTGCTGGGCAATGTTTAACGAAAAAGGCATGCTTTTTCCTCTACAACGGTAATAAAACTCATTAGCAAGTGTCCTCTAAAAATCCTCAGTACGATTACAGAAGAAACATGTGTGTGTGTGTGTTTGTGTACTGGCGTGGCATCTTCGTTGACAGAATGGATGAAAAGGCAAGCTATTTGAGGTGCATATGTTTATTGACCCAGGCCTAATCACAAAGAATATCCTTTTAGAGAAAATGAAAAAGGAAGCCGGAAAACTCCAACCCACACTTGTTCCAGTATCATGAGTAAAAGAAAAAGGTTTATTTTCCGAAAAAGTAAGAGAGGAAACATTGCTCGTTGAAAATATTATTGTAAAACAAACAATGTTTGTTTTGCTATCTATGAAATTATCGGGAAACATGCAAGGTCCAGACGAAAAGGATTAAATTTGTTAGGGAAGGGAAGATTTTTCGCATAGAATTCCTGGTCTTACGACTAACCCTGCATGAGTGTTATTGCTTATTCAAAATTTTCTAGGATTTCCGCCAGAAAGCAGTTTATTGCGGGGAAAAAATGCAAGTTCAGCGGTTCTGTTTGATGGTTCACTCATGAGAAATACACTTATGGAGAAAAGACTGTAATATATCGCAGAACCGAGAACAATTCCTGTCCGTTATGAAGAGGTTATTGAAACGTTTGGGGAAAAAAAGGACTGTCCGCGTCCGTATCTGAAAGTGTCCGTAAAAGGGAGGGTTTTGTTCCGTAAGAGAACATATATTTTTGCCGGGACAAAAAAATCTGTCCGTATTATGGAGGTGTCCGTTATTGAGAGGTGTCCGTTAAGGGAGGTTTCACTGTAGTTACACGTCGATAACTCGAATCGCTCTTCTAGAATTTTCTCTCAAATTTTCATCACATGTGACATTAGCTTGATTCTTCTCCAGTTTCCACAGTCCTGTACATCTCCCTTCTTCTTGAAAATAGGTATTGTAATACTCTCCTCGATTGACTTGGCTTTTTTCATGTTCGTAGACTTTTTTGCATCGGATCCCATACAATATCCATACCTTCCGACCGCAAATTGTACCATGCTTCTACTGGTATGTCTTCTGCACTTGTCGCTTTTCCCGTCATCATTTTCTCTAACACTTTCTCTACGTCTTTCCTGCTTATTCTGGATGTTGCCACGAGGCTGCGGTGGCTCAGTGCTAGAGCGTTTACCTCTAGTGCAAGGGGTTCTTGATTCAATACCAGCTCGCGCCAACTGAGCTTTGTGGTGGACCAAGACCGTGTGCGTGAGTTTTCTCGGGATTCTCCCGTTTCCTCTCACTTTCTTCATTCTACCATTTCTTTCATTTCGCATCATCACCGACTTCTTTAGCCTAGCAGGCATAAGCTTGGGACGTAAAACTTAAAGATTTCACTTCACTTCATTTCTTGATGTTGCTCCAAGATTGGAGCTCCATGATAGAAAGCCTTCCTCTGATTTTCCTCATTTAAAAGCTTTTCGAAATAACCGGCCTATCTTTCATTGATGTTATCTTTATCGGTAACCACCAATCCTTGGCCATCTTTTATTTGCCAAATATGAGTAATATCTTTTCCGTGTCTCTAAATTCCGTAAACCTAAATAGCTTTTTCACTCAATCTGATGTTCCAAGTTCCAACTGTGACACATTTCATCCGAGATTAGCGCGTTTACTCTAGCCACTGCCCTCTTTGCTGCCTTATTAGCCGCCTTTAAGCTACATTCATCTTCTTTTGTTCCCGAAGCATCCCACTTTTAGCTTCTTGCATTTTCTCGTTCCTTCACCACATCACTTTTTCTACAGGGGGACTCTTTCTTGAAGTTGTACTCATAGTCTTGTCTGCGTCAATTAATATAATTGTACTGTTAATGCTCCAACTAGCTTTGCACATCCTCTGTTTGCAGGTTTACTTCTTCCATGACACTTTTTTTTTTTTTAAGGATCTCCTTAATTTGTCCTTATTAACTTCTGTAAATAGACTGACATTAATTAATTATTGATTAAATAATACACTATTTAGCTTTAATAGAATAATTTGGAGCTTAGCGTAAGAACAGGTAGAAACTTTTCTATAGGAAGTTTCTGTTATCAAATATATCCAGGTACGAGGGATGATCAGAAAGTAAGGTTACAAAGCCTGCAGTGAAACATGTATATATTATTTCATACAACCAATACAGCCAACAGATAGTACATACGAGGAGTGATCAGAAAGTAAGGTTACAAAGCCTACAGTGAAACGTGTATATATTATTTGATACAACCAATACAGCCAACAGATAGTACATACGAGGAGTGATCAGAAAGTAAGGTTACAAAGCCTGCAGTGAAACATGTATATATTATTTCATACAACCAATACAGCCAACAGATAGTACATATAGTAAATTATTTAAGTATGAGGATTGATCAGAAAGTAAGGTTACAAAGCCTGCAGTGAAACATGTATATATTATTTCATACAACCAATACAGCCAACAGATAGTACATACGAGGAGTGATCAGAAAGTAAGGTTACAAAGCCTGCAGTGAAACATGTATATATTATTTCATACAACCAATACAGCCAACAGATAGTACATATAGTAAATTATTTAAGTATGAGGATTGATCAGAAAGTAAGGTTACAAAGCCTGCAGTGAAACTTGGATATAGTATTTGATACAACCAATACAGCCAACGGATAGTACATACATTAGGTTATTTTTCGACATAGTCTCCGTATCGGTCGAAGCACCACTTGTCGCATCGTGGGATGAGTTTGAAGATTCCCTCCTGGTAAAAATCCTGTCCTTGCGTGTTCAACCACCTTCTCGTTTGAAGCGAAGCGACGGTCACCTAGTTGCTCCTTCAAGTGCGGGAACAAGTTAAACTCGCTTGGAGCGAGGTGAGGGCTGTTGTCCTGAAATCAGCTCCTCCACGCAAGCTCAGTTCAAATCTGTTGATGTCGTACTGGGTCGACCACTGTGCTGGTCGTCGGTGACGTTTTCTCTATCAGCCGCAAACTTTCAACATCGTTCTGCAACATGCTGACGAGACATTACAGTCTCTCCGTAAAGCAGCTGCTGTTACATGTGTCGGCAACAGAAATCGAATAACTGAGCGGATTCTTCGCCAGACAAGTTTTCCAAACGAGTCACCATTTGTGTATACCTACAACTAGCGCCTTAGGTGGCGGGTGGCTGAAACTTCAGAGTTGCCAACTCTATGTATTGAAATTACCGGACACTACCCCTTCCTCTACAACAGTTGAAACTCCGGAAATATCCTCCTTGTAACCTTACTTTCTGATCGTCCCTCGTATCTATAAATTTTCATAATTTTTTAATGCCACTAAAGTACTCTACTAGAATATATGATTTACCATCAATTTAACATAATTTAAGCTTGAACTATCCCAATGAAAGGCACTCGAGCCTTGTCCCATAATATCGATTGGCATTTGAAGATAATTTCACTCTGACAGGAGTACTTCAAGGTTAATCTTCTTGACTTAAGTAAATGAATTTGTAAACATCTATAGTTAGTATACAAAATAAGTGTAAATACTCAGTTTAGTGATCTCCTTATGCATGCCAATGTCTTAAGGCTACAAAGGTTTTGTTCCTTTTTCAAAAATTTGTCCCTCACACAAAGTTTTCACAGATTTGATCGAATTTTCCTTACAACCAGCTAGAAATTTAATCGTAGTTAAACACTCCTATTTTATTGAGATTAGTTTCTCGACCACGCATGTGAATTATTGTACGAGGGTAAATCAAAAATTATCCGCTATTTTGACATAACTCTTCTTACTTTGTTAATACTGACGTATGTTCTTGTGTATTTTATTGTTATGTTGTGACGGTCTTGGTATGAAAGTTTGATCCTAATTCCTCCATTTGTCTTCCTTTTGTTGCAGATAGATCATGGTCGCTCCATTAGAAGTTTGCACCAAAGAGGAACAATGAGCAGTGATCAGGGGCCAAAGTCCACCAAAGAGATTCGGCACAGTGCCTTGCCTCAGCAGAGTGTCTACAAATGGATTGAAAAATTTAAAAATGGTCGCACAAGTATTACGCACGAGGAAGGGTCCGGACGACCATCTATGGCCACAAATGATGACAACGTTGTGCGTGTCACGTGACAGTTGTGTTAGATAGACGAGTGACTATTGATAAAGTGGCACTTCCTGATACACCTTCCAACTACAAAAACCGGATCACTACTCGTTATTCCTCTTTGGTGCAAACTTCTAACGGAGCGGCCATGATTTATCTGCAATAAAAGGAAAACAAGAGGAGGAATTAGGATCAAACTTTTAATGCATGACCACAACAGCATAATAATAATAATAAAATAAACGAGAACAATCAGTATGAAGAATGTAAAAAGAGTTATGTCAAAATAGCGGATAATTTTTTTTACTTACGCTCGTACAATATGCCATGTGCTTTGTAAGTGATAAAATTGTTTTGATCTATAAACTCGTTGAGTTAATAATAATAATAATAATAATTTTCAGCTATTGCAATCGCATGCAGTGCTCATGTGTATGTGTACAAGAATTTGAGGCCATACTTCAAGTTCACTCTTCCATCGTTAGAGATCAATTCGCTGGAGAAGGATTTGTGGATACAAGTAAGTCTCGTATCAGAAGGCCTAATAACTCCAATAACTCTACGTTATTTGTATACAATTTTTACTAGTACCTACTGTTAGTTCTGTTTATATACTTATTTCAACTAGTACTCTCTCTGTTGCGTTTCGGAGAGTATGGTAGCTCACTGGTAGAGAGCTGACCTCTGGTGCATGTGGTATCTGGTTCGATCCCCGGTCAGGTAAGTTTGTGGTGGACAACAGCGTGTCCGTGCAGGTTTTCTCGGGGTGCTCCCGTTTCCTCCCACAATGTCATACCACCAATCCTTCCGTCATCGTTTACTTGTCTTAATTACCGTCTCCCTTAGTCTAAAGGGCATAACCGTGGGACGTTAAACTGAAAGATTTCATTTCATTTCCTCTGTTGCTTTTAGTTGTTGGATTGTCATTAAATGATGCATGGTAGGAAGTAGTTTACGCGCCATGGTGCTTCCCGATTTCCCTTATTTAATGTCAACGCACTGTAGTCAAAATCTTTACGTTATTGATTTTTATATACTTTTACCTAGACGACATACTATAAGGATATTGCTTGTCTTTACCGTTAAATTTTTATTTTTTTGTTTCATCCTGTTTATAATATTACAACAACATTTCAGTCTGTGAGTAACGCTAAACATTTAAGGGTTACAGGTTGCATAAACATCTAGGCAGATGTATTTAGAAATTCTTAAGCCTTATTATAAACGGTGCAAGACGTCTTAATTTGTCAGTCAAGATAATTCTTGTTAGTTCATAATGAGGCTAATTGTTGTCGCTACCTCGCACATGACGCCAAGATATGTCGCTAGCCGTGCAGGAAATTTGCAGACGAGCCGAAAGCTTGGAGGGAGCAACGAGTGTTATTAAATTATTTCATTTTATCTTTATTTTTATTTATTTTTTATTTTACTTATTTATTTATTTATTTTTTGTAACCCGGCCATTTTGACTTGTAAGATATTCATTATAGTATGTCTCCCGACTACGTACTAAGACATGACTGTAGTAGTAATTATCTCAACGCTAAGGCAATGTTTAATTCCAAAAATGAAATGAAATAATATCCCAGTTTAATATCCCATGATTATGCCCTTTAGGCTAAGGGAGACGGATGATTAAGGCAAGTGAATGCTAATGGAAGAATTGGTGGAATGAGAATTATTTCTCTTCTCTTATAAAATGAAATCTTTTAGTTTAACGTCCAACGATTATGCCCTTTAGGCTAAGGGAGACGGATGATTAAGGCAAGTGAATGATGATGGAAGAATTGGTGGAATGAGAATATGGGAGGAATCGAAAGTTCCCCGAGAAAATCCACGGGCACGACGTTGTCCATCACAAACTTATTTGGCTGGAGATAGAACCAGGGACCCCGCGCACCAGAGGTAAGAGCTCCACCACTGAGCCACCGTGCAATGTTTAGTTTCAAGCCAAGAGCACATACAAAGTCATGATGAAAAATACGCGATGGTTATTATAGAGTATCGGCTTATTGTTTATGATTATTGTTACCTTATGCTCAGCATAACGTAACATGGCCCGGTGCTTTTGAGCACCTTGTATATTGGAAGGGAAATTTTAATTTTATTTAGAATGTAAGAAAACTGTTTTATTTTATAGTAGGAAAAACGTAGGTCGAAAATTTTGTGTAATTTTAGTAAAGTAAATCGTTTCAATGAAGATTACATGATTATTAATTATATTTTGTATATTTTACGTATTTATCCAAGAATATATCATTATTTTAGACAAATAAGTGTATATTCCAGCCTTTTTAATAATTCTCAGTTTATTTTTATTCATATTTCGGCATAGGGAATCCTCAAAAGAAAGCTAAAAATTTTATTTCGTAAAATCTTCTTCAAAATTCCAAATTAAGAAAGTCAGCCATAATTTCTTCTTGGTGCATCTCTTTGTTTTCGAAGTAAATTATTTGATTGGATAATCCACAATCACAGCTGCGGCTGAGATTTCGGTTTTCTTTGATCTTCGCACAGAAGCCTATCATCCGATAGTTACGTCACGATTATCTTCCAATTAGGGATCATCTTCATGCAATTCTTTGTCTTACGGCGTCAGCCATTTCAGGAGACAGACGTGCAGTGTTCGGCGTCTGTAGAAATTGTGGAATAATTTGTTGTTACTTTAAAACTGTGATAAATTCTTCGTTTTGGATAGTGTTAGAAGTTGTCAGCAGAGATAAACGTGCTGTGTTTGGTGTTTTAACGAAATTATTAAACCAGTAATATTCTAAACTGTGAAGTGATTTTTCGTCTTGCATAAAGGATACTAGTATGGGATATGCTTATGGTTACGGAATGAGCTCATTGGCAAATTTTACGTTCTCGGTCAGCGAGAGAACGTAGGAGAAGCCGGAAGAGACGGTGACGGAGAGTAAATATTGAGTCGTGCAGGCATCGAAGAAGAAGAAGTTGAGTGACGCTCAACGGCTTTTTAGATCGGTGCTACAGTAGTTCGTATCCGAAATTATTTTTGGGACCACAAGTTGAGAGTCTCCCAGGAGACTCTAGTGGAGTAATTCATCAGAAAAACCTTTTTTTTTTTTAATATATCCGTTTAGTCTCTGTCAAAGGAATGAAACTCACGTAAGTAGGAACCAGTGAAAGTAAAATTCCAATCCAAGGTATTTGGCATCCTCAAAAGTCCTTGTCTCGAGAAAACAAGCATGTGTGATTATATTTTCTGGTGCATGTGTGAAATTCATAACATGATGTGTTAAGTGCATAAAGTTTCCCTCAACGCCGCACACATGCAGATTCGGTCAATGTGACATCGTGATTTCATTCAATGAGGGGGGGAAAAGAAAGCTAGATTATCTCAGCACAGAGCGATTGTTGTAACCTCAAGAAAATGTGTGTACCACACACACATTTTCCCCCAGTGAAGAAAATATGTTTAGATTCCCTGAAATCTTGAAATTATTCAATTTTTTTTTCGGTAACACTGCTCGAAATTAAGTTTTGTTTATTTTGACATGTTTTCTTTGGTTTTGAAACAAAATAATTCTAAACGTTGATTTTGGCAGTAAGTGTTAGAGTCACGGCTACAGTTAAGTGCAAGGGTACATGAAGTTTGCGTACTGGTAACTGAAAACTTTCGACAATAGGCTAAACCTTCGTAACATTTTAATCTGATACCCATCAAGTTTTAGAAATTTCAGTTTTTTTTTTAATAATTTCTGATAAATACCTTTTCCTTCTTTACTAAGAAACTTAGAAATTTCAGAGCGACACTAATACAAGTAACCACTGCGTCTTCGGTCTGAATGTGGTAGCGAAACAAAAACAAAAATATAAATATAAAATAAGGATGGTGCTTCATGAAATATATGTGTGATTTTTTTTATATATTCTTGTTTAGGTTAAGTTAGTGTAGTTAGAATAGGGATTTAGGTTTAAGTTATGGCAATATGTAAGTGAGTGTTTACCTGTGCTAGATTGTCCAGAGGGTCCGAGCTGTAAGAGAGGTCGCGAAGAGCGCAAATCCTCTATGCCGGCCACAATCTCTATGCACAGAGAAGTTTAAGCACCAAAGAATAAATAAAGAAAAGTGAAAGTAGCTAACCACAACATTATGCAGTGAAGTATTATTTTCAATAGTGTAATGTATTTATATTGTGTCTTTTCATTTGTTTTGCGTGTCGATTCAATGTAAATGTTCTGAAAGTCAAGAATATTAAATGAAGAATATTAAATGAATATGAATATTTTGGGAATATATGTGCAAAAGTAAATAATGTTTTGGCTCTAAAAGATATAGAAATTGATCATATTATTTTCTTAGATGGGTATGTCGGTTTAGTGTAAAGATTTTACTGTTATCAAATATTTTGTCCAACACTACTTTCATGAAGATTTTCGAATAAAACTTACTAGCCGTGAAAACATCTTTCTTTTCGAATACAGAAATATAATTATCTTGTAGTTTTAAGAAGTAGTAGAAATATGGAGTTGATGTTTTGGTATGCATGCGAAGCATGATCAAAGCAAAGAGCAGTACGTACATAATAAGTTTACTGGGGAGATGAAATAGCTGTGAATCCAGGGAAGACTTTCCTTAGTGTGACCGGGGTTGAAAACAACCGAATCTGTAGAAATTTTCTCATTTTATCCGTTTAAATCAAAATCTCAGTTTGGATTTTTTTTTTTTTTTTGCAAAATTCTGTTTTTCGAGATTTGTAAGATTTTTTTTTTTTTTTTTTTTAAATTCAGATAGGGCTTTTACAGACAACATCAAGATCTTCATTGTGCTCATTGCCAGCTCCACTCGTAGGTCGGTGTCCTGCGTCTGTAGTCGTGGTTCACAACCTATTTCCGGATGGGATGTGGATGATGAACTGCAGGCCTGGATATCGGACTGTGAGTCGAGATGGAAGAGAGTTTGGAAGCTTTATATTTCGGGCCAGATTTGAGTTCTATTTTCCGTAGATGATTGGCTTGGTGAGTGTGTCAGTGACTGTTGATGACGAGCTCATGCGGGCCCAGTAGGTTCGGTGTCACTAGTCAGTGATACATTCAACATAGCATGTAATCTCAAGGAAAGGGAACATCATACAAAACACAACAGACATTAACTTATTTATTTATTTATTCATCATTTATTCATTTTTTTTTTTTTTTTTAAGTAAAAATTGGCGACCCTTAGCCAGGACTTCTGTTGTTTCAATCCTACGCGAGCGCTAAGGAAAACAAACAATCACAGCAAAGTATTTGTAAGGGGGATCATTATGACAATCGCCGCATTGAATGAATCATGGTCACTTCTGGATCTGTATGTGCGTGATGTTGTGGGAAACAAATTTAATGAAAGTGAAAATGTCTGTGGGTAGCAGATCGAGTAACGAATCTCGTCATCCGAACGAATATATATGCTGTAGTGACGAAATTGCAGGGTTCAGTGTATATTGTGACAGTTGTTTTAGATGGGTACATGCCCAATGTTATGGTTTGTCGGAGGAACAAGTTCAGGAATTAGACAAGAGTAGTGAGCCGTGGCTATGTAAGCCTTGCCTGGCGAAACAGGTGACAGTGTTGCCACTTCCGAAATCATCGGAATCCGATAGTGAGGAAGGTGAACGTGTAACGCGGGGTAGCCCGAACGATTCTGACAAGGAGGAAGGAAGTCGAGGAAACGTAGCTTCCGGTTCCAATGTACAATTAACTGACTTTGCAGCCATGATGGAACGCTTCAGTCAAACTTTAACTGTAACGCTGAACGAAAAGTTTGAAAAAGTCGATAGTAAATTCCAGGATATTAATAGTAACTTTCAGGCAGTGAATCAGAAATTGGACAATGTCAAATTTGAATTGTTGCAAACGATTAATGAAAAGGTAGCCCATGTAAACGAAGACGTAGAGGCTGTTAGGTCGGAAGTTCGCGATCTATATACCTCTGTTGGGAACTATCAGACTAAAATAGACGCGCGGGTAGATGCCGTTGAGGAAGGTCTCCGGTTATCGGTTGAGGCGCAGAATCGACGATGTGATGACTTGACTAAGGAGTTCTCACATCTCGAACTAAGTACCCAAAGGTCGTGTCAGGCACTTGAAGCCAGGATTCAGACGTTGGAAGAGAAACAAAACCAAAGAAAAGACAAACGGTGTGGACGTAAACGATCGCGAGACTTTGTTGTCGGTGATGGAATCGAGTCTGACGGGACCGAGTCAGACATCCACGTGGATGTACCGGTCTCTTCAGTTGGGGAGACTCGTACTATTCCCACGGTGAGTGTCTCTGTCTGTCAGCCGACCAACATTCACGGCACAAATGTCCTTCCCTTTGAATTATCCTCACATACGTTGAAGTTAAGCAAGTTGCGTACATCCTGTGTTGAGACAATAGGTTGTCAGGCGTTGTCCAGGAGGTCGAATCCATTGTTAGTTTCACCTCAGGTGTCAGGATCTTCCAATACTAGTTGTCGGTTGAACCATGTGGTGTCCTCTAGTAATGTAGCAGACATGACTCCTTCGTGTGCTGGAGTTCAGGAGGGAATGTGTGGTCACGCGGTGGTATCGATGCCAGACAATTTAACTTCCGGACAAAATTACCAACACTATTCTATTTTCGGTCAAAATCACTCGGGTGCAAAGAGCCCCGTCGTTGGCCACAATTCTCCCGTGAACCCCAGTAAAAGCGAGGAAGGCTTTGGTAAACGAACTCTAAATTTAAGACTTTCTGAACTAAATCATTTACCTACATTCTCTGGTGAATACGGTTTGGCTAGATCATTCTTAGAAAATTTAGAACAAACTTTTAAGGTAATTTCGGCATCAGAACACGAACGTCTAACCTTGGTACCTTGTTGCTTAACAGCTGGGGCCAAGACGTGGTTTCAGACTGTGTGTCAAGACGTCAATAGTTACGAGGATTTTGTGCGTCTGTTCCGGGAACACTATTTTTCGGCCAGGATGGAAAGGTTGCAAAAGAAGTTCATTCAAGGAATGAAGTATGATCGAGCGAAGTACAACCGATTGACGGACTTTGCATGGAAAATTGTAGCAGAATATTATGCGGTGGCACAACACCCGGATGAAACCGAACTTATTGAGATAGTCTTGGATTGTTTACCAGCTGGTGATGCCAAGTTGTTCAGGGCTGTTGAGCCGAAAAACATTCAACACCTTATGGTCAAAATAGCCGAGATAGAGGGACATCCGGAGCCGAGTGAACCGGTCACTGACAAGAAGTTTAGACGCTTTCAGGTGCGTCAGGCGAAAGTCGTCAAAAAGGCCGAAAAGTCAGGAAAACAAACCACCAAAGATACTTCGTCTCAGACGGAGGAAGACGAAGGCAAGAGGAAGGAAGGAAATTCCAATGGCAAAGGAGGAGATGACCGATTTTCTGGAAACAGGGGTCGAAGAAGGAACTTTCAGTCTCGAAGACCTTGGCCCAATCAAGGAAGACCGAATTGGGTAAGAGATGGTAATGGAAATCGGAATGCTCCGTATGGGTACAACCAACGCTACCATCCAGCAGCGATGAGTTACGGGTATCCGCGGGGTACATCTCAGACATGCGCGCCAAACGCGATGAACTCAGCAGGAGCGCAAGCCTATCCGGGATACGCGCCGAATTTACTTCCTGGAGGGGGAGTGGCGGCTCCCACGTCCACTTCTTCCCCAGGAGTGAACATGGCGATGTCCACTGGATGGCCTCCGCAATATACGACATTCGTACCTATGATGGCTCAGCCACCGGAAACGAACGGGAATAGTTTGGGAAATGCATACCGCAGCCCTCATTAGGGGAGAGTGTGGACTGCGATGTGGATTCCTCAACTCCCACGAAAGAACAAGATCGGTTAGCGAGTAGTCGAAATCCCAATTTGGTAACAACCTCGTTCGATTTTGATATCAACCCTCCAAATTCAAAATTCAATGTTTTGGCAGATTCCGAAAATCGGGAAACAAAATTGGGCACGCCTCTGTTCTCGATTCGTTTCGTGATCGACGAGAAGGAGTGTGACTCCATTGCGGAGAAAGGTATTCTTTTAACTTATCCTTCACCTACGTTAAGTTGTTCAGTTGGGAGTTTAACTTTAGTTTGTATCCTAGATTCTGGAGCGGATACGAATTTGTTGTCTGGAGACGTTTGGAGGAGGATCAAGGAGATTTATCCGTCAGCTAAACTTCGTCCAAAATCCAACATTTCATTACGAGGTTTCGCAGGAGACGAATCTTTTCAAGTCAAGGGTTTTCAGATTCTAAATTTTACGATTCAAGGTTACGTTTTCGAGGTTCCAGCATATGTGATTCAGAAATTAAAAACAGATTGTATTCTAGGTTTCCCCTTTTTCATTCGGTATCATGTTCTTCTAAATTGCAAATCGAAAGAAGTCTCTCTTGAGACTGATTCTGGACAGACCATCTCCATCAACATGGAACAGCAGCATTGTTGTCGAGTCACAGTTGCGGAAGTATCATCGGATAAAGAGGAAGACTCTTTATACCAACCAGCTATTACGAAAGAAGACATTCAAAATTTTGTTTCTCAGAGAACTGATTTGGATTCAGATTCTAGGAATCGTTTATTTTCATTGTTAATCAGGTTTCGTTGTCTTTTTACAGAGAATCCCAGAGTCGTGAAGGTTGAGCCGTATAGAATACAGCTTTCAGACGACGTTCCCGTGGTAGGAAAGTTGTATCCTGTACCTGTTCACCTCCAGAAGGAATTTGAGCAAGTGCTGGACAAATGGTTGAAACTTGGAATCATCATAGAAGGTCCTTCACCTTACAGATGCCCTGTACATATTGTGCGTAAGGCGTCTGGAGAGCTAAGGCCTGTAGTTGATTTGCGTGGTATCAATGAGCGTGTGATTGCACCAAAGATTCAGGTCGAGCCGATCTCCGATCTAATCGCACGAGTCAGTGGTGCAACCATTTTCACCTCGTTGGACTGTACGCAATCATATCACAGTGTCCCGATCCATCCAGACTCTTACAAATATGTCAGTTTCATTTACAAAGGTCGTCAATATCAAATGACACGTCTAACCATGGGTTTGAAGTCATCTCCAGCAGTTTTCCAATCAATCATGCATACTTTTTTCGGCTTAGAACCTTTCAAAAATTTTCTCATTGTGTATCTTGATGACGTCCTTTGTTTTTCATCATCTATTGACGAACATTTTCAACATTTGGAAAAGGTCTTTGAAACTCTTCGTTCGGCAAATCTTTCGCTCAATTTTCAAAAGTGTAATTTTCTTCAATTACAAATTCCTTTTCTTGGCCACATTATTTCGGGATCATCAGTCAAAATTAATCCAAAAAGTAACGAGGCCATCCGTCACTTTCCTCTGCCGCGGACTAAGAAAGCTTTACGAAGATTTCTTGGTCTCGTGGGATGGCGAAAGCGACATTTCCCTGACTTTGCGGGGTTAACAGCTCCATTTTATGATCTTCTGAAAAAGGATCGAAAGATTGAATACTCTCCGGAGTTACTGGAAAAATTTGATCAGTTGAGAGAACTTTTAAGTAGTCCTCCCGCACTTGCGCAACCGGATTTCAATCTTGACTTTCATTTGTACAGCGATGCATCTGCGGAGTCATTGGCCGGCTATGTGGCACAATATCCCCCGGGACAGGATGATCCGGAGGTTATTGCGTATGCGAGTCGGCGAATGAAACCGCACGAGACCTCGTTGTCAGTGTTCCAGTTGGAATTAGCTGCAGTTCTTTTCCTCTGCGAAAAATTTTCATACTTCATATTAGGTCGACGGACTACGGTCCACTGTGACAATGCAGCAGTCACATATGCTTTCAGTTTGAAAAACCTAGATGCTCGAACTACTCGTCTTCTACTCAAACTGCAACGCTTTGATCTTCAGTTCATACACATCAAAGGTTCGGACAATGAAATCGCAGACCTATTGAGTCGCTATCCTCCAGAGATTCCTCAGGCAGAAGAGGATCATTTTGTAAATTTCTTGACCGCGGAGGACACTGACTTCTTGAATGTCACGGAACTGAGGCGAGAACAGCGGAAAGATCCGTATTGTAGAAAATTACATACCATTTGGAAGGGTTGTCAAAACAATACTAGGGTACGTGTGGAGAATAATTTAGTTTACGTCAGAAATTCTCAAAATTCTGTTTGGTTGCTGGTCATTCCTTCCAGCTCAGTGAAAAATATTGTTTCGGCAATCCACAATAAAGGCCATTTTGGAGTGAAGCGATGTTTGTCGTTCGCTAAGGCCATGTTCCACTGGAGAGGTATGCGTGAGACTTTTACAAAGTATATTCAAGAGTGCCTTCTTTGTGCACGAACCAAGTACTCCTACAGGGTGATTAGAAAGGAGCCCTGTCATGTTGAGGCGTCTTCTTCCTTTGAGAAGCAATGCCTGGACCTGGTCGGGCCTCTTCCTAAGAGCCAAGGATATAAATATATCTTGTCCATCCTGGACGTCTACAGTCGTTTTGTGTGTTTCTTCCCTCTTCGGACGGCACACACAAAAGAGATTGTGGCGGTCCTTGAAAAGAGATATTATTATCAGCTACCATACCCGAAGTATTTGGTGAGTGACCAAGGTCCGCAGTTCTTATCAAGCGTCTGGAAAGAGTTTTGTCAAAAACACCGGATAAAACATATACTTACCACGCCATACCATCCGGCTTCTCATGGCATTATCGAACGCGGACATCGTGACCTTCATCGCATTCTCCGCCTATATTGCAGTGACAACCAGTCCAAATGGAGTAATTTTCTAAAAGCCGCCCAAGATTTGTGCAATCACTCTTGGTGTGATGCTCTCGGATGTACTCCAGCAGAGCGTTTCTTATCGTATTCAGCATCCAAGAGCTTCAAAGAAAACTTCATTTGGCCCAAAGAGACGGTGCAAGTAAAGGAAGACAAGAAATTTGTAGTTTCTATTCCGGCAGCAGAACCGAAGAAAGAAAGAAAGCTGCGAAAACAACAAGACATCGTCACAGAAGGTTCTTTGGTGATGGTGAAAACTCACCATGTGTCGTCGATACCAAAAAAGGTATTCGCTAAGTTTATGCATACCTACGTCGGACCTTACAAAGTGGTATCTCTAACTCGAAATTCAGCGAGATTGCAAACTCTGAAGGGAGAAAGCATAGGAGTTCAGAGTTTTGACAATCTAAAATTGTTTCGTTGTTCCGAAGAGAAAAGAAAGGAATTATTAGAAGGATGAAAAAAAAAAAGGAGAAAAACTTAGTTTATAGGTTAAGGTTAGGTTAGGATATTATATTATATAGGGTTTATGTATAATTGTGATTAGAATCGAGAAAAAAAAACTGTTTTGTCTTGTATAATCTCCAGTAAAATTTTGTAGTAACAAAAAAAAAAACCAACTTAAGAAGAACTCATAAGTTCAGATTTTTTTATTTTTTATTTTTTCTTTTTTTTTCTCCGAAGCTCCCGGAGGATGTTACCTTATGCTCAGCATAACGTAACATGGCCCGGTGCTTTTGAGCACCTTGTATATTGGAAGGGAAATTTTAATTTTATTTAGAATGTAAGAAAACTGTTTTATTTTATAGTAGGAAAAACGTAGGTCGAAAATTTTGTGTAATTTTAGTAAAGTAAATCGTTTCAATGAAGATTACATGATTATTAATTATATTTTGTATATTTTACGTATTTATCCAAGAATATATCATTATTTTAGACAAATAAGTGTATATTCCAGCCTTTTTAATGATTCTCAGTTTATTTTTATTCATATTTCGGCATAGGGAATCCTCAAAAGAAAGCTAAAAATTTTATTTCGTAAAATCTTCTTCAAAATTCCAAATTAAGAAAGTCAGCCATAATTTCTTCTTGGTGCATCTCTTTGTTTTCGAAGTAAATTATTTGATTGGATAATCCACAATCACAGCTGCGGCTGAGATTTCGGTTTTCTTTGATCTTCGCACAGAAGCCTATCATCCGATAGTTACGTCACGATTATCTTCCAATTAGGGATCATCTTCATGCAATTCTTTGTCTTACGGCGTCAGCCATTTCAGGAGACAGACGTGCAGTGTTCGGCGTCTGTAGAAATTGTGGAATAATTTGTTGTTACTTTAAAACTGTGATAAATTCTTCGTTTTGGATAGTGTTAGAAGTTGTCAGCAGAGATAAACGTGCTGTGTTTGGTGTTTTAACGAAATTATTAAACCAGTAATATTCTAAACTGTGAAGTGATTTTTCGTCTTGCATAAAGGATACTAGTATGGGATATGCTTATGGTTACGGAATGAGCTCATTGGCAAATTTTACGTTCTCGGTCAGCGAGAGAACGTAGGAGAAGCCGGAAGAGACGGTGACGGAGAGTAAATATTGAGTCGTGCAGGCATCGAAGAAGAAGAAGTTGAGTGACGCTCAACGGCTTTTTAGATCGGTGCTACAGTAGTTCGTATCCGAAATTATTTTTGGGACCACAAGTTGAGAGTCTCCCAGGAGACTCTAGTGGAGTAATTCATCAGAAAAACCTTTTTTTTTTTTAATATATCCGTTTAGTCTCTGTCAAAGGAATGAAACTCACGTAAGTAGGAACCAGTGAAAGTAAAATTCCAATCCAAGGTATTTGGCATCTTCTAAAGTCCTTGTCTCGAGAAAACAAGCATGTGTGATTATATTTTCTGGTGCATGTGTGAAATTCATAACATGATGTGTTAAGTGCATAAAGTTTCCCTCAACGCCGCACACATGCAGATTCGGTCAATGTGACATCGTGATTTCATTCAATGAGGGGGGGAAAAGAAAGCTAGATTATCTCAGCACAGAGCGATTGTTGTAACCTCAAGAAAATGTGTGTACCACACACACATTTTCCCCCAGTGAAGAAAAGATGTTTAGATTCCCTGAAATCTTGAAATTATTCATTTTTTTTTTCGGTAACACTGCTCGAAATTAAGTTTTGTTTATTTTGACATGTTTTCTTTGGTTTTGAAACAAAATAATTCTAAACGTTGATTTTGGCAGTAAGTGTTAGAGTCACGGCTACAGTTAAGTGCAAGGGTACATGAAGTTTGCGTACTGGTAACTGAAAACTTTCGACAATAGGCTAAACCTTCGTAACATTTTAATCTGATACCCATCAAGTTTTAGAAATTTCAGTTTTTTTTTTTTTTTAATAATTTCTGATAAATACCTTTTCCTTCTTTACTAAGAAACTTAGAAATTTCAGAGCGACACTAATGCAAGTAACCACTGCGTCTTCGGTCTGAATGTGGTAGCGAAACAAAAACAAAAATATAAATATAAAATAAGGATGGTGCTTCATGAAATATATGTGTGATTTTTTTTATATATTCTTGTTTAGGTTAAGTTAGTGTAGTTAGAATAGGGATTTAGGTTTAAGTTATGGCAATATGTAAGTGAGTGTTTACCTGTGCTAGATTGTCCAGTGGGTCCGAGCTGTAAGAGAGGTCGCGAAGAGCGCAAATCCTCTATGCCGGCCACAATCTCTATGCACAGAGAAGTTTAAGCACCAAAGAATAAATAAAGAAAAGTGAAAGTAGCTAACCACAACATTATGCAGTGAAGTATTATTTTCAATAGTGTAATGTATTTATATTGTGTCTTTTCATTTGTTTTGCGTGTCGATTCAATGTAAATGTTCTGAAAGTCAAGAATATTAAATGAAGAATATTAAATGAATATGAATATTTTGGGAATATATGTGCAAAAGTAAATAATGTTTTGGCTCTGAAAGATATAGAAATTGATCAAATTATTTTCTTAGATGGGTATGTCGGTTTAGTGTAAAGATTTTTCTGTTATCAAATATTTTGTCCAACACTACTTTCATGAAGATTTTCGAATAAAACTTACTAGCCGTGAAAACATCTTTCTTTTCGAATACAGAAATATAATTATCTTGTAGTTTTAAGAAGTAGTAGAAATATGGAGTTGATGTTTTGGTATGCATGCGAAGCATGATCAAAGCAAAGAGCAGTACGTACATAATAAGTTTACTGGGGAGATGAAATAGCTGTGAATCCAGGGAAGAGACTTTCCTTAGTGTGACCGGGGTTGAAAACAACCGAATCTGTAGAAATTTTCTCATTTTATCCGTTTAAATCAAAATCTCAGTTTGGATTTTTTTTTTTTTTTTTTTTTTTTTTTTGCAAAATTCTGTTTTTCGAGATTTGTAAGATTTTTTTTTTTTTTTTTTTAAAATTCAGATAGGGCTTTTACAGACAACATCAAGATCTTCATTGTGCTCATTGCCAGCTCCACTCGTAGGTCGGTGTCCTGCGTCTGTAGTCGTGGTTCACAACCTATTTCCGGATGGGATGTGGATGATGAACTGCAGGCCTGGATATCGGACTGTGAGTCGAGATGGAAGAGAGTTTGGAAGCTTTATATTTCGGGCCAGATTTGAGTTCTATTTTCCGTAGATGATTGGCTTGGTGAGTGTGTCAGTGACTGTTGATGACGAGCCCATGCGGGCCCAGTAGGTTCGGTGTCACTAGTCAGTGATACATTCAACATAGCATGTAATCTCAAGGAAAGGGAACATCATACAAAACACAACAGACATTAACTTATTTATTTATTTATTCATCATTTATTCATTTTTTTTTTAAAGTAAAATTATTATAAGTGACTTTCTTGTTAACTTACTGTTCTTTAATAAAATATTTACAATCGGTATTCTCTAAGTTATCTGCGTTATATTCAGCTTCAACATATTTTTCCCAGATAAGAAATTGTTAACATTTGGATAAGAGTATGTTTTCAAATGCCTTCTGCTTTGACCATGCAAATGGCCTAACGGGTCCTTGGAAGGGACCGCGGTGGCTATAATAGAGCGCTCACCTCTAGTACGTGAGTCTCTGGTTCGATCCCAGCTCGCACCAAGTGCATTTTGTTGTAGGTAAAGTTTTCTTGGGGTTCTCTAGTTTCCTCCTACTTTTCTCATTTCATTCACCACCCTTTCTCTTAACCTTTGTGCATATTCCTGGCATGTTACTAGAAATTTTCATTTCGGTTCCTAGGATGTTATTTTTATTCATCTATTGTGTAGTTGATATCGTACGAGTCTTTTAACTTAACGCTTGCAAAGTTGAGTCTGCTCAACGTCTTTGGGGTAGGCTTTGAGACGAATAGGAGTTATTAGTTACATTACTTACATCAGTAATTTGTGACATATATATATTTTATAAGTAAAATATTTCGTACTCAAGGTACGAAATGTACTGACATTTTTTCTTTCTACGTAGACTGATTTCTTCTTTCTCACCTTAACCATAGGATGGTGGGCAACATGGAAATTTTAAGACTTTTCTCTCCCTTGGGAGAGCTGTTTTATATTTTGATAAGGTCTCTTCTTCGTAACTGCATCTAGATTTTCTATCCTTGGTCTTCCTCTTCTTGGTTTTCCTTCTGCCTTTCCCTCTATCAGCACAGTGATCCAATCGGAGTGTCGAATAAGATGGCCAAGCATGTTGTTTCTTCTTTTTCCTATTATCTTCCTGATCTGCCGTCCTTTATTAGCTTCCTTCTGTACATTTTCATTCCTTTTTCTTTCAGTCCATGATATGCAAAGCATTCTGCGCCAACACTATATTTCAAATGCTTCCAGCTTAAATATTTCAACTTTTCTCAATGTCTACGTCTCTGATCCATAAAGCGGCACACTCCATACCAGTCAGTGTCTTAATAAATCGTTTTCGAACGTCCAGCGACACATTTCTTTATGCTAACAGTCCTCTCTTTTCCTATTCAATGCTTGTTTAGCCTGCGCTACTCTGAAACTTACGTGTTTTTCACTCCTTCTGTCCGAGGATATTAGACTTCCTAAATAGGAGGACGTCTTAACGTCTTTGATTTTCTCTCTATCTAGCCATACGTTTGCCCCTACCTGTCCTGCTCTTGTGCACTTTATCACTTTGGTTTTCTGTAGGTCCGAATGTAGACTGATGAAGTTCGAGTATTTCGGATACTTTTAGCGAGTACCCTTTCTCAAGGACTAAAATTGTCTGAAATCACACTACGCTTTATGCATCAAATCAGTGATTTTTCTTAATCCAGTGATAGATAGAGATCCTAAGGAGAATAGAGAGTTCAAAATTTATGCCAAAAATATCTTACGGCTTTTTATCATTACTTTTTCATTGAAATATGTGGGCCGCGGTGGCTCAGTGGTAGAGCGTTCACCTCTGGTGCTTGGGGTCCCGGGTTCGATCCCAGCCCCCGCCAAGTGAACTTTGTGGTGGACAAACACCGTGTGTGTGGGTTTTCTCGGGGTTCTCCCGTTTCCTCCCACTTCCTTCATTCCACCATTTCATTCATTACTCATCATCACCGTCTCCTTTAGCCTAACCGGCATAACCGTGGGACGTAAAACTCAAAGATTTCATTTTTCATTGAAATATGTATCCTAAGAATGTTGAAATATTTTCCATAAATCTATTTCCCCGTGGTAAGAACGAGCATTTGATCTAGTAATGAATAAAATATGTGAACCTTTTTAAGAAAATACTTAATTCTGGTTCTGTTCGTGCAAAAAGGTGTTTTTTTAAGTAAAGCTGTAGTGCAAGTAATTTCTTACTAAACTGATCCTGATATTACATACAAGTGTATGTATAATTGTTGTGAAGTGTCGCTGAATACCTTGTAATTGTGTGTTGTCAGGTGCGAGATGATAACATAGAGGTCGAAATGCTTCATGAGATGCTACACAACCTTCGTCAAGACATCGGAGATTCTAACTTATCGTCTCGGTCACAACAATTCCTGATGTTGGAGCATTCCAAATGGAAATCCTTTGTGGAACAGCATAAGAACTTTCCTATTAAAAAGCAGGTAAGCAAGCATTTTATTTTACTAATGAGTGTAATACTACGGCATGCGATTTTGGTTTTATTTAGAAACCGATGATTTCGACACCTGGAATCCTCTGGTATCTTTAACAAAGTAAATTTCACCTTGGAGTAATTAATGGAGTTGAGAATTTACATGTTAATCCATTGATATCTTCATCCAGAATATTAAACTAAACAATTTCTTAAAAACATTGCAAAAAGGAAGAGATTATTTTATGGGAAATATAAAAGCACCTAACGTAAAACATAGCAGAAAATCGTAAGATCTGGTAACCCTAAGATCGTACTTCATATTGCTGGTCTCATCCTGCTGACAGAGGACGTAAATTAATCCATTAATCAATATTTAGACTACAGGCATAAACGACGAACGTTAAACTAAATACTGCATTTTCATTTCAGTTAAAACTAGTTCTGAGAATAAATGATATACTATAGTTCATCTATATAATTTATTCACGTTCATATTAAACAGTTAATACCTAGCATCGTTCTAAACGTATTTGTAATACCCATATGGGTTTTTGGACTCATCAAATGCTAATATCTGTTCACTGATGTCTTTTTTTAATTATATAAACCATATATTAATAAGGGGCCGCGGTGGCTCAGTGGTAGAGCGTTCACCTCTGGTGCTTGGGGTCCCGGGTTCGATCCCAGCCCCCGCCAACTGAACTTTGTGGTGGACAAACACCGTGTGCGTGGGTTTTCTCGGGGTTCTCCCGTTTCCTCCCACTTTCTTCATTCCACCATTTCATTCATTACTGATCATCACCGTCTCCTTTAGCCTAACCGGCATAACCGTGGGACGTAAAAGTTAAAGATTTTCATATATTAATAACAGGGTGTCTACCGGTTACGAAAGTCACTAAATTAGAAAACGGTCGTGAAAGTCAAGAAAAAGTCACGTAATTTAGCTTTTGGCTCACGATTTTTTTTAAATCTGTACAAGTATAAGTACAGACTGGAAAATTTTGTTTTATAAAACATCAAAATTCACCACCAAAAATATCTATTGTCGGCTTCAGACGCTACCAAATCGCTAGCAAAGCACGCTTTCATGCTGAAAATTCGGCCTAATTTCTATCCAAATTCCCTCTTGAGAATATTCCGAAATTTTATGGTTTGGTAAAGAAAAGGTCACGAAAATGTCACGAAATTCCATTTTGAAATTTTAGTAGACACCCTGGTAACTACAGTTCCGACAATTTAATACTTATTTTTATTAAAAGATATGAAAGCAATAAAGACTTTGTTATTTGATATAATTTTATATAAAAATGGAAGGATAAGGCGTTCTAAACCAAGGTAAAACAAGTCAGTTGATTTGAACTTGATGGTACATAGTAGGTTTACAATCTAAAATTCCATGTCATTGAGAAGTAACATGCGAATTTTAGATATAGGATGCAAATACAATGCAACAAAAGAATTCCTCTGTCTTATTTTTAGAGACTCCAAATTTGGACTTTTTTTTAAATAATAATAATAATAATAATGAAATGGACATCTATGGATTTACAAGTGAAAGATAGAAAGAAAACAAGTAGCGAAGTATGGTAATCATTGGATAAAGCTTAGAAATTATTCACTAAAGAATCATCATAAGATCCGTTCCCATAGATTCCTAACACAGCTTTCCCAGTAATGTTAGGCATATACAAAATTCGTATTTTCAAACTTTATTGCTGAATACATTTTATTTTGACATTCTTCAAATCATGAATTGAAAAATCGCTCATTCTATTACCATCTCTATTTGTTTATTAATTAGTAAATGAATATTCTTTTGTTGTTTCAATAGAATAAGCAGCAAATATTTGTAAATAAGATTTCAGGAATTATTGCAATGCTCGTTTCTTTTAGGAGAAATTATTATTATTATTACGAGGGTTGTTCAGAAAGTACCAGACGTTTTGGCCTATTGCGGCAGTGGGCGGGGCTAGAGTCTCCATCTTGGTGTCAGAACGTTGCCACACTCAGTACGCATCCAGTTGTGGTAGCGTGAGGACTGTGGTGCTCTTACTGTGCCTTCTTTGACGTGTTACAATGTGAGCTGCAATAGAAAATCCTGCCTCTTGTGAGGTGCGTTCTGTCATCAGGTTTTTGTTGGCAGAAAGCCACTAGCCAATTGAAATCCATCGTCAACTGTGTGACGTGTACGGACATAGAGTAATTTCATGTCCATACACTTCTCACGACAACGCATGTCCACACACGGCCAATCGTGTCCGAAAGAACTCCTGGATGATTTTGGATGGGAGGTGTTCGATCACTCACCATACAGCCCGAATTTGGCGCTAGGCGACTACCACCTCTTCCCAAGGATGAAGACTGGCTCGCTACAGAACGCTTTGATACTGACACCGAAATGCGTGCCGGTGTAAGCCAGTTGTTGAAATCGCAGGCGGTAGATTTCTAATGCGACGGTATTGAAAAACTTATGCCAAAGTATGATAAGGGTTTAATTTGGCGATTATGTGGGAAAATAGCTTAAGAGTGTACCTTTCAAATGTATATAATACATTTTCGTTTGTTCATTCTGTTACATTTTTTATTTCCAAACGTCTGTTACTTTCTGGAGAGTATTATTATTATTATTATTAGCAGTAAGCAGTGAATTTGTTTAGTTTATTTTGGCATCTTTCGGATTCCACGTTAATCAGTAGGTCCACGTCTCATATAGCCTCGCTGAAGGGACGCTAAACTAAAATCAAGTCAACTCAACTCAACTCAACTTCATGGTGTTAAGTGTATTTGTATGCTGATTCATCTTATGTCAATATTAAGTAAGATGATACCTAGTTTTTAAAATGGAGAAAAAGTTTGAGCTTTTATGAACTATTTATTTTCAGACAAGTGTGACGTGTATTTCGACTTTGAAAAAATCAATGGCAGAAGAAGATGCAATTTCCTGTCTTGTCCTGGGAACTGAAAACTGCAGTATTTTTATTTTAGATCCAGAGGCATTCACTATTCTAGACAATGTAAGTGAAAGCTTGCTGTTATTGTTGTAGTATATGCATGAGAAAGGTGGACACCAATTGTCAGGTTAAGAATGTTATCTCAAACCGTTTTGGAGACACGATAAAAAAGGTAAAATTTGCAACACTGCTTAAAATTGTTTAAATTCGAGATTTAATGTAACTACAACTAATTGTTGCTATAGCGTTACAGAATCAAAGGGAAGCAACCATGCTTTTAAAACTTGCCCACAAATACATCATTTTGAGGAATGTAGCAATGTCCAGTCATGTTTTTCCTATCTCCGGAATGGTTTAAGGAATCACATAGCTGTAAACGACATTATGATCTATATAAGTCTATTGAATATCATCTACGTGAGGAAGTGATATTAAATTAACCAGTTTTCCAAAATAAAGCCTTCTGGAAAAAAAAGTCAAGTTTTCAATCCTTTGTAACTTTGTTTTTATTTATTTATTTATTTATTTATTTTTATTTATTTATTTGTTTGTGTTTGTTTGTTTGAAACACTTTGTCACATTATGATCACAGTATTAAACACTAAAGTACTTTCGATGTACATTGCCCCTCCTTCTCACTATTGTAGAGGCTTCCGAAATGTTGATGTTTGTAACAATATAGTATGGTTAGTGTTCAGCATTCAATAACTCAACTCTGCAAACAATTCATCACAGTTTTGTTATTCATATTTAGTTACAAAAATTATTCATATTAATAACAGATCGTATTACATGTATGTGAAGTTTTATTGTAATCTGATAAAAATATGAGAAGTTAGTACGTTGGAAGAGCTCATTTTGGGATGACCTTTGTACAATAGCATTACAACAAAGCTGGCTATTTGCTTTTTTGGCCCTACATGTAGATGCTCCCATGTACCAACGCCGTAGCCGCATTCGAATACCACTTCTCGTGAGATCAACGAAATCAAGTGGAGTGGGGTTTGATCAGAGGAAAGATAGGTGATCGTTCATATCCACCAGATGCAGCTCGTGAGGACAATGGAGGAGCGACTTCAAATAGCAAACTACGGTCTAGAAAGTCCCTATTAGCAGCGAGGGAAGCTGATGAACTGACCTCACATCATTTTCAAAGACATAAGTGCCACAAGCCAGGTGGTAACCTGGCTGTTGCGCCAGGAGTTTAGTTTCTAGATGTAGCCAGTGCTATTATAACACGATCGGTTTGCCGCTTCTAGAAATTCGTTATATTGTGTAAAACCGAGGATAAGATTAAAAATTTATTTTAAAAACTGCTCATGTTAAATATTGTTTTCCATAAGGTAATTAGTGTGGTTATGCTTTGTATTATCAATGATCAACATATTAAAGGACGTACGCGAAAGGTAACGTGGTCATAGCAATAGCCAACTTTTTCATAGAAATCTAGACATCGATAATTCTTACACCAATATTCATGAACATTCTGTTTATGAAAAAAAAAAAAAAAAAGAAAAGAAAAACAATGGAATTCGGTGAATGATTTTTAATATGTGTAAGTTATATCTATTCATGTCTGTAGAATTATTTCCAAGTACTGTACCATGGCTAGGCATTAACAAATATGAAGTGAGTACATACAGTGAGTACCTGTACGTTAGACTTATTGATGTAACACAAGTCCCGTAGATGACACACTGCAGTATTCTTAAATATAGCTCTAATGTTCTGGTTGGATACAGCGTCCTCTTCTAACTGTTGTCAAACGTCGCAATGCCACGACTTAACGGAATCCAAGTCATTTTGTTCTTCGACTACTGGTGAGATCATGCACTTACTGTACTCGTGGTGAAATAGTAAGTGCGTGCATCTACCTGAATATACTTCTATCATCACGTTTGTCAATGCATAAACTTACACGATGACGTTGTATAAGGTAGCTGACTTCGGTACATGGAAACAAATTCAAAGACAGAATTGCGAAGCAGTTTTTACAGATAAAGTATTTTTAGGTTAATCATAAATGAGTTTTGAAATATCCAAAGTTCTTTGCGAAGTTTTTAAAAAATGAACTAAAAGTACAATCGCGGACGAAAGTTTAATAGATGAATTTAACGTAGTCTGTGACATCAGCAATGTTTGGAATTGTCTTTTTTTTTTTTTTCAAACAAACTATTCATAAAGGAAATTATCAAGATTTAACTATGTTGTGTTTATTTATTTGTAGATGACCTTACCAAGCATTCCGGTACAGTTGGCTGTATCAGGACTGTATGATGTGGAGTTCCATATCGTGGCTGCGTGTCGTAATGGAAACATCTGCCAGCTGAAAAGAGGATGGAAGGCGGCTCGAAC
Organism: Thermobia domestica; assembly: GCF_964235325.1. Taxonomy (NCBI): domain Eukaryota; kingdom Metazoa; phylum Arthropoda; class Insecta; order Zygentoma; family Lepismatidae; genus Thermobia; species Thermobia domestica. The sequence goes on from NC_137468.1 coordinate 4,911,941, forward strand.
ACACATTGAGATGGGTGCTCAACCCGTAGGACTTCTGTTGATTGAAAACAACATTGTAGTTGGACTAATGGATGATACGTTGCATTGTTATTCGAAGAAGGTACGACTTAATACATAAATTAGAAATACGCTATATATATTAATTTAGTGTTAATGGAATAACTAGTGATGTTCTCGGACTTTAATTTTTAAGCAACCCAGAACAAATACGGAAGTGAATGCCAATTTTCTTCTCCATGCAGTAAAATACTAATATTGTGGCTTTTATGATTAATATAGAACGGGATGTATGGAGAAGTATTGTGCGAGGGTCATCCAGAATGTAAAGAACGTTTTGGCATGGTCAAATAAAAGCAAAAGATAACAGCCCAAACTTTATTTACAAAGCTACAAAACCTTACTCTACTTTTCTCGTTTGCGAACTATTTTCCATCCAGCAATAACCATATTTTTTAAGATATTGATAATTTTTACACTAATATTTATGAAAATTTTTGTTTGTGGGTGAAATAAAAAGAGATTAAGTTTTGAAGAATATTTATTTGTGTTTATTGAAATGCTCCAACTACCGTATTATGATTATGCATTGACAGACATGAAACGAATACATACTTTAGATTTATAGATGTAATTCGAATTTTATTAGATAGGCTGTCCGGATGGATTTCGTTTTAAGTATTACTGTCGTCACAATCAGATGATTTGGAGAATCTAAGTAATGTTGTGTTGTAAGTGTGGAGGTTACGAATATTTTGATCATTGTGTTTCTTAGTGCATGAACTTACACGATTATTGGTGTAAAGTAGTTGATTTTGGTACATGAAAACAAATTTAAATACTGAATTACATAGCAGTTTTTACAAATAAAGAATTTTTAAGTTAATCAAATTGAGTTTCGAAATATTAAAAGTTCTTTATTATTTTTTTAACAAATATTACATTCATTTACAACTTAACAGTTCTTAAAGGCCAAAGAGAATGCCAGGCTATTTATTCTCCACAAAATGATATCTACGTATTTCGTACACTATAAATATGCGACAGCAACGACCGATATTATTCAATAGTTTTCATCATTCAATGGTTTACCCAACATTGTTAGGGTCGTCAAGTCTAGAAGGCTTAGGTGGGCGGGTCATGTAGCTAGAATGGAAGAAAGTAGAAACGCTTTCAAAGTCTTGACTGGAAGACCAATCGGAAAACGACCATTAGGAAGACCTAGGCGCAGATGGGAGGACAATATTAAGATGGATCTTGCAGAGATTGGAATACAAAGTAGAAACTGGATCCAATTGGCTAAGGATAGAAGTCAGTGGAGAGCTTTTGTGAACGCGGCATTGAACCTCCGGGTTCCATAGGCCATAGAGTTAGTTAGTTAGTTAGTTAGTTTCATCATCGCTAAGTTAATTGATGGCAGTTCTGATGCTACTTAAATCCAGGTTCAGTCCCCTGTGGGGGTATTCCTAGGGAGGAGTGGAAAGGGAACATAAAAATGCTTAAAACGACCCATATTGGTGTTGAATCCATAGTTTTCGGGGTCGCTTAAGTAAAAAAAGCATCTGGAGTCTCACTATTTAAGTCGAAGTTCAGCCCCATTAGATACATCGGGGGACTGACATGGTGATATGTAAAAATAATCGAAAACATCTGATATTATAGTCTATAGTTTTCGAGGTCCCTAAGTTGATTGGTGACAGTGCCGATGCCCTTTAAATTCAAGCTTAGCTCCCGATGGGGTAAGACCCCCTAGCACTCCTAGGGGGAGTGAGAGAGCTGACTTATAAGAGTAATTAAAAATAATGGATATTAATATGGAATCCATAGATTTCGGGGTCACTGAAGTGAATCGCAACATTCCCAGTGCCACTTGAGTCCAGGTTCAGCCTCCATAAGTACGCCTGGAGGGGGAGGGGGAAGGGTGACATAAAATAATCGAAAAAGACTTACCGTATTTTACGGACTATAAGACCCTACTTAATTTTTAAGAATTTTTTAAAATACCGTAACACTTTTAACATTTTTGTTAATAGATTGCAAAGCCAGACAGTGTTAGCAAGCTTGTGAATCCCCGCAACTCATGTTCGTCGCATCGGTGCACTGCTGCTGCCAGTTGAATCCAATGTTGCCAGATAGAGAAAGGTTTCCTGCGGCATCGAATATATGGCCATTTTTAAGACTGGCGGGAATTATAATTCAAACACAGGACATTTTAATAGTAATTTCGAATATAAGACCCACCTGAATTTTGAAGGCAATTTTTAGAAGAAAAAAGTGCGTTTTATAATCCGTAAAATACGGTATATTAGTGTCGAGTCAATTGTTTTCGGGATTGCTAAGTTAATTGGTGACAGTCCCGACGCATTCAAATTCAAGTTTAGCTTCCAGTGTGAGTAAGATCCTCTAGCGCCTCTAAGGGATGTGAGAAGGGGAATTGTGTAAAAATAATCAAAAATGATTTATATTAGTGTTTAATCCTTAATTTTCAATATCTCTGAGATGAATAGTGACTTTCGATATCGTTTAAGTTCACGTTCAGTCCCCATTACCACCCTTAGGGGTTGGGTAGGGAGTGATATGCAAAAATAGTTGAAAACGACTGATATTAGTGTCAAATCTATACTTTCCCAGGTCGCTGAGGTAAATAGTCGTATTTCAGGTACGGTAAAGTCCAAATTCAGTTCCCATCGATGTGGAGGAGAATGAGAAGGAGCAAAAAATAAAATATCCAAGATAACCGAGTTTACTGTCGAATCCGTCGGGGCTCATCATCGATTACTCTGTTTCCGGGTTCGCTTAACTGTTAGATGCCATTCCCGATGACATTTCAGCCCAAGCCTAGGCAGGAACGGGCATGTCAACTTTCTCGGGAATTTACAGGGGCAACGCAAAGGCGTTACCTGTCATTAAGTTCTACTCGGTATTTACTTTGTGACAGGGGCAATGCCGAAATCGCAACTTGGACTTAACAGCGTAGGGAGTGTCAATATACATATTAGTGGCCCCCAAAACTATTTGTTGTTGTTGGTTTGGAGTTTAACGTCCCTTTCGGCAGCGAGGCTATATGAGACGGGACCTACTGATTAACGTGGAATCCGAACCACATGAGCTCCCACCGCGAATCGAATCCGGGCTCAAAACTATTTATTCGACATTAGTGTCTGCCTTTTTCCATTATTATGTTGTATTTGTTTTAAGTGCTTGGAAAATTCTAAAGTCGAATATTCTGTTCTTGCATTCGTAAGATGTTCTTTGATGCCATTTTTAAGTTTATGTAGGTATGTCAAAAGGAATATAGAAATGCGCGTTAAAAACATGTTACTAATTCGAAATAGATTAACTCGGTTTAGCTAAGTCATAAAGGCCGGTAAAATAATAAATAGGAGACAATCATCAGAAAATATATTTAGTACTGACACAATGAAATCACCTGTATGTATATGTGAAATATCTACTGTGGAATAGCAGATTGAATCTGTTGTTGTTTTATTTGTCCTAATGACAAACACGTGGTCCTAATAGTAGTGGGCCTATGCAACTTCTGTGTGCGTCATTTACGTGAATGTTTACGTGCGATGTCTTTAACTATGTCGTGTTTTTATTGGAAATCTTATCAATTTTCCTTTTTTTTTCCCCTAGGGAAAGAAACAATGGAATATCCAGTTAGAGGCTCCCGTAACAACTATTATCCAGGTTCCTCTGATGCACATTGGAATGACGTTAATTGGCGTAGCGCTCACCGGTGGATTAGTCCAATTCTATTGGGACAGGCATTTGGTAGATTCATTCAGGGTTTCTGATACAGTTTCTGCTATGTGTTTTGGTCGCTACGGACAGGAAGAGTACTCGCTCATCTTAGTGACACAAAGTACGAACCTTTGTTTCGTCTTAAGTATTTTAATTGTATATGTGCTAATTGTATTTCAAATGGAGCTAGAAATACCAATTTACCTGATTTCATAAATTCTCTGCAGCTTTATTCTGGGACATATCGTCGCATGAGAGCCAGAGGAACGTAACTCTATTTTCGTAGGTCTACAGGCGAGAAGACAAAAATATTATTTTCTTAGAGAGATATGTTTTTAATAAAATGATGATTGAGCTGCATTACAGCAGATGATCGACAAGGAGAACAGATGCCGTTACGTTCAATTTACACCAAGTGAGGCTTTCAAAATTGTGTCCAAACATGAAGAAAACGAAAACATCATTTTTGGAGTTACGTTCCTCTAGTTCTCATGTGACGATATTGTCACAAAACTTCGCAGATGTATTGAAAAACTCAAAAAGATTTATTGTGTTGCAGGTTTGCTTCTGATTTCTGCCACGAGAGCGCAGCAGCGAGCATTTATTCAAGATGACGACAGGCGCAGATAAATCTTATGTTGCCTCGAGTTTCATTCTCATTAGTCTGTCCCAACAGTGAAACGACACTTCCGAATGAAGCTCAACAAAGATCCACCAACTGTCAAGTTCATAGGCACACAAAAAATCGCATGGGGTTAGGTCTGGAGAGCGTGGAGGCCATGTCAGGAATTGGGGATCATCCACGACCGTTTCTACAGTCGCAGTAGGCGGACCACTTTATTTTCTCTTACAGAGGCATCCTTAAGCTGTAAACTATGCATACCATTGCCGAATGAACTTGACAGTTGGTAGATCTTGTTAAGCTTCATTTGGAAGTGTAGGTGCACTGTTAGGACAGACTGGTGTGAATGAAATTCGAGCACAACATAAGCTTTCTCTGCGCCTGTCGCCATCTTGAATAAATGCTCACTTCTGTGCTCTTGTGGCACAAATCAGAAGCGAACCTGCAACACCAAAGAAGTTTTTCAATACGTCCAATAACAAAGCTACTGTGTAATTTGGAAATCTTATAATTATGTGACTACTACCGCAATTTCAGCAATGAGTTTTCGTAAACCTCTTCACATAAACTTAAAAATTCCTCACCTGTAATATTCCTTCAATTAATGCTTTTTCAGCCTATATTTCAATTGAAGTCTTCTATAGATCCATATTAACATGACAGAAAGAAACTTGCATATCAAAATCAAAGAATGTCAAATAGGAGGCAAATGTAATGATCCTCTTGTCTCTAATTACATTTATATAGTTTACTAAAGTAAAAAAAATAAAATAAAATAAAATAAAATAAAATGTAACTGAAGGGCAAATGTTTGAAATAGTCGTCAACTGCATCGTGTATAATCCGATGAAGTTCACGAAATCCTTAGGGATATTACCCAAAGACATTTGACTTTTTTATTGCCAATATTTCCGTTGGACGATAAGTGTGTATATAGTGTGTGTGTGTTTATCTAGATACACCCATTCAACATTTAAAGTAATAGAAAAAAAGGTTGAAATTTTATACTATGTAAATATCGGTAAAAGGACATTGTTTCATACACATTCTGTGATATAACCAGGTCAACGGTGTTGCCAATCCAACATGAGTTTCTTTTTTCAAATAACACCACGTCAGGTTATTATATACTCCAAATGTACACGTCAAACGAAAATATAAATATTTTATTTGTTATTCAGGTTACAAACTAAAGACGTTACAATGTCACAAACATCTATATTTTGATCTCTTCTATAGCAGTAATAAGCAAGTGAGACGGACACAGCAATGCACATCCGAAGTATTTTACTGTCTAATACCAATGGCCATGATATTACGGATTTCGAATGAGTAGGCACAAAGATACAGAGGATTAAAAATTTGACTTTTTCAAAAGCCTTTATCTCGAAAACTGCTTGATAAGTGCCTTATGCAATTACCTAGATGGCTTTCAATCGATGTGAAGATCATAATGCCGTCTACATCAATTCAGTACTTCAAATCGTTCTGGAGACATGGTAAATACTGGTAAAGTTTGTAACACTGCTTAATATTATGGAATTCCGAGAACTTCTTGTAATTACACCTACCAAAAAAGGATTGTTGTAATGTTCTAAAATCAAAATCAGTTAAGAATTGTCTTAAAAAGTTCCAGACAATACGTCATTGGGCAATGTAACAACTTATATTTTCTTACTGTCTCCGGAAATGTAAAATATCAAATTGCTGTAAACGGCATTATCATCTTTATGTCTATTGAAAAGCATCTACAGAATTGAATGTGATATGTATCGAAATGCTTTTTCGAAATTAAGTTCTTTGGAAAAAGTTAAATTTTCAGTTCCTTGTAACTTTGATTCTACTTGTTCGAAATACATCACATCATATGATGACCATAGTATTCAAAACCAAATTACTTTGAATATGCGTTGTCCCGTTTGCCTCACTTGTGTTATTACTGTTGCAGAACCCTCCAAAATTTTGTTATTTTTCGAAGTTTGTGATATTGTAACGTCCTTAGTTTGCAACACTGCATAATGTGTGGTATTGTAAAGTTTTGTTTTACATGTAGATTTAAAATATGTAATAACATGACGTGCAAATTGTATGAAATACAACTTTATGTTGGGTTGGCAACACTGTTAATTGGATTATGCAGAATATGTCAAATATTGTTCCCTTCCGATATTTGCATGGTACGAAATTTCAGCGTCTTGTGTCTGTTAGTTTAAAAGTTACAACAGCGTATCAAGATAAATGGTTCACACTATATCAGGGTTGGCTGGTTTAAACCAAAACAAGAAAAATGTTCGTAAAATTGTAAGTGTTCGTAAAATCTTGATGAACACACATTTATGGGTTATCACGTTCCACTCCTGCATATTATTCGTATTATATTCAGACCTAAATTCCCTGTTCATTACTCAGAGATTATACTGCAAAAGCAACTTTTTTTATTATTTATAAGTTTATGAATGTTTCTTGTGATTTTTTTTTATTATTATTGTTTATTACGGTTATGGAATTGCAAAGAAAAATTGTAAATATTGTTTCGTTTTATTAATGTTTACTATTGATAAAATCGAAGTGTCGTACGTTTTATTATTATTATTTGGGAGGGGTCATACAAACCCCATGAGAGGCATTTATTGAAACCAGAAGTATCTTTGGTATCTATTTATATATAAATGGGTCAGAGTCAAAGTGGACTCAAATAATTCGTATTTTTATTCACTTTTTTTAGTGATATGCAAATTAAGTCGTTGTATTCCTTTAACTTGGACGAATAAGTCATAATGAACTAACTTGCACTAAATTAGTTCTTCTGTACTCTGGAATATTTTGAAATTGTCCATATGTAATTCTGTATGGACTGTCCATATGTAATGGTTTCACTTGTTCAGCTGTTTATCTTTTTGTCGTTCTGAAATGACTCTTGACTATTATAGTAACAAGTATGTAAAAATCAGTACAACGTATTTTTATCAAGAGTCCTTCGTGAGTGAGACGGCAGACGTATCGCATTTGTGGCCAATTAGTCCCGGTTTCGAGTTCAAATGGAAGACAATTCCTCTCGGATGTAAGCTTCCGTTTCCACTTCAAGCTTATGTGACCCCTTCCAGCATAACCCGGTTGTTGCATAATAACACCAAGGCGAAACAAACTTATTTCTTCTGTCCATATGTGATAAAAAATATAGAGCAAATTATTTAAACCAAAAAAAAACCTGGTTTAAACAAAAAAAAAATAGGTTTAAACAAAAAAAACTCTTTTTTTCAATAAAAACTGTTTTTTGCCAACCCTGCACTATATATAAGAGGGAGGATCAGAAACTAAGGTTACAAGGTCGATATATCAGGAGTTTCATCTGTTTTAGAGGAATGAGGAGAGAGCGGTAATTTTAATACATGAAGTTGGCAACTCTGCAGTTTCAGCCATCCATCTACGGTGCTATTTGCATGTAAACACAAATGGTGACTCGTTTGGAGAACTGGTCTTGCGAAGGAGTCCGCTCAGTTATTCGATTTCTGTGGGCGAAACCTGTAACTGCTGCTGAAATTCGCCGGCGAAGCAATCAGGAAGAAATGGCCAGGACTTCTCACCGAGAGCATCATCTTCCTTCACAACAACGCGCGCCCACATATAGCTCAGAAGACCATCACGCTGTTGAGTCAGTTTCGGTGGACATCATCAACCATCCTCTGTACAGCTCGGACCTCGCTCCAAGCGTCTTTCACCTGTTCCCGCACTTGAAGAAGTACCTAGGAGGCCGTCATTTCGCTTCAGACGAAAAGGTGAAACACTTAGTGACAGATGGCTGAACACGCAAGGACAGGATTTTTACCAGAAAGGAATTTTTAAAGTAATCCCACGATGCGACAAGTGCCTGGGCCTCCACCGATATGGAAACTTATGTCGAAAATAACGTAATGTATGTACTATTTGTTGGCTGTATTGGTTGTATCAAATAGTATATACATGTTTCACTGGAGGCTTTGTAACCTTATTTTTTGATCACTCCTCGTGTTTCGAATGGGATAGATTATAAAATATATCTTGATTCAAATGGAATATGTGGGTGATTCTTTGTAAGTTCTTTGTATTTGGATAGAATACACTTACAACATACGATTTCGTTCATGACTTTGCTTATTTTGCTGTTGTGCTTTTCACAAGTGTTGTTGATTAGCCTTTGTTTTGAAGTTACATTCTGTTGATGGAATAATTTTTTTCGCAGGTGGTTTCTTGATAGTGAAAATCTTGAAGAGAACAGCCCAATTTGGAATTCGCTCCACAGCGTCTGGGCTTCTTCAGTCACAACATATGAAAATGTATATCCCGAAGAAAACCAAGCTATTTGTGGATCAAACTATGAGGGAAAGGGAAAATTCTACATGTAAGTTATCTTCTCTTTATATATATATATATATATATATATATAGATAGATAGATAGATAGATAGATAGATAGATAGATAGATAGATATATAGATATAGATATATAGATATATATATATATATTACAGTATAAACTATTTTACATGAACATGTACAATAATTTAACTGTTATACATACTCTGTTATAATTCTTTCGTGTAAATGATGAAGTTATAATATACATATTGAATTATATAATGTATGCATATTATGACTTCCCTACAAATATTTAATACGGCTGACAGGTCTCCAGTATTCTTTATCATTTGTTATTTCTGTTAGACGCCGTTGGCCAACTGTTAGAGGCTTGAAAGATATGTCAATTGTTAGTGACTTCAATATTTTGTTATTCAAAAGTACAAAGTGCTTTTTTTAATTATGTAGATTACTTCGTATGTACTAGAGCGTTTCTATTTCAAGTGTGCTCCTGCTGGCGCTGCTGTCGATATGTTATTTTCCCGTATCTCCCTCGAAAGAGGAGGGGCAAGTTGCTGTAGCCGAGATCCTTCAATAGTTAGATGTGGACAGGATTGTCACATTGAATTATTTCACGAGCTTCGCTGTGCTCTGTCTTGTTAGCCATTCTAAGTAGCCTACGATCTTCACTCGCCAAGATCATACGACCGAATGACAAATTGGCAACAGCTGAGGTCATTCACTTCTTTTCCCAAAAGCAAAGGGAAGGTTTTCTCTGTAAGAGGGTCGCGGGGGGTTAGGCCGAAGTATGTTTCACATCTTTTACGAGGGCACAGTTGAAATAGAAAGGCCCTCTCTCCGCTGTTTTAGTAACTAGTGCGTATGCCTTTCGTGCACGGGATCTCTGGTTCGATCCCGGATGGGAAAGCCTTAAGGTTTAACGCACTACGGATTCCACCTTGAACTGTAGAACTACAAATAAAATTTTTGAGTAAAACATCCCAGGTTATACCCTTTAGGCCAACTGAGACAATGATTGAAGCAAGTGAATAATGATGAAATAATTGGTGGAATGAGAAAGTGGGAGGAAACGGGAATACCCTGAGAAAACCCCACGGAGAGAATGTTGTCCACCACAAACTTACTTGGCAGGGGATCGAACCAGGGACACCATGCACTAGAGATAAGCGCTCCAGCACTGAGTTGCCGTCTCATATAGCCTAATGCTGAAGACACGATAAACTTTACGAAACAAAAGCTTCAGTGTGCTTAGCGCATATGAAGTAACTTTGTAATTACTATACACAGAGCATGCCGAAGTTTCTCCAGCTTGAATAAGAACCGTTGTTGAACTATTCTGCAAATGGTCAGAAGATGGTTCATATCTGTAGTGTGTGTAGCAAGTAGAGCCCCAGAAGGCAGAAAAGCTGATATTACTGTTAGTTCAGTTGATAAGTTAGGATTCGAGTAACAATTCAGCGGGCATTTTGTTTGTGTGCTATTTCACTGTTATTTCAATTTATATACTTAAGTATTATGAAAATTAAAGTAAAAAGTAATTGCATAATTGTTTGGAGCATTATGACAGTTAAGGCGAGTGGGTTATTTTTCCTCTCTTATTAGTTGATAATTTTATGCTATATTATTCTTCAATAATTCATTGACTGTAGTAGTTTTGGTTGGTGTAAAAGAGAAAATCCTATCCATTTCTGTGCGTTTACAACTTTAATTTGCTACTTATCGCTGATCTATTCGCTAAGGCGTGTGCCTCCTGTGTAGTTGCTCCTAGGTTCAATTCTCAGTGAGAGAGGATAAAAGTTCGCACGCGTTAAGATGGTTTTTATTCTACCTCAAACTGTATGTCCACTCATGTGTCATGTGAGTCGCCCAGTTCTCTCTTGTCCATTTATATCAAATCCCAGAAAACCAAGAAGACCTGTAGAATCGATACGTTTTGTACAACTGAGAATATGTGAGGATGTTCAAGTTTTTCACGTAAACACACTGAAATATTCTCAGTTCTTCAAAACATGCAGATCTTACATTTTTTCTAAGTTTTCTGGGCTTTTCTGTATAAGGACAAGAGCTGTTTTGGAAGTGGGCGATTCATATAACCTTGATACTGAAAAGAGTCGCTAAACTTCAACAAACAAACAAACAAACAAGAACGATTATAATAAAATATTTTCTACACATTTTATATTCTGTATATGTTGTGTACAGTCAGCGACAAAACTTCTTACCGTTTGATGAATTAGTTTCGTGAATAACTTGATAATGGAAGGACAACTTGAGTACAGTTTTCAGTAAATTAAAAATAATGTAATTTTCTGTATGTTTCAGCCATACCACCGTTATTTAAAATATATAAAAAAAAAAAATACCAAACGGAAAGAACTTTTGTCGTTGGCTGTACATGAACTAATTCAAAAACTTTATAATATGCTATTACTAATTGATATTTCTTCCTTTGTAGTAATGCATCAAATCTTTCAACATGATTTGTTCAAGTTACGGCTGAACGCAGCAAGGGCTTGCGTCAATGCGATAGAAACATGTAACAACCCTGTATCAAGCAATGCACAAGAGCCTTTGAAACTCTCCGCTCAGGTAAATTCAGGGAGTAATTCGTATTAAATATTATGTAAAAGTCTCAGACATAGAATTTTAATGCATAACGCTATAGATTCTTTAAATCCAAATAGATGAAGAAAGAATTCAATTTTTCCTGGGGACGTGATTTTATTAATTCTTCTCGTGCTATCAGCCAGGTGAAGGTATTAACATCGGACGATTCGAATGCAGACATCGCATTCATCTTCGGAGATTGTAATGAAGATACCGGAGATATGAACATGTATATATGGTGACTATTTAGGGGCAGAGCTATGAATGGAGACTTGTGAGTAGCTGAGGGATCCTGGCTCCTGATTACCAATTCACAAAGCCATTTCTCGTAGCCACAACAACAGCCGATCAGGAGCCAACATTTCGCTCAGCCAGTCACAAGCCCCCATTCATAGCCCTGCCTCTAAATAGTCACCATATATACATACTCATATCTCCGATCTCTTCATTAGAATCTCTGAAGATGAATGCAATGCCTGCATTCGAAACGTCGGATGTCAATACCTTCACCTAACTTAAATAAAAATTGTCGTGACACAAATGTCTAAACTTACACGTTTCATTCTCCATTGGTAAACTTTGGTTTTAATGCTTAATTGAAAAATGAGATGAGATACAAAGTAATCCTTTTTAGCTACCATTTTTACCTTGCTTTTCCATTATTGTTTTCAGGAAGGGAAAAAAATACTGGATTTAAAGTTACTGTCTGTGTGATACAATTTAAAGTTGTTAACACGTCAACTATCGAAACACACTTGGATGTATTTTCATTCAATTAATTTTATTAAAATAAACCAATTTTCTTTGTAGGTCTTAGGCCTAGGGCCAACATTCAAGATTCACATCGTCCTTGAAAACATGTCTGGTTCAACAGCGTCCAGAGACTTGGCAATAGTATTTCATTGTGACGATAAGCTTTACAACATTGAGAAACCTTTTATCCCTGTAAGTAAATAAAACTTCATATTTTCACTTAATAGGTAACGTACAAAAAAAGGTAGTTTATACTTTCGTTGGATTAGAAGTATTGTGTTCCCATTATTATTTATGTATTTATTTGTGTGTGAATTTATGAGGGTACGAATTTCGTTATAGGTTATACAAAATATTGTTGCTTTATTTGTAGATGGGACAATAGAGATTGTGCGTCTCACTACTGCAAAAGTGACTTGCGTACTAGAGGAACTCTTCAGCTAGGCATGAAAAACATACAACACGAACTACTTGTAGACCCTAAACAAATTTTACTTCCCCCAGTACACATTAAATTAGGTCTTATAAAATGTTTTGTTTAAAATATGAACCAAGAGGGGGAGGCCCTGTAAGTAGTTAAGAGAAAAATTCCCTTGATTAAGCGATACCAAAGTTATGGAGGACATTTTCAGAGGCTCACGGATTCGATAGTTATTCAGAGATCAACAGTTCGATGAAATATTAGAACGTGATGAGGAAGCTTTAAGAATGTTTGTTTTCAGTTCATGAGACGACAGTGAGCAACAAATTACAAAGAACTTATGGCCAAGTTGTCAAGCTACGAAAAACTTGGTTACAATAAGTTCCTAAAACTCCATTTTCTTTATTCACACTTACACCTGCATTTCTTCCGTGAGAATTGTGAAGGAGTAAGTGTTGAACATGGTAAGTATTTTAAGATATTGCAGCCATGAAGAAAAGATATGAAGGAAAGATGAATTCTAAAATGTTGGCAGACTACTGTTAGGGATGCTCCAGTTGTACCCTATAAAAAGCAAGCTAAGCAAAAACGCTCAAATTAAACCCAACAGGAATGTTATCATGTACAAGGGCTTTTAACTTTTACATACATTAAAAAATAGTTGTTGATCTGAACTTTGTAATTTTCTCCCTGTCAAACCTTTGAGTTTTATCCGTATCATGCGTGTGACGTCTTATTTCACTATACCGGTATTATTCCGTAGTTAGCATTTTGTATACAGAAGAAAGAGGTTTTTGTACATTTATATATTTCTAGATTTTAAGGTTAATATTAAATTTGCAATTACTGTATTGTTCATGTTTATCTTGTACATTATTGTTTAATTTTCTGTAGTGGAACATTTCACATATTTTTCTTACTACCATCATTCGAGACATGTTACATGATATTGATTTTCTCATTTTAATATTAATGTATGTACAAGGTTCGTCGTCAAATTGGAAATGCGTCGGGATCCAAATTATGGATGCATTAAAATATCAAATAATACTTTGAATAAAGTGGAGACTTTCAAATATCTAGGTGATTATAGACAATAGACTACATTAAATCTGTTCCCCAAATGTTAATGAAAATACAAGGTGTTTCATAATAAATATCGGGCATTTAAGGCTTTGTTGTATTTATGACAATTAACTTACAATTATAATAATATATCAACTGCAAGGGCAACTAAAACAATTTTGTACGCACGCATGCGTATGCCTTGTTTCTTCTGTCTGCCGTTAGAAAGCGCTAGTAGCAAAGATGGCGACTAGTAAGCAGAAAGCGGTGAACCAACTATGATTGGTGCTTCTTATGTAACCCCGCGTAGCGTAGTCGCTAACGCTTTCGCCTTCAGTGCGAGCGGTCCCGAGTTCGATTCCCGGTGGGGGCACTCGGTCAAAAAAGTGTAAGAAGCAATTTCAAGCCAGCCATCCTGAATGAGGTTTCCCTCATTCACATCAGGCAAATGCCGAGGTGGTACCTAACTTAAAGGTCCCAGGTCGCTTCCGTCCTTGCCCAATCCTTTCTTCCTTCCCTTTCTCCGGATAGTGTGCTCACCGAAGAACATCATCCATCATACGTGACGGACTAAATGGCCATAGGTGCCGAAAGTCCAGAAAACTAAATCCCCTAAAAATCCTGGTACTTCTTATCTTGATGCGTTACAACTATGGCTCTTTCCTCAGTTGGAGGAAGGTGAACCAGAGAACTTTATTTGGCAGCAAGATGGTACGCCACCTCACTGACATACGCGATGGGTTAAATGACGTTGTACCGACCGCAAGGGGCCGAATGACAGAGCTTGTTTCACATGGCCTCTACGTTCACCAGATTTAACTCCATGAGGTTTTTTACTTTTGGGGATTCATAAAGGATCATGTGTATGTGCCTCCGCTACCGGCTGACCTACCCGACTTAAGTAATAGGATTGAAGCAGTTCTTGCAACAATTATTCTACACACACTTAAAACTCGCCTATTGACTCGATGTGTGCCGTGTGACGAACAGTGCTCACACTGAACACTTGTAGCAAAAACTGTTGAGTTGCTCTTTAATTTGATATATTATTTATAATTGTACATTAAGTGTAAAAGTACTACGAAGCCCTAAAACCCCGATATTTATTTTGAAATATACGGTGCAAATATACATGTGATACATAGGAATTGTTAGTGGGCAGTGTTAATTCTTTCGTTTTTTCTTCATGTTGCAGGTCCTGATGTTAATTCCTGGCTTAGCCTACGAATACGAGACTCTAGTCGAGTGTATCTCAGAAGTTGGAATCTCTGACCAAATTCGGGTGTTCATTACTAAAGCAAACCAATCTCAGCCTCTCGTAGCCGCTGTGATTAACATGCCAATAAGCGACCCAGGAGCTGCCGTCACATAGAAATCAATCCTTCAATCTAGTCGTGTGTTTCGTATACGTTATATCACTAGTCGTTGCACTGTGAGATTTAAATGTACCTGCAGGAACCAGCACTGTTTAACTATTTCAATGTGAAGAACGAATCCGTCCTGATCCTGTGCAATTACTTATAAGAATTGAAGTTTTGTCCTTTTGTACATATTTTGCGAAAGACATTAGAGAATTGACGCGTCTGGAAAACGCAGTTCCTTATAGTGCTGAAATTGCATTTATGCACTAATAAATAATAAGAGTCCAGATTGTTTATATAAATTAAAACTAAAACTAAACTCCTGGCGCCAACAGCCCTTAGGGAGTCAAGGCCTACCAGCCAGGTTGTGGCATTTATGCCAGCTTTCCAGACCAGAGTTCGCTACTTCTTTCTTTCCAGTAGCTCCCCAATTGTCGTCACGATGCTGGGTAGACTGCAATGCCAAAACCATCTGGTGAGTACAAATGATCACCCATCTTTCCCAGTCCCTTTGCTTTTAATACTAGCTTTCTAGACCGGAATTCGCTTCTTCTTTCTTTCAAGTAGCTCCTCGATTGCCCTCACGACGCTAAGAAAACACCGCAGTGCCAGCACTATTTGGTGACTACGATCACCCATCTTTTCCGGCCCCTTTGTTCTTAATACTAGTTTTCTAGACCGAAATTTACTACTTCAAGTAGCTCCCTGATTGTCCTCACGACTCTGGGTGGACGCCGCAATGCCAACATCATTTGGTAAGTGAACGAACGGTCACTCATCTTTCTTTGGCCAGACCTGGCACTGCTTGACTTCGTTGATCGCATAAGAAGTGGTATTTCTGTGCGGTTAGGGTGTTTTGTTTGTATAGATCAATTGATAAATAGATTACTCATTTTCTATTTGTCTTTCGGAAAATACATACAAATGGATAATTAGTTCCACAATTCTCAATATGCAACTCTTAAATAGTTTTTCTCTTTACTTTGAAAAGATTTATTTATTATATTTTTAATGTATTTATTGATAAATTCCTTATTATAAATTTTATATACAGAGTATACCTATTTATTAATAAATTTTGTCTATTAACCTTTAATTGTCTTTTTTTAAAACTTTTTTCCCGGCACACGCTTCAAATTAGAGATCAATGTCTTTAAAGCTATTACTTAAGAAAAATAAATAATTGGTGAACAACGAACTCTTTATTTATGGATGAACTTCCCCATGGCTATATAGTTAGTATACGCGCCTCCGGCTCTGCAAACCCGTGTTCGATTCTTCGTGAGTTATTCCTTTAGGCTAAAGAAGACGCATGACTAATGAAAGTTAATTATAATGAAAATAATTTTTATCTTCCACCGGGACTATGTGCACCAAAAGCACATGCACTAGAAATTAGACCAGCGGGTGGGTTACATTGTTCTCCAGTTATGGTCCGACCATTTTTCTGTAGCGGGGCTGTAATTTTGAAATAACGTATTTGCGCACTCAAACTAGTCTGTAATTATTTTCATGTTATCGTGTAAGGTCAGTCTCCAAAACTGCTTGGTGTAGTTTCCGAATACCTTTGTATATTTTATTTTTACAATGTTAGAGGTGTCTAAAATGATTTTCTCATTACCCTGAGATGTGACTGAAACAGCAGTGGGTGCTTATGTAAGTAATTCTGAAGAAGGAGAGAGTTCCAATTTAAAATTTGGCATTAATAAATATTTAGACGCATTCCTGAGTGGGCATATATATCTTGCGCCTTATGAATAATAGTTTACTGTTGACCAATAAAAACGAAACAAAATTTTAACTTTTGTTTGAAACAGTTCAAAATGATACTACGTATCGTTAGCCTATGTATACATAAAACATGATTGTTACTATTTTGTTTTTTTGTTCCACTATCTTGCTAAAATGTAAGCTGGTTAATGGACATTATATCGCCATATCTACGTTGAATTACCAATAAATGAACTAAGACAGTTTCAATTTGTAATTAATAAATAAACATTTAGATTTTTGTACAACATAATATATTTAAACAGTTAAAATATATGTATATATACAGTAAAGCTATTTTGATAGAAATCTGCTCGTCAAAACAAATCAAAAGAAGTAAAACAGTGACATAAATTAATTACAATTAACGTTAAGCGTTGCGTTTGCTCATATACATTCACAAAGTAAAATGTGTATCGTGTCTACACTTAAAACATAAATGTTATACCATAAAAGACTTTTCTCAATACTGCCTGTACGAATGTCACAAAGTTTTGATTACTGCACTCTATTTGCTTCTTAGCCTAAGACAAAATAGACAATCAAGAAAGCGCCGATCAAAAGAAGAAATGGTATCCATGTTTTCACACAACCCCAGACGCTGCAAGAAAGAAAAAAAAATAATCAGGTGATAAAATTGTAAATCGGGTTGACATATTTTTTAATTGTTGCAAAGTGTATTTACTTATTAACAAGTAGAAATGTCATAACCACTTTGCTGTCTCCATGTTCGGACCTTTCATCCTTCATATTTCGTCGCTGCAATAATAAAGAATAAACGTATCTTCAAATATGCCTGTTGACGTTTACACCGGAACCTTGTCTGATTTTACGAGACCCACCGATGGCTGGAAGAATCGAAGGCGATAGAAGCTTTATTTCTAAAATACAGAGGTGATAAGAAGGCGAAGCCGTCGGTAGATTTCGCAAAATCATATAAAGTACCGGTGTTAACTCAAAACAGCAAATTTTAAGATACGACTACTGGTTATTTCAACGAGGATTCATGAAACAAAACAAGTAAATTTGTCGTTATTACTTGAACTGTGGTACATGTGAACATGTATTTTTAGTAATATGCTCTTTCATTCTCCTACAACTACCAGAAGTGGATCAGAAAAATGAAAATGAAATCTTTAAGTTTTACGTCCCACTGTTATGCCGGTTAGGCTAAAGGAGACGGTGATGATGAGTAATGAATGAAATGGTGGAATGAAGAAAGTGGTAGGAAACGGGAGAACCCCGAGCGTCCACCACAAAGTCCACACGGCGCGAGCTGGGATCGAACCAGGGACCCCAAGCACCGGAGGTGAACGCTGTACCACTGAGCCACCGCGCCCCCAGAAATGGATCAGGAACATATCTTTAATGTACTCCTCGTAGTTATCCTTTTTCTCGTTTAACTATTTTGATTGCCTATTTCCATAAAATGGGATGACTATACTATTTTTGGATGGAAGAAATCTTTAACGTCCCACGAATATGTCTGTAAGGCCAAGGGAGACGATGAATAAAGCAAGTGAATGATGATGGAAGAATTAGTAGTGTGAGAAATTGGGAGTGCCCTGAGAAAACCCACGAGCACGACGTTGTCCACCGGGGATTGAACCAGGAACCCCACGCACAGGAGATAAGCGCTCTACCACTGAGTTACTGCTCCCATGGAAGAAATTAACTCAGCTCGGTCTTGACTTGGGGAACAGTACTTTAGGAGAGAGAGATGGCCAATTTCTAACGCACTGCGGGCCAGAACAAAAGAAGAATCAAACTCAAACTTCCATCATCATCACTTTCATACCCGTCTCCCATGATTTGCTGAATGCGCGTTATTCATTCATTTGCTAAGTCACTGTTGTATTCTTCGTACCCTGCTGCTTGTTTCAACGCCTAGAACCTGTCCAGTTCTGGTGTGCCCTCGGAAAATATGCGAATTATACCTCAGTCCCACCCCCGCCCTCTGACGGAGGAAACCGTCCCTTTGCTTAGGATAAAGAAGTGAATGACCTCAACTGTGTTGCCAATTTATCATTTAGTCATTTGGTCTTGACGAGTGAAGATCATAGGCTACTAAAAATGGCTAAGAAGAAAATTCACAGCGGAATCCGTGAAATAATTCATTGTGGCAACGCTTCCGCATCCAACAATTGAAAAATCTCGGCCGCAGCAACTTGTCCCTCCTCTTTTGAGGGAGGTACGGGAAAACAAACATCGACAGCGGCGCCAGAAGGGGCACAGTTGATACAGAAACGCTGTAGCCAATTACAGCCTAAGGCAGGGTTTCTCAACCTTTTCCACTCGCGTACCACCAAAGGCGTACTTCCATAACGCACTTACCATCAACAGCGTCCCGCGTACCACAGATTGAGAACCCCTGGCCTAAGGCGAACGTTTGAGAGTAACTACGTGAAATTACGTACATTAAAAAAAAAATCGGCCTTGTGCTAATGACCATATCTTGCAGAATGGACATTGTAACCAAAAGGTAAAGAAAATATTTTCACAACTAACAACCAAATCTTAATTCACGTATATTACGATGGTCAACTACACACGTCCTGTTTCGCCTAGAGTTAAAAAAAAAAAAAAAAAACGCATCATTTTTATTCGCAGGCTGCACGAAACACACTAGCGGGCCGAATTTGGCCAGCAGACAGCTATTTGGCCATCACTGGTTTAAAAAATAGATTACGATAAGATCTTGATTGTGCCTAACTATTTCTATTCAATCAAGTGAATGTACTATTTTCGACAGAGAGAAAGAGTTTTACCTAAGTCTCTACTTCGGGAGAAGTAATTTATTGAGACCACTTGGGCAGGAATGGGTGAAGCGACCAGAATTAGAGTAAATTTTCTTACCCTAACGAGAAGAATCTGCAGATAGAATATTAATTACCCCCTCCTCCCCCCACAAGAAAAGTATCCTATAAATGTCTAACCTACGAATGCTTGCTTACACAATTCTCTTACCGATTCAGTCATTTTTGAAACTTACAACAGATTATATACAAGGTGTATCTAAAGTCCCTTACCACCTCTTCAAAAATCCACACGGATGTAGTTTCATTGACTGTTGGATGGGCGATATACATTAGAAACAGAGGGACACTTCTGGAAGTATACCACACAGACGACTGCCATCTTAGGTTCAAAATCTTTATTATGAACGATAGGTGGGTAGTGTGATATATGATCATGGGCCACAATTTTCTCAGGATGTCAAATGTAACTTTATTTGTTGAAAAGTTATTGGCAACTAAAAGTTACGTCTACCTCTTACTTGCACGTGGGGAAACATGCCGTTAACACGTGAGGTATGCATCCAGATAATCAAATAGTGGGGCAAAAGGAGGACCTGTGCAGTGGCTGCCGATTTCAACCAACGTAATCCTATATCACATGTTGTGACACAGTTGTTAACCAAATTTGAGGAGACGAGTACAGTCGTGGAAAGATCTCGTATTGGACGAAACAACAGCTACCGCAGTGCTGACTTCCTTCTCGATGTTATTCCAGCGAAATAAACGTCGTTTATCAATGTCATGTGGGATGAATCATAGTTCAGTGCACAGGTAAAAGTGGCATCCATATAAGGTGCACATGCAACATCTCTCTGAGGATGATCCTGATTGCCCAGTGCGGTTTTGTGAGGGGACTATTCAGCAATGACTAAACCCCAACTTTGCTATGCAGATATCCCATTCGGATGAAGCTCTCTTCTATGTAAACAGGAAAGTTAATACGCAGAACATGCGTTATTGGTCACCTTACAACCCCATATGGGCAGATTCGTCCAAAATGACCGGTGCAGAAATTATGGTGCGAGCAGGCATACAATCTGTCCCTTTTTCATTCCAGGAACTTTAAATGCGGAACGATACCTCGTGCTGTTACAGGACCAGATACTACCAGCTGCGATGTCTAAAACTGGTACATTCCCGTTTTTTTCAACACGATGACGCTCCCCTATTATAGACTCGTGGTGCGTCAATATTTCGGTGGATAATTCCCTGGGACACTGATATGTCGAAGTGTGCAAGTTGAATGGCCTGCCCGATCACCAGACCTAACGCTACTTGGTTTTTATTTTGGGGACATGTAAGGCTATGGTTTATGCTATGAAAATTCGTAATCTTCATCATCCGCAACAAACTATATCGCCGCTGCCTGTGCACAAACTTCACCCAATACCCTGCTTCGCGTCCCCAACAATTAGAAGAAGCGTCTACAAACGTGCATTGCTTAGCACGGACATGTGAAACAACACATTGTGTAACAAGTAAACATAACTTTCAGTTGCCAATAACTTTTCACCAACTAAAGTTACATGAAATCTGATTGTATATTTGATACCCTGAGAAAATTCTAGCTCATGGTCATGTATCACACTACCCATCTATCGTTTATAATAAAAATTTGGAATCCAAGATGGCTGCCGTCCGCGTGACATACTTCCAAAAGTGTCCCCTGGGCCTAATGTGTATTGTCCATCTCACGTTCAATGAAATTACATCCGCGTGGATTTTAAAAAGGGTGGTAAGGGTTTTCTGATACACCTTGTACATTCAGTTACTGCAACTTAAAAAGAAAAAAGAAGACAAAAAGAAAGCTGCAGTAAGCAAAGTGAATGGAAGTATTTCAGTAACGAAACTGATTAATGAAAAGTTGTGCTTTCTATACTGAAATACTATCCATAACACGGTTAATTAGCTGCAAGGAAGTTTGCGCTATGCAAAAACACCTTATTTGAGGTCTATTTAAAATAGTTTAAATTAAATTGGTTCATTGCAAAAATTTAGAATAATGAACAAATCTAAAAACGAACAGAAACTTCTGTTAAACATATAAAATAAAAGAAGATACTAAAGTACATATTTCAACTACAATTAAAATTAAATATTTCAGTTTTATGCCAACAGCTAAATGAGACGGTTGATGAGTGAATGTGAATGATTCTAAAATTAATTGATAGCATGAGAATGTGGGAGGAAAGAGAACCCGAAATTCTCGTAGAAACTACCATCATAAACTCCCATTGCCTGGAATCGAACCGCGATCCCTTCTCACCATAAGTGTGTGCTCTAAAGCAACCGTAATCCCATTCTTCAACCGTAGTTAATATCATCATATTACAAGCCAATACTCGGACTCAATATGTACACATTATTTCCATTTATCCATGTATTGTATACGTTCAAGTTACTACTTTTAATGTTATTTTCAAGAATATAAATTAGCAAATTTATTGCCAATTCGTAAATATGTGTAATAAACGCAGTAGGCAAAGTACATTCCTGTAAGATATTCCGTGTGCTGTAACAAGTTTAAAAGCAAAGGCTTACCTGACATATTTTCCATAAATTAACATGAAAAGGGCTAACTTCACCATATTCCATGATGTAGAGTCCTTGTAATGCATTAAGTTGAGGGCAAGAGCGACGTGGGAATGGCAGTTGTCACAACACAGATTATGCTGCAAAACAGGAATGCATCGTCACTAATGACTTTCAAATAATCAATCTAACGCTATTAATAGTTTCGCTGCAAGTGAAGTTGAACACTATTTATAACTACTTATCGAGCGTATAGAACATACTGTAACACTATTTAACCTGAATTTCAAGTCCATAATCATCGTGCGAAGAGAACTCTGGACACCAAAGCATACTTTTCATTGTCTTTCCGTATAATGTAGTCTTTTCTAATACAAAAATCAATGTAGAAGCATTTTGTTGTAATATTATCACTCCGGCCTGCATGTTTAAAAACGCAAAAGTTTGAACATTGTCGATTTTACAGTTAAAATGTACAGGATGTTCAATCCCATGCCGCCCGATGTGCACAAAATGGAAGTCTCAAATTAAACTATATGATACATAAAAATTAACCCATCTAATTGCTGCACAAGCTAAATGAATAATGCAGGGGATAAACTTTCGTGTGATCAATTCTTAAAATTTGAAATATTTAGAAGTAGTACTATCACAAAAGAAGGAACTCACCTTACGCATTCGTTAACTGAAATATTTTAAGCATACAGTTCGAGATTCGGTATCTTACAAAAGGCTTGTAATACGTTGCTTCATGTATTACATTCTAAAGAATCTTATTTGTAGACATGATGACTGAGTGTAAGGAAGACGTTGTCATTTTTTCCCCTAACTTCTCTGTGTGTTGTGTAGAATACTAAAGGCACAAGTAATTATTATATTCCAGTCATTTAAGTTTTAGATGTTTTAAGTTTCATACAGCGTCTACGAATAAGAAAATTGTAATAAAGTAGGCACGAGTCTTTTTCATGGCACCGAAAAAGGAGGCAGACGGCTTTTGAAACTGCTTTTAAGGTAAGTTCTTTCTTCAGTTGTTGAATATGCATCTGATTGTATCACTTAGCAAGCAGTACTATAGTTTGAAGAATATATTTGTAATAAATTATTTCCAGAAAGTAGTAAAAACCTAATAAAAAAAACACTACAAACACCTCCGCTACAAGTTTCACCAGATAAGGATGGGATACAAACAAAAGGCTGGGAAGCGACAAGATGTGTGCCCGCCAGGATGGTATTAATTTCTTCTCTGGGGGCCACAGTGTCTCAGTGATAGAGCGTTCACCTCTGGTGCATGGGGTCCTTGGTTCGATTCCAGCTTGCGCTGTGAGCTTTGTGGTGGACAAACACCGTGTGCGTGGGTTTTCTCGGGGTTTCCCAGTTTCCTCCCTTTCTTCATTCATTTCTCATCATCACCACGGGCATAAGCGGGGGACGTAAAACCTAAAGATTTTAACTTCTTCTCTGTTCTTTCCTTTTCTTTCAACTCCCCCTTATCTGATGAAGCATTTAGTGAAAGTGCTCAAGGTATACTTCTTTAATGTTATAATTATATTTTTAGTGGTGATTATATTTAGCAACAACTATAAGTAAAAAACAGCTTAGTACTCATCGCAGACCAGATGTTCACATAAGTAGTATTTTCAGAAATTACTATTTCCATCCTCAGCTTATCAATTCGAAAATGTCAATTTAAAAATGGGTAAAAAACCAGGTTAACAGTAGTAGTAGTAAAATAAAGCAAACCACTTTTCGTCAAAGGAAAGTTATGTCTCTTAACCACTTATCACTAATTACTGTTCATGTAAATGGTGAACAAACACTTGTACAGCTTTCTTAAACAAGAAATGGTCTACTTCATACTTTTTTTTACTACTTTTAACCTGGCTTTTTACCCATTTTTAAATTGTGTTTTTCGAATTGTTAAGCTGCGGATGGAAATAGTAATTTCCGAAGTACTACTTACTTGAACATTTGGTTTGAGGGGAGTACTACTTTTTTTTTTTTTTTTTTTTTTTAACTTATAGTTGTTTTCTAAATATAATCACCACTCGCAAAATGTAGTGATATAAATAAACTACTGCTTGCAAAGTACGTATATCCGCGTTTAATCTCCAGCACAGTTGCACATTTTCAGTTATTAACTTCAATGTTAATAATAGGAAAGCTGTCTTACCACCCTTGTTTTGTACTCCTCAGATGCTTCCATAATACTGCGATCCCAAGCCACCTGACCGCCTCTCGCTAAGTTTGGATTCAACTTCCAATATTTCGTGGGTTTTCCAAACGCCATATTATCTTCTGATACGAAATACGAACCTGCAAAATCACGAATAACCCCTGTCGAATAGGCTATGCCCATGTGTCCGATGAAGGGAAACAGCCATCTGAAAAATAGAATAAACAGTTTTACCATAATGTAATTGCCGCAAAGAACACGTTATATTTTAATCTCTCTTCTTTGTTTCACTTCATTGGAAGCTTTCAACACTCATGATTGCTTCTTCAGTTGGGTATGAAAGTTAGGGAAAACAGTTTTCTTTTCAGAGTGTTGTAGTATGGGTATTTGAATATACGGTACCAAATAATCTGAATGGATAATTTTTGACAGGAACCACTTCCATTTGCGTTCTCTTTACTCTCCCGCAAATGTTGCCAGAGCATGTTTGTCTTCCTATGATAATTTTATCCTTAACTACTGATCAGTGTTTGGTTTCAAATAGACATGAATGCCTGTCTAAAGGTTAGATTAAAGATTATGTGCTCAGTTAAGTTTCTGATAATTTTTGTTTCGGTTGGCCTGGCCCAAATTTAGTGTGGGTTTCTCTATAAGTGTAACAATTCGTGCTTTTGGATCCTGTAATATTTGCAGGGTGTCTCACAGGGACGAATCCAGCCCCCCCCCCTAGAAGACCAAACTTTATTTTATATATATAAAACCCATAACAGAGTTTGGAGCTCTTAAAAGTAGCTCAAGTAGCAGTATGACAACCCCACACCCAGAAGTCGGTCCTGCATCCGCCCCTGGTGTCTCTAAAGTCCCCTGACATAGGGTAACTCTCTTATTGCCGTATCAGAATTACAACAAAATGTAAGAAGAAACCGTCCTTAAATATGATGTCTTAAATCTAAAGTAATGGAGTATTTTAAATTCGACGAGCCGTTTGGTTGTAAACTCTTTATGCGCCCACTGTTAAATGAAAAAGCAACGTAGCCAATGACCTGTACCCACAACATAAGTGAAGTTACTGTTTGAAAAGGGGGCTGGCCATCGAGATGTTATCGTAAAATACAGTAATTTCATTCACTTATGTTGTGGGTACAGGTAAATGGGATCGTTGAATTTTCATTTAGCGCTGGGCGCATACAGAATGTACAACCCGAACGGCTCGTTCTATTTAAAAAATTACACCACATTTTACAAAATTTAATGCTCTGTATAAAAAGACATGCATATAAGGAACAAATTTCTGCACGCGGCAAAATTATATAATAAGTAATGCGGCTGTATTTCAGGTTTACAAATGTAGAGTTACGTTTGTCAAATCATTACAAGCACTTTAAACGGTTCAAATAAGTGATGCACATGAAAAATGACCAGACTATTTTCCACCGGCATAGTATCTCGCCACAGTGTACACTACAAGTGTGGCGTTATTAGTGTGAAACCATTATAAGTGATTTTGGAACTCGTACCATTGCCAAAACTCACATATTTTCACTGCCATACGCGCCTGAAACGAACCCCCGCACGGGATTACCAGCTTCGCCCTGTCCTGACGTAGTTACATAGCATTAGTGTTTTTAGAAGCAAAGTTAAGCCTGTACAATACCATACTAAAACCAATAGTTATGTGTGGTTCGGAAAGTTGGGTAATAAATACGAGAGAGGAGGAATGGCTAGCGAGATGGGAAACAAAAATCCTGAGAAAAATATATGGACCAATAAGGGAGAATAATGCATGGCGCATAAGAACGAATTTAGAATTACAAGAACTATACGACCAACCAAATATAATTGCACGAATCAAACAAGGAAGACTAAGATGGGCAGGACATGTACAGCGCATGCAGGAAAGTAGAACTGCTAAGAAAGTGTTTGTAGGGAAACCAGACGGTCGAAAGAGAAGAGGCAGGCCAAGACAAAGATGGATAGACGACATAGAAGAGGATGTAAAGAAATTAGAAATTAGAGGCTGGAGAAGAAAGGCAGAGAATCGGGAAGAACGGAGGAGAGTGGTTAGGGACGCCAAGGCCCTTCAAGGGCTGTAGCGCCGACCAGTAAGTAAGTGTTTTTAGAAGCCATCTATCACAGATTGGTTTGCTTTTTCTGCGCTGGAGATTTTATGCCACACACATTCGGACACTGTATTTATACCCAAATCTTGGAATTGTAATTTTTCAGCAGTTACTTTCGAAGCTCCCTTGAGCTTCATCTACGCTAAGTGGGGTAATGTCATGTCGCCGTGTAAATCTTTTGGACTATAGGGATATTAATGAAAGTTACGTTTTTTAAACATTTATTTCGAGTGGTATGCCTAAAGTTGACCTACATACAAAAGGTAACTGTATTGTTTACTATTAGATCGGCCGCCTGCAGAAATCCGTTCCTTATAAACCTGTCTTTGAAAATATGATGTACTTAAGTTGCACTACAAAAAGGGATAACAGCTTAATATCTTAGGACAGCTTTCCTCATATGCACTCATTTTAACCGTAAAATTACAACTGTTATGTCGATTTATTGTAATCCTGAATCATACGTAGTTTTAGTTCGGTATTTTTTATGTTACCACTTCGATAACCCTACCCTCACAACTTATATCCAGAAAATCAAATCATAAGCACATAAATAATATTTCCAACATACGTCAAACAAGGAATCGGAGTCCATACTATGCAAAATGGGTATCGTGACTTATTGTGATCCATGGGTAACTCAAGTCCATCATTTGCCAAATGATTGTCGTCTATAATATGATCGCTACTCGTATTGTCTGATAATGCAATGTCACCATGCATTGCACCACATCATTTCGTACACTGGTCAGTTGAAAATAAAAGTACCACTTTCTGCCGTGCACTCACTAGCAGACCATACTGCTAATTAGAGTTTCCTTAGGAAAATTTCCCTCAACTGTCACAAAATTTTCCCTTTTAAGAATTTTCCCTAGGTTGTTTAGGGCTTTATGCAGAGCCGTACTGAAACGTGATTAGTGTCATACTAAAGAAGTCCACAAACATATGCCGCCTTATGCAGAGTCGTTTCGACGTATGATTAGCATCATACTAAAAATCTGACTACTGCAGGAGACTTATGTTAGACGAACCCTTTAGTATGGCTCTAATCGCACTTCAAAACGATTCTGCATAAGGCCCATGTTTTCTACACCTTTAGTATGACTCTAATCATACTTCAAAATAACTCTGAATAAGGCGAACATTGACAAATTCCTATGACAAAAATTAGCGATAAGATTATTACTAGAGACTGGCCGCCTAATACAGAGTCGTTTTGAGGTATGATTAGAGTCATACTAAAGGCGTGACTACTGCAGGAAGCATATGTTTGTCGAACTCTTTAGTATGGCACTAATCATTTGTCAGAACGACTCTGCATAAGGCCCCGGATGTTTAGTCACTAAAAACCTAGAAAATAGGCACTAAGGGTCTTATGCAGAGTCGTTTTGACGCGTTATTAGTGCCATACTAAAGAGTTCGACTAACATATATTTCCTGCAGTAGTTTGGCCTTTAGTATGACGCTAATCATACGTCAAAACGACTCTGCATAAGACCCAAAAAGTTTAAAAAATAGGCACTAAGATGTAACACGAAATAATTAAGATAAATATTCAATACCATTAAAAAATGATTCAAGTCATAGATAATGTTCAAAGAACATAGAAACATACTTGTTTGTTAATATGTTATTTTATTGTATAATATCTATAAAATCGGAGCTTGTTATGCATTCCATTTATACTGGGTGAACCTGAAAGATGTGCACATACTTCGGGAGGTGATTCTTGACATTCAAGAGAGCTTTTCGTCTTCTTTTGATGTCACGAATCACCTCCCAACGTATGTGCACATCTATGTGCTTCGTTCCAATTGTCAAGATTCGATTTTTGGTTCCAAATTAGCACCACTGTCCCTTGTACACGACACGAAATTTGACAAAATACAAGAGGAACTTTTCTCTTCTTTTTGATATCATTATATACCTCCCGAAGTATGTGCACATTTTTGAAGTTCACCCTGTATATATATATTGCAACGTATCACGTGCTTGTGTTTACAAACACCTGATATACGTATATATATATATATATATATATATATATATATATATATATATATATATATATATATATATATATATATATATATATATGTGTGTGTGTGTGTGTGTGTGTGTGTGTGTGTGTGTTATATATGTTATATAAATCATATATTTTCCCAATGATGGCTTATTTTGAAGAAAATGTATAGAATAGGTAACATCAAGCAGTAAAGCAATTATTTAGGCAGTAAACGTCGAAACACGCAAATAGGCAAAATAAAATTGACTTAAATCGAAACTATAACCCTCATATAAACTTTAAAACGTTATTTTTGATCATATCTTTAATATTAAAGAATAGGCATTTTGCCTAACATCCAGTCTCTAATCATTACCTATATTAAAGTAAGTGCCAACCACGTTTCTTTTATTGATTTACAAATATACCCAGCCAACAATCGGTGCAAATCATGGTACTTTGAACAGACAGACAGACAGCCACACAAATTATTACTATTGTAATGGTTTATTTCGGAAGAACAAAGAGTAATTTAAGCATTTACTATAGGCCTATTGATCAATCAGTCTGTGTGAATTTCCCTGGATTCTCACATTTTATCGAGAAAGTTCCCTAGTTGCTAAATATACGTATGGAATTTCCCTCAAACTACAAATGCTGCTGATAGTGATGCAATTCTATCACTTACATTATTTCTTTACGGATAGTAAATGGACAATCATTTTCAGGTTTGATAACGTAAGCCTGTCTCAGACAGGACTGAAGTAAGGCTGCGATGCTCCCGGAAGTACGTTTTTTTTTCGCGCGCTACTCTAGCCACCTATTTTACGCGCTATTCTATCCAGTTGTTGTCAATTTATATAATGGGGGTCAAAGTGGAACAAAACAAGCCCTGCGGGACTTCTAACCCGTACCTACTTCTCCTCCTACTACTACTACTACTTATCTGCACAAAAGTAAGTAAATCACTTTTTAGAGTATTATTTTCATTTTATTTTAATAAAAAAAGTACTATGAAAGTTTAAAAAAATAAAAAAACTTTCTTTGGGCCGGGTTTGAACCCACGCCAAAAGCAATATTCATTGCCAGCACATAGCGCTAGCACGCTTAAGAGTCTTCATCCCGGCGAAATTAAAATAGCGCTAATTTTACAGTAATTATGTGATATCTTCAAATAGATAGAAAGATAATAGAAATATGGAACAAGTGCGCCCTAGACAATATTATTTTACATGAGAAACCGTTATCACGACTCACTTATCTGCTTTCGATTTCGAGCCATTTTGAAAATCGGCATTTATTTTCGCGTTTCTAAACAGCTGAAAACGGACTTGTGATAACGGTACCTCACGCAAAATAATATTGTCTAGGGTGCTTTTGTTCCATATTTGAATTATCTTTTATCTATTTGAAGATATCACATAATTACTGTAAAATTAGCGGTATTTTAATTTCGCCGGGATGAAGACTCCGACAGCAGTAAGCGTTTGACTTCTGCTATTTGAATGCTGCCTGGCAAAACCAATCAGAACTGTGTATTTCATTCGTACTTCCGGGAGCATTACTCTAACGAGCTACTCCTAACAAAAGTGCGATCTTATTTGATGTTAGCAGAAACAGAAAATTTAATAATAAGGACGCCCCTCAGGATAGCCCGCGTCCTGACAGAGAGTAAGGCATCAACCACCTGTCTACGTGTCTCTCCTCACATGCAGTTAGTAAACTATAGCATCTGTCGGGT
This sequence comes from Thermobia domestica, assembly GCF_964235325.1. Classification (NCBI taxonomy): domain Eukaryota; kingdom Metazoa; phylum Arthropoda; class Insecta; order Zygentoma; family Lepismatidae; genus Thermobia; species Thermobia domestica. The sequence continues at coordinate 4,942,008 of NC_137468.1, forward strand.
GGAAATGTAAGTCGCGGCTTCTATCTTAAACGGAGACATTTTCTGCGGATCTATAGTTGTGTAGATAGAAAGAAAGAAAGGTAAAGAAGAAGATAGGAAAGCGCGAGAGAAGGTTTATTATGTTTTGAGAGAGGGACAAATAACCTGGAAACCAGGGGAAAAAACCCTAAATCGGTCATGCTGCATGCATACCGGTAAGAGATTTACATGGCAAAACCACATATGAAGGGTGGCAAAAATCCATGTAAACATGTCTGTAGTATTGATAGTTATCTGTTAAGTTAAATCCTGACTTGTTAGTTTTACACAAATCTGTGTTGTCCGTAGTGGGGTGTGTTTGTTAGTGGAGTCTGCAATGGCCTCTTCTTGATCCAATGTCGGTGCTGTGGTCGTCATCTGTCTGCAGAGGTAGCGGGTGGTCATCTCCCTACATCCTGAGTGTGCGTGACTTTCGCACTGCTTCCCCTGCGTTGTTTCTTAGTGGCTGCCTGCAGCATTGTGATGTACAGCTGCCCGTTTGTTGTTGGGATGATGTTGATCGTGGATTGGAAAATTTTTCTAGTTGTATTGGAGATTGCTTCAGCTATTATGTGCCTGCTTTCTGGTGGGGTGGTGGAAGTTAATATTGATGTTACCCAAGTTATGATTTTATTTGTCGTCCTTGCTATTGCGTCTTCTATTTCTTCCATTGTGGGTGAATTTGTGTTATTTTGCTCTACATCTTTGTTTTGTTTTTCATTCTTGTTTGCAGCCTGGCTCTGAAAATGTTTGTCTTTTGTAAAATCTTCTTCTGTGATTACAGTGGGTTTCTTCATTTGGGTTTGGTTTTTTGGACGTAGAGGGCAGTCGCTACTCCCCGTCCTGTGTCCAGTCATATTGCAGGTTGCGCAGAACTTCTTGTTTAGTGGTAGGTTATATTGGTTGGTGTGCGAGTTGCCACATCTATTGCATACTCTATTGTTGTGACATTGGTGCTTGAGATGTCCATACGAGTAGCAATTCCAACAGGGCATGGGGCGCGGTTGATTTCTTGACTGCTCAACTTTGTAAGTTTTGTTTTTTGTCTTCAATACGTGTGTGATTAATTTGTTGATATCTTCTAGCTTGGTGGAGAATAGTCTTACTAGTGGAGTTGGTCCATTGGCTGTTTTTATTCTCGTTATGGAGGTGAAAAGAACATCTCGTTTGCGTAGTTCTTCTTCGAGGGACTTTACTTCTTGGTTAGGGAGAAATCCTTTAATCACACACGTGAATATGGGTTTATTTTTTGTCTTCTTTTTGTTCTTGGGTTCTTCGCTTTGTGTATACTTCTTTGATGTTGTGTTGGCTTCTGATTGGTTGCTGTTTGCAATAAAGCTGGAATCTGATTGGTTTTTCTGGTGTAAGGTGCTTGGTTCACTGCTGCTTCCTGATTGGTTGTTCTGTCGTAGGTTGCTTGGTGCGCTGCTGTCTTCTGATTGGCTGCTCTGCTTCTGGATAGTTAGGTGACTGCTGCACTGTGATTGGTTGTTCTTGCCGTGATTGCTGGGTTCTGATTGGTTGGTAGCTGTACGTCTTTGCTGGTCCTGGTAAGAGCCGGAGGCCTGATTTACAGTATGTTTAAAATTGGTTTCCACCTGTGTGTAGTGGTTTTTCACCTGTGATTGAGTGTTTTTCACCTGTATGTGAAGGGTTTCTTCCCTTCTGGGTTCGACTCTCTCCTGTGTGATTCTTGGTTTTCCACTGTTGTTGGTTGCTCTTCTAAAGCTTTCTTGTTTTTTCCTCTTCTTCGGACTACATGAAATTCTCCGTCTTCTGGGTTTGGTTTTCCTGACGCCATCTCGTTTGGAGCATTGTTGTTGCTGACACTGGTTGCTTCCTCTGGGTGCGCTTCTGAAGTCTCTGCCTCGTCATGGGTAGTAGCTGGCCAGTTGAACGAAGTATCTAGCACAACGTGCCTACCAAAATCTTCTGGTTGGAATGTCTTCAGAAATAATTGCCGTGTGGCCATATTTCTAAAAACATTTTGATTTGTGTTCCATCATCTACCACTAGGAAGTCGTTATCGTCCATTCCTTCAGCGGTGATAGCTCTGACGTCTTCATCAGTATATCTCTGAGAAACACCCTTCATGAATATCGGTGAAGTATGTAAGAATGCCTCAAGGTCCTTCCCCTGGTAACGTTCTAGAAGCTTCTCTACTCTGCTTTGCTTGTCATCTTCTTTAGATTCAGGGTGTCTTCTGGGTGTGGTTGCTCCTTCCCTGGCGTTCCAGAGCACTGGCTCATCTTCTGTTGGTGTTCTTCTGACTGGTGGCTTCTTGGGAGGGCGGGGCATGGCTCTAATAAGGGCCGTATTTGTACTATCTAAAAAGGTTTTTTTTTCTCTAGTTTGTGTATCGTGCCTCTCTATGCTATCCCAGAGAGATAATATTGCGTTCTCGTCAGCCGACTGTCTCCAAAGGCTGTACAACCCATATGGCCAGCGCGAAGCTTGACGCACAATAGGGGTCAAGCCGACGGAAAACAATGCTTATTTCTCCAGGAAGCGGTGTGTGTAAGTGTGTTGTTTCAGTTTTTAACTTTATTGAACACACAACTCTTCTCTAAAGTTTTCTCTTTATATAAAGAGCAGATTCTTTGCTGGTGACCACACCTACGTTAACACCGCAAGGTTTCCTAGTGTGTCACGGCGTAACCCAACAAACTTAATTAGTGAGTGCAAATCTGAGTGGGCCCGAACTCCACTGAGGATAGTGAGGCCGAGCGAAAATACAACAGCAAGTAGTTAAAATGGGTCTCGATCGATTTGTTTTGTCAAGCTAGATTATATATGTATCGTTTCTGATTATACCCCACCCTCGGAAAATAGAACCTCAAGTGGATCACCGGTAGTAGTTAAAATCAATATCGATCCGTTCGTTTTGTCGAGCTGAATCCATTGATGTGTAGATTAAATAAGTTTTCTATTCATTGCGTTCGCAAATAAGTTATTACATATAAATGATTTGTATAAATAGCAATGAAGGAACATAAAAATGAAATAGTTAGAAAGGAAAAATAAAATGAGCAAGAAATAAGGAAAATAGGTGTAACGAAATACGGTTCGTCACAAAATTGACATTTATTAATACTGTGCCAAGGGTCCCATTCTATAATAGTTTGCGTTAACGCAGTGCAAATTCTGCTCTTTATGTTTGTGATACTAGTAATATAGTTGATTAATATTTGCACAGTTTACTTTGAGATAAGCCTCGCAATTTTTGCGATGATAATGTGTAACAAGATCCTTAAAAAAGTTGCGAATATGATAATTTAAGTGGAATCACGATAATCTTTATGCAAGTTCTTCGCAACGCTGTTCAGCAGACACTTGGCACTTGCAGCTGGCTGGAACTTCGCCGGTGTAATTGCTTTTTTCCTGGAAGTATTTTCCCAAGTCTTGTAATTAAGAGGGACATATTTGTCCCGTTACGAATTCAAGATGTTGGCCTTTCAGGAGCTAGTAGGCGGATTAAAAATGGTAATGCAGTACATTATAATTTTTAATCAGGTTTTCCAATATGTTAATCAGTGAAGAGAAGCAGTGTAACTTGTTTCGTAATCAGTTCGATGGTTTATTTTTAAACCAATGGTGAATTTTCTCTTTTTAAAACATTCAGAGAATGTTTTCGGAGACAGGTAAATTTGAAGTAAACTAGGTTTTGGTAGTAATAATTTGAATTATTGTTCTTGTGCTTTATAAGTGTTAGAATATTCTACTACGTGCTTAATGTTGGAGTAAAGAGTATTGCCAGCTGCATTTTATTTAACAATATTTTCCAGTATTATGTGTTGAAAATCCAGAGATAAGTTATATAAATTTGCATTAAAAATGTTGAAGAGAATAAACTGCAAAGATTCAGATTTACATTAGGGGCCCACATATACAGTCATTGGGGTTTGTTTAGCAGAAGGGTTCCAGAAGCATGTAAAAAACAAAATTTACAGGAGAAATGGATAATGCAAGTACTTAGGCCTAACCTAACATAACCAAATCTAACCTAAGCTAATCCGAACCAACCTACATACAGTTTTACTACACGAATCCACAGTATAAGTAGTAGTAGGGGTAGGAGTAGGCTGGGTTCTAGAACAGATCCCCCTTCTTATTTAGCTGTAATAAAGACAGAAAGCAGCGTATTCTGCTGGGCTCTAACCCGGGGTCACTCGCTGACGCTTGCTTGGCATTACTAGGTGAGTTAAATATGGGGTAGGAGTAGCAGTAGCAGTAGTAGTAGGAACGGGTTAGAAGCCCCGCAGAGGTTCGTCGGGTTCTGTTCTCGACATAAAATGGGCAAATTAAAGTCTTCCCCAAATTTTCCTAGCATTTTACAATCTGTGGATCCGTATAGTAAAACTGTACCCCAACCTAATCATAGTAGAAATAAGCGAAATTCTATCATTGTTGGGAATATTGTGCTGGACCCGTGCACTAACATAATGTAACCTAAACTAACCCAATGTAAACAGAAATTACCGAGATTGTAACATTTTTTTAGAAACAGTTGTTGAACCGCCAGTCATTGCATATATAGGACTTCTCTTTCAGTAATTCGACTGTTTCTGCTTTTATCATTTATGATGTGTAGCCCTGTATTCTAGAACCCTTCTGATTTGTAACCTCGGGGTAGAGTTCTAGAGCACTGGCCCACATCCTCGTTGAGCCGTAATAAAGATATGATCAACTTGGCTACTAACCCGCCTTTATTCACTCTCGCTTGCTCGGGATTACTATGTGAATTGAGTATTGAGGCTCCATAAATGAACAAACCACTCTAGCTACCAATCTACCTTCACCTACATGTGCGGGCTAGCATTTTAGAACCTTCCGTTCTCTCGGTGCAGATGCATTTTAGGTGGGCTTAAATGTACGTATACCATAACTATTGTGCAAAATGCATTAACCAACTTGTGATAGGTTGCTACTAAACTTAACGAATCTAACTGAATGAGATTAGAAGCGCAGCAGGAGAGCCCGAGCAAGGGTGCATTAGTAGGAAGCGGAGTGGGCATCCACATAGACGAGAATAACGGAAAAACGGTGTATATGGCATAGGAAACACTGCACGTGTTGAATTATGTATTTGTACGTTATTATGGAAGTTAGAGGTGAGTATCCCATGTGTTTTCAATGCTTATATATTGTCTGCAATAAGTAATTGTTGAAAAATTACAATTTTATTCGAGTTGCATATAAATACAGCGTCCGAGTTTGTGGCATAAAAACTACAGTGCAGGAAACGAACTAATCTGTGCTAGGTGGCCACTAAAAAGAAAGGAAGCAATTATTTTATGTTTGTATGTGTACACGAGAATTTTTTACGAACTCAAGTGTTATATTTTCGCGGCATATCTCGCTTTTTCAAGAAAAGGTAGAAAGTGATCAACACTTTCTTTGGAATTTCGATGTTGCCTTCAATTATAACTAATCTTTCCGAGGCGTAATGTTTCATTAATTCTTCTGGAATGGCCCCACTGGAAGGAAGATTCTAACAGTTAGTTTAGTTTAGCAATTTTCAAGAAGTTACCTTTCAAGTTAAGGAATTGAAACATTGGAGTGTATCAGGTTCTCATTAATAATAATTGGACGCGTCTTCCAGCGTTTTCAAAAATTCTGTTTCTACTTAGGAAAGAGAGGAATTTCTATATTTTTTCCCTCCATATTCAGATTGACGTTGTGTTTCATCATCACGGAATAACATCTGAAATGATTTATATGATTGGTATTTAGACCAAGCCAAAGTTTAGTATCACTTACAATAAAGTGCGTATTCTTGAGCTTGAAGCAACGGTTTAAAATGTGTTTCAAAAATAGAGTACTTCACGAGACTAAATAAGTGGCCACATGCTCCTGAGTTTTAGAAAATTCCTTTTCTAAGGGGAAAAAAGTTCTAGATTATACTCAATATATAAAATTACATCGACGTTGTGTGCTACATCGTAATGGAAAAATGAATGAACTGGTTGGAGTTATTATTTTTATAGCTTAGCTCCCAGTGGGAATTGGGCCTGGGTTTCTCGCGCCACAGGGGGTTCCATACTAGTATTGTTTACACATACATGTCATCTTCTTGTTCAACTCAAGCATAGTGGTGAGCAACATGGAAATTTTAAAACTTTTCTCTCGCTTGGGAGAGCTGTTTTATACTTTGATAACGCCTCGTCTTCGTAACTGCATCTGTATATTCTATCCTTGGTCGTCGTCTTCCTGGTTTTCTTTCTGCCTTTTCCTCTATCAACAAAGTGATCTAATCGGAGTGCCGAATAAGATGGTCAAGCATGCTGTTTCTTCTTTTTCCTATTATCTTCATGGTCTGTCGTCCTTCATTAGCTTCGTGTAGTACTTCATTCCTTTTCCTTTCGGTCCATGATATGCGCAGCATTCTGCGCCAACACCGCATTTCAAATTCTTCCAGGTTGGATATTTCAGCTTTTCTCAATGTCCACATCTCTGATCCGTAAAGCGCTACACTCCATACCAGGGTCTTAATAAATAGTTTTCGAATGTCCAACGACACATTTCTTGATGTTAGTAGTCCTCTTTTCCTATTGAATGCTTATTAGCTTGCGCTGTTTTGACGTCTTTTTCACTTCCTCCGTCCGAGGATATTAGACTTCCTAAATAGGGGAACGTCTTAATATCTTCGATTTTCTCTCCATCTAGCCATACGTTTGCCTCTTCCTGTCCTGCCCTTGTGCACTTTATCACTTTGGTTTTCTTCTTATTTATCTTCATTTTGCATGTTTTTCCAGTTGGCCGTTCAGGTGTGAAAGTGCTTCCTGCAAGTCCTTTTCGTACTTCGCTATCAATGCTATGTTATCAGCAAAACTGATTGTGTTGAAAACGGCAGGGTTCTAGAACACAGGTCCCCCTTCCCATAAATACCGAAAACAACGTGCTTTGCGGGGCTCTAACTCGGCTTCACTCGCTCACGCTCGTTCGGCAATACTATTTGAATTAAATATTAAACTTTTGTACAGGAAGAAACCAACCTAGGTACTGACCTGTATGGGGGGACCTGTGCTCTAGAACCTTCCCGTTGAAAACCTGACCATTTACTTTTGTGCCTTCCTCGTTTTTATCAAAGAATTTTTTCATAGCCTTTTCTATATAGACGTTGAACAGGAGAGGTGAAAGTCCACGTCCTTGCCTTACTCCTTTACTTATTGTTGCTTCGTTTTGGTCTCTTCCTATAACATCTGTTTGGCATCGGTATATTATTCTTCTGTTTCTGTAATCCACCTTCAGATTCTTCATTGCTCTGAACATAATATTCCAATCTACGTTGTCAAAAGCTTTCTCTATGTCTAGAAGTACTATCACAGTTGGTTTGTTTATTCGAATGTGCTGTTCCATGATCAACCGTAGACTTAGTATTGCTTCCTTTGTTCCCTTCTCCTCCTGAATCCAAACTGGTCCTCTAGTAGCCGTTCTTCGATTTTTCCTTCCATTAGTTGTGTGACAATTTTGCACAGTATTTTTGATGCATGGGAAAGCAAACTTATCGTTCTGTGTTCTTCGCATTTCCGTGCGTCTTTTCTTTTCGGGATAGGGATCTATGTTTTTCACAAAGTCTCTTGGTATTTATATAGCATTTTGATTGGATCCGTATGACATTTTTATTAATGTATATTAGAGTTAAGTAGTTAGAATATTTACTTGGGGCAGGGGGAAGGTCGTCAATGCGTCACATTGAATGAAACACTATTGAATTGTTCACTCACGATATTTATTTTTGCAGGTTCGCCATTTTCATGTTTCTGCCGCCGTAGGGACAGAATCTAGTGCAAGAATCAAGAAATTCCTTATCTATAGATGGAATCCTGATCAGGCAGATCAGAAACCCCAGCTGAAAGAATATTCAGTTGACCTTAACACGTAAGTCTTGACTAGGTACAACTCCTTCAGATATTTTAATGAAACATACCTCATTAAGAATATAGTATTTATAGGGAATGGTGATTGTGCAAGTTAGTAGTAGAAAATGGATCGATCTGGAACACCTTCGGACAACATTAGCCAACTCAGGAGCCCCTGGGAAATTGAGCACCTTACATCGTGAAACCACGGTCTTTTACGACCTCAATTTTAGGGTTGAATTTATTCCCTTTTGTGAATACTTTTTAGGGGGTGTACTCGTTCTCTTTTATAACCACTTTTTAGGGGTGAACTCGTTCCGTTTTATGAGCATATTTTCCAACCCCTACGAACATCACACAGCAGAGCAGATAACACATAAGACTCGTTCCCTTTTATGAACATTTTTCAGGGGTGTACTCGTTCTCTTTTATAAGCATATTTTAGGGGTGAACTCGTTCCCTTTTATGAGCACTTTTTCAACCCCTATTTTAATTACGAACACATAAAAGAGCAGATAACACATAGCACTATTTTAACATGGCAGATAACATATAAGATTTGGAACACATAGCAGAACATAAGACTACGTAACATAGCAAGGGTGTACTCGTTCCCTTTTATGAGCACTTTTTCAACCCTTATTTTAACATAGCAGATAACACATAAGATTACGAACACATAGAAGAGCAGATAACACATAAGAGTACCTAACATAACAAGGGTGTATTCATTTCCTTTTATGAGCATATTTTTCAACCCTTATTTTAACATAGCAGAAATTACACTGAGACTATGAACACACAGCAGAGCATAAGACTATGTAACATAGAAGAGCTAATACAAGAGTATGGTTTATTTTCCAACCCTTATTTTAACATAGCAGAAATTACACTGAGACTACGAACACATAGAAGAGACTACGTAACATAGCAGGGGTGGACTCGTTCTCTTTTATGAGCACATTATGAACACACAGCAGATACATAAGACTCGTTCCACCCCTATTTGAACATAGCACAGCTAATAAAAGAGTATGGCACATTTTTCAACCCTTATTTTAACATAACGAAACATAGCAAAGATTAAACACAGTCTATTTTAAGGGGTGAACTCGTTCCCTTTTATGAGCATATTTTTCAACCCCTATTTTAACATAGCAGATAACACATAAGACTACGTAACATAGCAGGGGTGGACTCGTTCTCTTTTATGAGCACATTATGAACACACAGCAGATACATAAGACTCGTTCCACCCCTATTTGAACATAGCACAGCTAATAAAAGAGTATGGCACATTTTTCAACCCTTATTTTAACATAACGAAACATAGCGAAGATTAAACACAGTCTATTTTAAGGGGTGAACTCGTTCCCTTTTATGAGCATATTTTTCAACCCCTATTTTAACATAGCAGATAACACATAAGACTACATAACATAGCAGGCCTCCATTTTAGGGGTGAACTCGTTCTCTTTTATGAGCATATTTTTCAACCCCTATTTTAACATAACAGAAATGACATAAGAATACGTAACATAGCAGATAACTCATTCCAACCCTTGTTTTAACATAACGAGCAAAGATTACAATCGAACACCCACGGTCTACAGATAATCATTTTAGAGGGTGTATTCATTCTTTCTCTTTGATGACCATTTTTTCCACCCCTAATTGAAATTACATAGCAGAGCAGATAATACATAAGATTCGTTCCCTTTTATGAGCACTTTTTAGGGGGTGTACTCGTTCTCTTTTATGATTACTTTTTCAACCCCTATTTGAACATTTTAACATAGCAGAAATTTATGAACACATTCTCCACCCCTATTTTAACGTAGCACTGATTTCGTTCCCAACCCTTAATTTAACATAGCAGAAATGACACAAGCATGTCCCCAAACTACTGACCATCGTGAACAAAGGTCAAACTCAAAAGCGAAACAACATATCGAGGTGCTGTTTCCACATTTAGCAATTGGTCATCAACTACTGACCATCGAGGTCAAAGGTCAAAACTCGAAAACGGAGCCACATTTAGAAATTGGTCATCAGGTACTACATGTCCCAAAATTAGTGGCCATCGAGGTCAAAGGTCAAAATACTTAAAACCCAATAACTCGAAAACGGAGCTACACATTGAGGTGGTGTTTCCACATTTTGCAATTGGTCATCAACTAGTACAAGTTCCAAAATAATGACCATCGAGGTCAAAATACTTAAAACCTGATAACTCAAAAACGGAGCCAAATATCGAAGTGGTGTTTACACATTTAGTAATTGGTCATCAACTACTACAAGTTCCAAAATAATGATCATCGAGGTCAAAGGTCAACATACTTAAAACCTAATAACTCGAAAACGAGGCCAAATATCGAAGTGGTGTTTGTAACAGACCGATTAACGGTTGTTTACATTCTATTTGAGTTGGCTCCCGGATTGTAATGTTTACCCGTATTGTAATGTGTACCGGTTGTTTATACAGCGTTAAAGTTGGTTCGTGTATTGTAATACTGCACCCGAGTGCCTCCAAAGATTCGTTTTGATGTTAATTTGTTTCGTTGCCAATGAAATAAATGGCACAAAAGGGTTATTAGTTTTATATGCTGTAACCGACCGATTACCGGTTACATTTCTGTTTGGGTTGGTTTCCGTATTTTAATGTTTACCGGTGGTTTACGCAGTGTTAAAGTTGGTTCGTGTATTGTAATACTGCACCTGAGTGCCTCCGAAGATTTGTTTTGATGTTAATTTGTTTCGTTGCCAATGAAATAAATGGCACAAAAGGTGATCAGTTTTATATGAGAGATATGCAAACACAACAATAATTTACCACTAAAACTTCGAACTGTTTCTTTCTACAACTGTTTCGCGTTACTCTAATAATTCTATTCATAGTTTAATATAGTAAAAACTAGTCTACACTTTCACTTTACCTCATATACGTATTTCTGTCAATTATTCACGTGATACTACCCATCGTTTTTTTTTTTTTTATGCACTCTGATGTTCATCTGTTACTCATTCTGATGTTCATTTGTTACTCAGTCTGGCTATCATTACAAGAGGGCGCTTAAATCGCTATGCGGGCATCTATTTTACAAATGGCGACCTGTTTAAACAGTGAGAACAGCGGTCGTCATCGCAACGGGAACTATTTTCAAGACGTGGTTAGGTGAGTTTGAAATTTCTGTTATGTGGTTATTTCTGATAATTAGGAAATGTCATTTAATAGACAGAATGACTGCTTATTTGAATAGGGTTTTGTATAGTAACAGAAGACATATAAATTTGTTTTAGTTCGTAGGCGATTATGTAATATTAAAACCGCGCTTATTAAGGTCTGGTGACGCGACTAAGATGACGTAGTTGACCACCATGAAGTAAAGAACGTAGAAGGCGGTCTGAGTTAGGCTCCTTTAAATTTGGAAATTTGATAGCTAAAGTATATATTCGGGAAGTTAACCTTATCTAAATTCTAATCTTTTGGTGAACCGAGACAATTAGAAAGTGAAGAAATTAACCGAGGAGCCTGACTTCAAAATTAACTTAAACACATTTAGGCCCAAGGCCGCCAAATACCATCTCCGCCATTACTGGTGAAGTATAGTGATGGCAAAGGGGATGTAATTTTTCAAAGTTGACGACAATGGGCCACACGGACGGTCTCCTACGACTGTAGGGTATCGAACTGGTGATCCAGTGGAATCAATTTTTGGATTTTAAGAAGTGGGCATACGAAATCTGCCTATTGAACTGAAAGATTGGACTTGCATAACCTGTGGAACTTCCTAACTGGTAATATCTTTTCTTTGTTTTTTTTTTCCTTGTTCAATCATGAAGTGCTTCAAGATTACTATGCGTAGTTAAATCGAAAAGCGTTACGCGTCTTTCAAGCTCATTATCATAGTCCATTCATGTACAAATGATTGCATGCCATAAGCATGTATGATCGAAGTATGAAATCTTATGTACTTGATACGTGAACCTGAAAATCTTGTGTGTTGATACGGTAAACCTTTACTTTGCACGCACTCTTCTATAGTAATGTACTTTAAGATCTTTGAATGTTTAGGTTAGGTAAGCTCAGTTAAACGCATGTCCCTTGATGATGTTTTATTTTGTGGAATATTTGCTGTAGGTTAGGTTAGGTCAAACTTAAATGTGCGAACCAGAATATTTATGTCGGCTAGGTTAGGAAATTAAATTTTGTCTGTGCTTTCGAATCTAATATGTGTCTGTAGGTAGGTTAAATCTGAATTTAAAGAAGATGTGTCCCATAATATTTTGGTTAGGTTAGAGAATTTAATTTTGCCTGTGATTTCAAATCTAATATGTGCCTTTTATTTTGTCATGTGATATATTTTGTTTTGCCGGGGTGAACTTCATTTTGAACGCACTTGTGATAACTTGACGGTTTATGTTAGAATATTAGATGCTCCGTAACGTATGTCATTGGTAAATGTTAATGATGATGAAATTTCTTTGAGAGTGTTTTCATTTATATATATATACTACTGTTATTTTAAAAAAAAAATAAATAAATAAATAAATAAAATACATTTGTGTAGGTTAGGGAGAAGTATATCGTAAGTGTAGAGCCAGTAACAATTGTACTTCGAACGTGTTTTTCCATATTTTGTCGTGTGTCCTTTTAATATTATTTCGTAATATATTTTGTATGTGCGCTTTCCATATTTCATCGTGTGCTCTTTAATATTGATTTGTAATACATTTCTACATGCGCAATATGTGTGAAATCGGAAAAATTGTACTTTGAACGTGTTTTAGTATTTAGTGACGTGCCCTTTTTATAGTATCTCGTAACATGCTCGTAATTTAAAATTCTCTTTCATATGTCTTGTCACATTGTTTTCGCAACATATATTTAGTATCGTAGGTTAGGAAAATTTAAGAGTTAACGTATTCTTTGATGTTGATATCGGTCTGTGCTGATCCGGTGAAATTTTATTTGGACATACCTTTGGATTTAATATCATTATTTCTAAAACTATCACCGCGTGCAACGTTTTTTTTTTCTTCGGTAGGTAGATGTTTACTTTGAACGTGCCATGATGATAATTACGTGCCTATTCAATCCATTAAACATATATTTTGCCTCATCGAAACTAGTAACGTTGGAATATGTCTCAACTTGCTTCCCCAATTAGAATATGATTCCTTACGCGTATCCATCCCTCTTCAAGCTTAACTGATCATGAACAGAAACAATAATAAGTTAAAATAATAATAGTTGGAAAGGCGTTCTAATGTTTGAACCTGTCGAGTAGATTTTTTTTTTTTTTTGTCTTCTTTTCTTTCACTCAATATACATTTGTAAATACTTCATTCTTCATTGATAGCAATGTTTTCCACGTTATATGTGTTATGAAAATGATGCATAGGCTAATGTGAAGTAATAATGCTACTTATTCAATTGAAGTTAAAAGAATGACGTTGTAGTAGTAATGATATGGCCTATATTTGTATTTCATTTGATATACGACAGGGATACTATAAAGAATGAACGCTCAATTAAGATGTTTATTTAGAAATATAGAAGTAGAGAGGATGGATCGCCAATTTTGTTTTAGTATTAAGAATTTCCTATATGTATCAACGTTGAGAATCATGTCTGATAATACGAATATGTTAAACTACTATGATAACATATTTCCATATAAAATGTCGATAAAGTATCTTTGAGATACCATGATGAAGGCAAATGTTTAATGACATTTTTTTTTAAATCTATTATAATGTAATCGTTAATTAATGGCACAAATAAACTAGTCTTGAGAATTTGACTTTATGATTTCAAATGCAATTTATAAACTTGAACTTAGACAGTTCTAATTGCTTATTTTCTTTATATATATATACTAATTAAGCTGGACAATGTTAACCCTTATTTCTTGGTTGGCCACAAAACAAGAATTTGGAAATCTTCTGATGATAGATAATAACTTTATTATATTGTCTTCCTTCTGTTTTGCTAGAGCTAACGCAACCTGAACATTAAGTTTAATATAATCTTGAATTTTTTTTTTCAATACCCTGAGAACGGTATGTTATAATTGGCGACCTCAGCTTTAGGATATTTGTTTATTTGATAATTTGTGTTAGGATATGTCTTAATATATTTTTATAATTATTGTTTTGTGTGCCAAACTGAGATAAGTATGTGAAGTAATGAGTGGATTAATGATAATGAGCTTTTAAACGCGTGACCCAGTTCATGAAAATGAGTGAAGAAAGTCTTAGTGTAGATGGTTCTACCGAACACTTTAAATGTTGTGATAATAAGAACAATACGAGTGACAGTGTATCCATACGCTGTGAAACATGTGACCAATGGTTCCATATCCGTTGTTTAAATATTCCTGAGGAGGAACAGGAAATGCTACGTACTACGAACAATAAATGGGTTTGTCTCGACTGTAAATTGGATAGTGCGTTAGATACAGAAACTGAACCACCTGTGGTGCAAAATCCGAAAGGGAAAGGTGTACCCGAAATCGAAATTGGTGGGGGACCATTACTTAAAACTTTAATTGGGATCATTAAGGATTTGAGAACTGAAATGTCAGTTATGAGCGGTGATTTGAGAACTGAAATGTCAGTCATGAGCGGTAAAATGGATGCCGGTAACAATGACTTAAGATCTGACATAAACAAGTTAAATGGTAAAATAGATGCTAATACGAATGACTTAAAGGTAGATATTGTTACGATTAAAGAATCTCTTTCCTTGGTACAGGAGGATTTATCTGCTGTTAAACGTGATTTAAAACGTGAGGTGTCACAATTAAGAACTGAATTAGAAGATAGTAATCAAAAGTTAGGTCAAACGATAGAAAATGTCAAAGAGTCCTGTGATAAAGAAGTAGATAATTTAACTGTCGAAATTACCAAGATTAGGTCGGACTTAGAAAACACAAATAAAATTTGTAAAGAAACTGCAGAAATTGTAGATTGTAAGGTCGAAACTTTGGCTAAGGATATGGAAATTTTGAAATGTGACATTAGTAAAGTAAATGTAAGATTAAATAGTGAATTTCAAACTGTAAAAGAGAGGCAAGTTGAGGAACATAGACAACTTCGGGAAGCTAATGAAAAGACAGCAAATATGATCCAATTAATGGAAAAAGATGTAATTGATGCGTACCGTCACAGTCGTGAGCGATGTGAACGGAATACCGAAACTTTGAGACATCTGATCGAGAGTCGTGGTAACCTAAATTTAGTTGAAACTCCTTTTGAGAGTCGTAGATCAGGTCAGGATGATAAGGCACTTCCGAGAACTCCGGTATTCAAACTTGATGACGTTTTAGCAAATGATACCGAGAATGACATGAATTATTCTTCATCGTCTTCGTCGGATTCTGAAAACCGTTGTAAAGAATCTCACAGAGCTAATCGTCTGAAAAAGGCGAAAAGGACAAAGAAATCGGTCCGTACGGGGATTAGTGAAAATCAGCGTGGCCATAGAGATCTGGTCATTAACGATCAGGACAATCCAATAAGTTTAGAGCTAAATCAAAAGATTAAGCCTTGGGAAACTAGTCCTTCTTATAAAAGGGGAGCTGGCACGTATCTCAAAGAAATTCATCACTTCCCAAAATTTGACGGTCAACTAACGCAAGGGGTAGCACAAATTTTCTTAGATGATCTTTTGCAAACGATGAGTATGTACGTTCTCACAGATCGAGATCGTGTATATATAGTGGGACGAGTTTTGGAAAAGTCAGCCAAAATCTGGTACCGTAGTGTTGCCTCTCAGATAAAATCTTTCCCTGACTTCGTGCGGCTTTTTAAGCTTCAATACATATCGGAGCGACTAGAGAGGGCACAAAAGCGCCACCTTTACTCGCTACGATATGATAAGTCAAAACATTCTTCTTTGTTAGGTTTTGTACGTTACATTGTAGAAAGATATAATTCAATTGTAACTTCGCCTTCAGATCAAGAGTTAAAAGATCTGATTTTAGACTGCCTTCCGGAGGAGGAAGCCAAAATTTTGAAACTAGGCTCAGTTAGCACGGTGCAAGACTTAATGCTACGAATAGCTGAATTAGAGTGTAGTCCAACTCCCTCGTTAGGAAATCAGGGCAATCAAAAATTTCAACCTAGAAAACCACAGGTTAGAAAAACATTCTTTTTACCTAATAGCTCTAATCGAACCGACAATGCGGTACAGACCGAGCCGATTGGCAATGAAGGTGGGGGAAGAGAAAATAACTCTAATTTTCAATTCGGAAATAAACCTCAAAATTCTAACGGGAGACCATACCGTAATAACTGGAAAAGAAATCGAAACCAAAAACAAGGATGGGAAAAGAATAGAAATAATAACTTTAGCCCCGTGAACGGTATTCAGCCGGTTCCGATGTATGGGGGTGTACCAGTACCAGTACCTTACACGGTACCGGGAATGTACAATTTTAATAATATGAAACCGGTTATGATGCCAGGTCCTTCCGTTACTATGGTAACTTCTTCGTTTCCCCAAAACTTACCTGTTGTGACTACTGTCACTTCCGCTTTACGTCCACCGTACCCTTCGGTGACTGCGGAACCAATAAGTCCGGTAGTTGTTTCGGAAAACATGTTGAGCAGTCGTCATTAAGGGGAGACGACGGCTGCTCCAACCAACTTCTCTCCCCGAATCAAAATGTTAGTAAACTTTATTCTTTTGAGAAAGAAAATGTGCCGATTGAAAATGAGTCTTCCTTGAAATTACTGACATATTTTGTGTTAAAAGAGGAAGAAGGGAATATGTCCAAACAAGATTTCGAGATATTTCCTTCCCCTTCTATAGATTGTAAGGTGGGGGAAATGCAAATTAAGTGTATCCTTGACACGGGCGCTGAGTTAAATCTTTTAAATTATAATATTTGGCAGAACCTACAAAATTCCTTTCGTTCGGCAAAACTCAAACCAGTGCCAAGTGTACACTTAACTGCGTTTGCAGGCAAAGATAATTTTCCTGTTAAGGGATTGCTTGAATTAACCTTAAATATACAAGATAATCTTTTTAATGTCCCAGTCTTTGTCGTGAAGGACATGAAAGCTGGACTATTATTGGGCTCGCCATTCTTTGCTAAGTTTAGAGTTACTTTGGATAGTCATAATAGAAAGTTAATCTTGAAAAATAATAGTGAGGAAGAAGTAACTTTGGATATCTCTTATCCAAAGATACTCCTTGTTCATTTAGATACTAATTCGGAATTACGTGAACCTAACCAAATTCTTTTTCTAGCGAACAATGTAAGGATTATGGTGAGATTTCGGAATTAGAAATTGAAGAATATATTAAAGGTCGTGATGATTTGGATGATGATACAAAATTAAAACTAGAAAATTTGCTCCTTAAATTCAAGCACTTATTTTGCGAATATCCTAAGCCAATCCGATGCGAACCTTATAAAATAGAACTGACAGACCAAGAACCCGTGGTCGGAAAAATCTATCCGATCCCTCAAGCTATGCAAAAAGAGTTTGAGGAAGAATTGAAGAAATGGATGAGGTTGGGGATAGCTAAGGAACATCCCAGCAGTTATCGCAACCCAATTCATTGCGTGCGAAAATCCTCAGGGGGTGTTAGGCCTGTAATCGACCTGAGATTACTGAACTTAAAGGTCGTAAGTCCTAAAATACAGGTCGAACCTATTAATGAAATTCTCACTCGCATCTCTGGAGCTAAAATCTTTAGCTCCATGGATGCTACAATGGGATATTATGGTATTCGACTGCATCCAGATTCCTTCGCATCCACAAGCTTCATATATTTAGGTCGACAGTATGTATTATGTGTCCTTCCCATGGGTTTAAAGTCAAGTCCTAGTATCTTCCAAAATGTGATGAATTCATATTTTGGATTAGATACTAGACATTTTGTTGTAGTATATCTTGACGATTTAATGTGCTTTAGTTCTACTTTCGATGAGCATTTCATTCATTTAGAACGACTTTTTGAAATTCTAACCTTTGGAAATTTCGCGCTAAACTTCAAGAAATGTCAGTTCGTCAAGTCTGAAATTTTATTTTTGGGACACATTGTGAATGGGAAGGAATTAAAGCCAAATCCCAAACATAATGAAGCAATAAAGTACTTTCCGATACCGAAAACCAAGAAGAAACTTAGATCCTTCTTGGGCATTCTTTCTTGGCGGAGAAAATTCATTCCTCAGTTCGCCGCTCTAACAGCGCCGTTTTTCGATTTGTTAAAGAAAGACAAGAAATATTGTCTAACTGAGGAATTGCTGAATAGATTCCAACAATTGAGGGAATTGTTGAGTGAGCCTCCAGCGCTCAGTCAACCTAATTTCGACCAACCGTTTCACCTATTTTCAAATGCGTCTCTAGAAAATTTGGCCGGTTATCTGGCTCAGTATGATGACACTGGAGAACTTCTCGTTATCGGATACGCAAGTAGAAAATTAAAGTTATATGAAGTTTCCTATTCGATTTTTCAACTGGAGTTGCTGGCGGTATTGTTTCTGTGCGAACATTTCTCATATTATATTTTAGGTAGAAAAATCACGGTCCATTGTGACAACAGCGCAGTGACATACGCTTTTACGTTACAGAACTTAGATCCCCGAACCACAAAAATTTTGTTGAAGTTACAGAGGTTCGATCTTCGGTTCGAGCACATAAAAGGGGTGGACAATAAAATAGCCGACATATTGAGTCGCAATACTCCGGAGCTCCCTGCCGAACCTGAAGAATATCATGTTAATTCTGTTAATTTTGTTAATTTTGTTTGTTATGATGATAGTACGTGGTTCACTGTAAATGAGTTGATGCAAATGCAAGCGGGTGATAAGTACTGTAACGAATTAAAAGCGAAAATGTCAGACAGTGTCGATTCTCGAATTCGTATAGTAAATAATTTGGTCTATATTCAAAATTCAAAAACGAAACGTTGGCTGCTAGTAATCCCAGAGTTATTGATTGAGAGAACGATTAGGAAGGTTCATGAAACGGGGCATTTTGGTGTTAGTAAATGTTTGAAATTAGTTCAGGAATTGTTTTTCTGGAAAGGACAAAAACGTACGTTCCAAAATTTCATCAATAATTGTGAATTGTGTGCCCGAACGAAGTTCTCCAATAGAATTATTGCTCGTGAGGATCTACATATTGAGGCAGATAAGCCACATATCAAATTATGCATAGATCTCGTAGGAAAATTGCCATGTAGTTATGGATTCTACTACATCCTCTCAATCGTTGATGTCTATTCACGGTTTCTATGTTATTTGCCGTTGAGGACTGCCACAGCTGCTGAGATTGTTCGGACTCTAGAAAAGGAATATTTCTATCTCTTCCCTTACCCAAATTCTATCATATCCGACCAGGGCCCACAGTTCCTCTCGAACACGTGGAAGAATTACTGTAAGGATCACCAAATTCAGCATATTTTGGTCTCGCCGTACAACCCTTCAGGGAATGGCATTATCGAACGTTCGCATCGAGAACTCAACCGAATTATTCGATTATTGTGCAGCCATAACCACACTAAGTGGAAAACAGTGCTAAAGACGGCACAACACCTCTTAAACTATTCTTATAATAGCACCATTGGATGCACGCCTGCCGAGGTGTTCATTTCTTTTTCAGCTACCGATAGATTTCGAGAAAAATTTCCATGGCCGTCTGAACTGAAAACAGTAGAAAATTCTAAACGGCATATTCAGGTGGAGCCCCGTTTGTTATCAAAACGAAAGCGAAAGTCGCAAAATAATGTGATTGAAATTAAGGAAATGGATTTGGTTATGGTCAAAACCCATTTTCAATCGGATGCGTTTAAGAAGGTCACACATAAGTACATGCCTGTATTCACGGGGCCTTTTGTTGTGACTCGAGTGCATCATAACTCTGTTTCTTTAAAAGATTTGGAGGGGAGAGAAGTGCCGACTCAAAATTTATCGAACGTAAAATTGTTCAACTGTTCTCCAGAAAAGAGAGGAGAATTATTAAAAGATTTTAAATAGTTATATAAAAAAAAAGAGAGATATAATTTGTTGAAATGTTTTAAGTAGTTAAAAAAAAATTTTTTTTTCTTAAAGCCGCCGGGAAAAATGTAACCGACCGATTACCGGTTACATTTCTGTTTGGGTTGGTTTCCGTATTTTAATGTTTACCGGTGGTTTACGCAGTGTTAAAGTTGGTTCGTGTATTGTAATACTGCACCTGAGTGCCTCCGAAGATTTGTTTTGATGTTAATTTGTTTCGTTGCCAATGAAATAAATGGCACAAAAGGTGATCAGTTTTATATGAGAGATATGCAAACACAACAATAATTTACCACTAAAACTTCGAACTGTTTCTTTCTACAACTGTTTCGCGTTACTGTAATAATTCTATTCATAGTTTAATATAGTAAAAACTAGTCTACACTTTCACTTTACCTCATATACGTATTTCTGTCAATTATTCACGTGATACTACCCATCGTTTTTTTTTTTATGCACTCTGATGTTCATCTGTTACTCATTCTGATGTTCATTTGTTACTCAGTCTGGCTATCATTACAAGAGGGCGCTTAAATCGCTATGCGGGCATCTATTTTACAAATGGCGACCTGTTTAAACAGTGAGAACAGCGGTCGTCATCGCAACGGGAACTATTTTCAAGACGTGGTTAGGTGAGTTTGAAATTTCTGTTATGTGGTTATTTCTGATAATTAGGAAATGTCATTTAATAGATAGAATGACTGCTTATTTGAATAGGGTTTTGTATAGTAACAGAAGACATATAAATTTGTTTTAGTTCGTAGGCGATTATGTAATATTAAAACCGCGCTTATTAAGGTCTGGTGACGCGACTAAGATGACGTAGTTGACCACCATGAAGTAAAGAACGTAGAAGGCGGTCTGAGTTAGGCTCCTTTAAATTTGGAAATTTGATAGCTAAAGTATATATTCGGGAAGTTAACCTTATCTAAATTCTAATCTTTTGGTGAACCGAGACAATTAGAAAGTGAAGAAATTAACCGAGGAGCCTGACTTCAAAATTAACTTAAACACATTTAGGCCCAGGGCCGCCAAATACCATCTCCGCCATTACTGGTGAAGTATAGTGATGGCAAAGGGGATGTAATTTTTCAAAGTTGACGACAATGGGCCACACGGACGGTCTCCTACGACTGTAGGGTATCGAACTGGTGATCCAGTGGAATCAATTTTTGGATTTTAAGAAGTGGGCATACGAAATCTGCCTATTGAACTGAAAGATTGGACTTGCATAACCTGTGGAACTTCCTAACTGGTAATATCTTTTCTTTGTTTTTTTTTTTCCTTGTTCAATCATGAAGTGCTTCAAGATTACTATGCGTAGTTAAATCGAAAAGCGTTACGCGTCTTTCAAGCTCATTATCATAGTCCATTCATGTACAAATGATTGCATGCCATAAGCATGTATGATCGAAGTATGAAATCTTATGTACTTGATACGTGAACCTGAAAATCTTGTGTGTTGATACGGTAAACCTTTACTTTGCACGCACTCTTCTATAGTAATGTACTTTAAGATCTTTGAATGTTTAGGTTAGGTAAGCTCAGTTAAACGCATGTCCCTTGATGATGTTTTATTTTGTGGAATATTTGCTGTAGGTTAGGTTAGGTCAAACTTAAATGTGCGAACCAGAATATTTATGTCGGCTAGGTTAGGAAATTAAATTTTGTCTGTGCTTTCGAATCTAATATGTGTCTGTAGGTAGGTTAAATCTGAATTTAAAGAAGATGTGTCCCATAATATTTTGGTTAGGTTAGAGAATTTAATTTTGCCTGTGATTTCAAATCTAATATGTGCCTTTTATTTTGTCATGTGATATATTTTGTTTTGCCGGGGTGAACTTCATTTTGAACGCACTTGTGATAACTTGACGGTTTATGTTAGAATATTAGATGCTCCGTAACGTATGTCATTGGTAAATGTTAATGATGATGAAATTTCTTTGAGAGTGTTTTCATTTATATATATATACTACTGTTATTTAAAAAAAAAATAAATAAATAAATAAATAAAATACATTTGTGTAGGTTAGGGAGAAGTATATCGTAAGTGTAGAGCCAGTAACAATTGTACTTCGAACGTGTTTTTCCATATTTTGTCGTGTGTCCTTTTAATATTATTTCGTAATATATTTTGTATGTGCGCTTTCCATATTTCATCGTGTGCTCTTTAATATTGATTTGTAATACATTTCTACATGCGCAATATGTGTGAAATCGGAAAAATTGTACTTTGAACGTGTTTTAGTATTTAGTGACGTGCCCTTTTTATAGTATCTCGTAACATGCTCGTAATTTAAAATTCTCTTTCATATGTCTTGTCACATTGTTTTCGCAACATATATTTAGTATCGTAGGTTAGGAAAATTTAAGAGTTAACGTATTCTTTGATGTTGATATCGGTCTGTGCTGATCCGGTGAAATTTTATTTGGACATACCTTTGGATTTAATATCATTATTTCTAAAACTATCACCGCGTGCAACGTTTTTTTTTCTTTCTTCGGTAGGTAGATGTTTACTTTGAACGTGCCATGATGATAATTACGTGCCTATTCAATCCATTAAACATATATTTTGCCTCATCGAAACTAGTGACGTTGGAATATGTCTCAACTTGCTTCCCCAATTAGAATATGATTCCTTACGCGTATCCATCCCTCTTCAAGCTTAACTGATCATGAACAGAAACAATAATAAGTTAAAATAATAATAGTTGGAAAGGCGTTCTAATGTTTGAACCTGTCGAGTAGATTTTTTTTTTGTCTTCTTTTCTTTCACTCAATATACATTTGTAAATACTTCATTCTTCATTGATAGCAATGTTTTCCACGTTATATGTGTTATGAAAATGATGCATAGGCTAATGTGAAGTAATAATGCTACTTATTCAATTGAAGTTAAAAGAATGACGTTGTAGTAGTAATGATATGGCCTATATTTGTATTTCATTTGATATACGACAGGGATACTATAAAGAATGAACGCTCAATTAAGATGTTTATTTAGAAATATAGAAGTAGAGAGGATGGATCGCCAATTTTGTTTTAGTATTAAGAATTTCCTATATGTATCAACGTTGAGAATCATGTCTGATAATACGAATATGTTAAACTACTATGATAACATATTTCCATATAAAATGTCGATAAAGTATCTTTGAGATACCATGATGGAGGCAAATGTTTAATGACACATTTTTTTTTAAATCTATTATAATGTAATCGTTAATTAATGGCACAAATAAACTAGTCTTGAGAATTTGACTTTATGATTTCAAATGCAATTTATAAACTTGAACTTAGACAGTTCTAATTGCTTATTTTCTTTATATATATATACTAATTAAGCTGGACAATGTTAACCCTTATTTCTTGGTTGGCCACAAAACAAGAATTTGGAAATCTTCTGATGATAGATAATAACTTTATTATATTGTCTTCCTTCTGTTTTGCTAGAGCTAACGCAACCTGAACATTAAGTTTAATATAATCTTGAATTTTTTTTTTCAATACCCTGAGAACGGTATGTTATAATGCGATATGCAAAACACATATGAGATACGCAAACACACCAATAATTTACCACGAAAATTTCGAATTGTTTCTTTCTACAATTGTTTCGCGTTACTGTAATAATTCCACTCATGTTATAGCTTAATATAGTGAAAATTTAATTTACACTTTTACTCTAATTTACCTTATCTATAGAAATATCAATCCAAAACAAGTTTTGGCTGAAGAAAATTTAACTTCTCATGCTATTTTGTTGTTTTTCGTCGTTCTTTTGTTAAGAACATAGCGATTATTTCGGTTACGACCGCGAGAGGGCATTTGAATCGCTATACGTGAACCTAACATCGTCAAAATGGCGATGCTGCAACCAAATTGTAGGAAATCGTTGCTACAGCAACGGGAACGATTGCAAGAACTAACTAGGTGAGTTTTAAAACTTCATTACATGATTACTTCCAATACTTGAGAGATGTTATTTAATAGGTAAAACGATTGCTTATTTATCTAGGGTTTTGTATAATAACAGAAGGAATATAAATTTGTTTTTGTTCGTAGTCGACTATGCAATATAAAAACCGCTATTATTAAGGTCTGGTTACGCGAGGATGATGACGCAGTGAAATGCCGTTTTACAGTGTAAGAAGAACGATGGCTTAAGTCGGCTCCTCAAAATTTAGAAATTTCGTAACCAAAAGTGTAGAATTTTGGAAGTTAACCTAGTATAAATTGCTAATTGGTCTTAACCTAAGTTATTTTGGAAGAAAAGAAACACTGAGGAGTCTGACCGAAGTAAAAATTCATTGAAACAAGTTTTGGCCAAAAGCCATCGAGTATTACTTCCGCCATTACGAGTGATATAAAGTAATGGGCAGGAAGTAGGGTTGTTGGAGTTCATCTCATCGGATAATGGGACCAAGTCCCATATTTAATAGGACGTGGAACTAATACCCGAGGAGATTGATTGCAACGTGTGAGTAAATAGGTTTGCTAACCTATTCCGTCCTGTGAAGCCAAAGATCCAGGTGACAAGGACCGAGAGGACTATTTGTAGGAACCTCCATTAATTTGGTAATCTCTATCCATTTTATTTTATTTTCTTATTGTTCCGATCATAAACAGACTCACTAATTCACCAAATGGAGTGCTTCGAAATAAATATGTGTAGTTAAAGCAAAAGGCGTTACGCGTTTAGACAGCTCATCTCGTTTCCACTCAATAAAAAGATATTATAAGCATGTGTGATCAACATTGAAAATTGTTGGTGAATTTTACTTTGAGCGCACCGCTTGATATTAATGTGCCTCTAATATTGTGCCATGTCAGAATTGATACATTTCTTTCTTAGTGCTAGATTAAGTAATATTTTCACTCTGAAATGTCACTTTGAACGTGTGCCTCATTAAATCATGTGTTTAGGTTGCTTAGGTTAGGTAAGATTTAAATTGAACGTGTCCCACAACATACAGCTATCTTGATTGTTAGGTTAGGAAATCAGATTGTGCGTTTACGGTTAAATAGTGTCATGTTATTTTGTCTTGTGATATATTCCGGGAAATGTATACTTTGATTGCTTGTTTAGGTTAGGTAAAATTGAACTTGTGCGTTTACGGTTAAATAATGTCTTTTTATTTTGTCTCGTGATATATTGTGGGAAATGCATACTTTGATTGCCTGCTTAGGTTACGTAAATTGAACTTGTGTGCTTACGGTAAAATAATGTCCTGTTATTTTGTTTCGCGATATATATTTTTTTTAAACATGTATTTCAATTGCGTAGGTTAGGGCTTTATGTAGGTTAAGAAATTATATTCTGAACGTGATTTCGTATATATATAACTTGGATCTTAAATGTGAAAGGGTTTCGGTAAATTAGGATAGTAAATGTACCGTGTTCATTGCTGTTGTCTCATGATATGCAAGTGCACACTTGGTCTGTGCAGATTTCAGCTAACCTCCAGTTGTAGTTTTCTTTATTTAAAAAAAAAAATATTGTTCGAATATGCTTCCGTGGAAGACTGTCTTGGGCACATATTTAGTTTAAGGGTGCCATTAACGCATTATGGAATTTCTTACATATTTGATTCATCGGAAGTCAACATAACTGGCTGATGTTCAACTTTATTGATAAACATATACGTACTTACATTTATTCAATTTGTCGTTCTTAAACACAATCTGAAATTTATCATGTGTCCATTGCTCTTGAAAATTAATGACATTATATTGTGAAGTTAAAAGTGATAATAATGTTGATAATGACGTTCTAATCTCTCATAAGATATGTAAACCCTGGCGTAGAGAAGTAGAAGTAGAGCATTTTTTTTTCATTTGTAAATATATCATCTCATTAATAGTAGATTTTTTTTTTTATCTTGTAGTTGCATTATGTACGGTTGATATATGCTACTTACTTGTCCTAAAGTACAATGAGAATGTAGTAGCAGTCATGTAGGGCTTATGTTGTCGCATCATTTAAATTAATGACAGGGTTATAAACAATGAACGTCTACTTAATAATCATCTTAGTAATAATAATGTCATTTTGTTAAATGAGTAACTAGAGCGTATGGACCATTAGTTCTTGAGTGATCACGAACTGAATATGTATCGTAAAGATATTAAAACTTGAGAATTGATACAATGTTTATATTAAGTTAATGTAATAACATAATCTCGTAAGTGATTTGAATATACTGCGATGAAGGCAAATATTTGACAAACATTATTCTGTTACTCCTGATAATTGTTACAATGTAACTGTTGACTGATTGGCACAAATAAACAATCACGATAAAATTTTAATTCTATAATTTCGAATACTGCTTATAGAGTTAAGAATATGTGAGTTTGATTTTTTTTTTTCATTTAAGTTAATGACGTCGAGTCGTCTTTCATTCCGATTAGCCACTCAACAAGAATCTGAAATCTTTTGATAAAATTTGTTGCGCATGTTTGAATTGAATTTTTTTTCCTCTTTCTCCAAATACCATAATATTTAGGCTGTTATAATTGGCAAGAGCTAACATAACCTAACATTAAGTTTAAATAATTATAAAATAAAACGGTTTGTTATAATTGGCTTCGTTCAACCAGGATATATTTATTTATTTTGATGTTAAGACATAACCAAAGAAAGTGGTGTGTTATAAATTGGCGACTTCAGCTTTAGGATATTTGCTTACTTGATAAAGTATTCTGTTTTGTGTGCTAACCGAGATGAAAGCTAAATAATGAGTGGATATAACGATGATGAGTTGCTAAACGCGTGACCCAATTAATATGATGTAAATAGATGATGTTAAGTGATTCTGTCAGTGACGATCAGGAATTTCAAGTTTGTGTTTATTGTAAAGAAAACCTAGATCGAAGTAACGTAAAAACGATGGCATGTGCGAATTGTAGCAAAGAAGTTCACTTTGACTGTTTGAAACTATCACAGCCCGGAGTTGAACAAAGTATTAAAGTAGATTCATGCTGGGTTTGTGTTCCATGCCAACAACGCATAGTCAGTACTATGGATGAGTTATTCGGTGAAGTAATTTCTGAGGTGAAAGCTCTTAAGCATGAATATTCATATGAGATGAAAGTGCTGAAAAATGAATTATCGTCTACTAAGTTAGTTTTTCGAACAGAAATGTCACCAGTATCAACGGTTAAGAATGATGAAGTAATGGAACTCGCTACTACTAAACTAGAAATCAGAGCTATGGGGTTATGTGAAACTGATAGTGTTGAAGGCACAGATTTACAATTAGCAAATAATAATTGTTGTGATGTCTTAGATAAGATAAATAATAATTCACAAAATGATATGGCTGCATTAGAAGCGCCTGAACTTAGTTCTCATTTAAATGTTATTAATGATGATGTAACTAATGAGACTGAGGATTATGATGAAGTAGATGTAGACGTAGATTTAGATTTAGATTTAGTATTTAGTAGTAGGTATAGGATATGTGCCAATAAATATTTGTTATGTGAGCCCCAGATAATGCATGATAAGGCTAATGATAGCTCTTTCGGGTATGTTTATTGTGAAAGAAAGAAGTATGATAGGATAGCGAATGGTAGTCGAGTGAAGAATATAAAGCTTCATATGCTAAGTAGTGACGATGTTGATACTCCTTTTGATATTGATGACAAAAGAATGGATAGATTTCGAAAAGGGAGAAAAGATGTAAGAAACCCTAATGGGATACCTAATAGATCGAAGCTGTTTAGGTGGCTAATAGGGAATTGCTCTAGCCAGGGACGGAGACATACGTTAATCGGAAAACACTGTTGCAAGTAGCTAGAAGCACTCCGTAGGATAAGACAGGCAAAGATATCACCGGCTGTATTAGCTCCTCCTACAACTGAATTTGTAACCCTGCCTTTTGTTTTCTTTTCCTTTTTTTGTGTTTCTAGTAGTTTAATTTGTGTGCATGATGTTTTGTGAATTATGTAGGAGGTAAAAGATTATATAGATATTCAATAACAAAATGGGAATTTAGAATCTTGATCTATAAACTTCTCTTTTAGTGGCTTTATTGAACCTAAGAATTGAAATTGTGTAGAAGAACGGCAAGTTGAGTCAAATTCGTTTAGTCAGTGGGAATGATAATTTCAGCTTAAAAAAAAAAAAAAAAAAAGTTAAACTCGCGGAAAAGGATATTTTCTTTTTGAAAAGGGATTATTAAGACTAACTTTGAATATTCAGGATTTGTTCACGTATCAGTATAGTATGCAGTATCAGAAATGTATAATCTAACAGTATAACCTACCTGTCAATTAATTCCTTTTGGGTCCAGTAATTCCTCTGTCTTTTTCAACCGTACTAATAGGGACTACAATCACATCTTCGTATATCGCCGTATTCTTTTGTTGCAGCGAAGCTGGTTAGTAATAATAATGATAATAACAATAAAGTTTCCCATTTTGTCAGCTATGTTGGTCTTAATGCGGAAAAACAGATTGAGCAGTTGTCATTAAAGGAAAGTGATGAGTGCTCAACTGAACTTCTCTCCTCGAGATAATATTTTGAAATTAAAATGCATTCATTCCGAGACGAAGTGATTTTGTACTGCCTTGTTTAAAATTTATCAACGTACTTTGTTCTGAAGGAAGTACCGCGAATCGAAATATAAATAAAATGTATCCTGAATACAAGAACTGAACTGAATCTCTTCATTTATAATATTTGGAATTTTTTTTTAAAATTCTTTTCGTGCGGCTAAGCTCGACTTGTTTCCAGTATACATTTAAAGTATACCGGTAATTATAGCTAAAATTTAAGGCTGAACTATTAATAGGTTCACTTCTCTTTACGATTGGTGATGTGCTTTAGTTCTAAGTTAGAAGAACACGTTACTCATTTAGAACAACTTTTTGAAATTCTAACCTTTGGAAATTTTGCGCTAAATTTTAAATGTCAGTTCGTCAAGTCTGAAATTTTATTTTTGGGACACATTGTGAATGGGAAGGAATTAAAGCCGAATCCCAAACAAAACGAAGCGATAAAGTACTTTCCGATACCGAAAACTAAGAAGAAACTTCGGTCCTCCTTAGGCATTCTTTCTTGGCGAAGTAAATTCATTCCTCAGTTTGCCGCTCTAACAGCGCCATTTTTCGATTTGTTAAAGAAAGATAAGAAATATTGTCTAACTGAGGAATTGCTGAATAGATTCCAACAATTGAGAGAATTGTTGAGTGAGCCTCCAGCGCTCAGTCAACCTAATTTCGACCAACCGTTTCACTTATTTTCAGATGCGTCGCTAGAAAATTTGGCTGGCTATCTGGCTCAGTATGATGATACTGGAGAGCTTCTCGTTATCGGATATGCAAGTAGAAAATTAAAGTTATATGAGGTTTCCTATTCGATCTTCCAATTGGAGTTACTAGCAGTATTGTTTTTATGCGAGCATTTCTCGTATTATATTTTAGGTAGAAAAGTTACGGTCCATGTGACAACAGCGCAGTAACATACGCTTTTACGTTACAGAACTTAGATTCCCGAACCACAAAAATTTTGTTAAAGTTACAGAGGTTCGATCTTCGGTTCGAGCACATTAAGGGAGTGGACAATAAAATAGCCGACATATTAAGTCGCAATACTCCAGAACTCCCTGCCGAACCTGAAGAGTATCATGTTAATTTGATTTGTTATGATGAAAGTGCGTGGTTCACTGTAAATGAGTTGATGCAAATGCAAGCGGGTGATAAGTACTGTAATGAATTAAAAGCGAAAATGTCAGACGATGTTGAATCTCGAATTCGGCTAGTAAATAATTTGGTATATGTCCAAAATTTAAAAACGAAACATTGGCTGCTGGTAATCCCGGAGTCATTAATTGATAGAACGATTAGGAAAGTTCATGAAACGGGGCATTTTGGTGTAGCAAATGTTTGAAATTAGTTCAAGAATTGTTTTTCTGAAAAGGACAAAAACCATCAATAATTGTGAATTGTGTGCCCGAACGAAGTTCTCCAATAGAATCATCGCTCGTGAGGATCTGCATATTGAGGCAGATAAGCCACATTCCAAATTATGCATCGATCTCGTGAGGAAATTGCCATGTAGCTGTGGATTCTACTACATCCTCTCAATTGTTGATGTCTATTCAAGGTTTCTGTGCTATTTACCTTTAAGGACCGCCACAACTGCTGAGATTGTTCGGACGTTAGAAAAGGAATATTTTTACCTCTTCCCTTATCCAAATTTTATTATATCCGACCAGGGCCCACAGTTCCTCTCGAACACGTGGAAGACTTACTGTAATGATCACCAAATTCAGCACATTTTGGTCTCGCCATACAACCCTTCTGGGAATGGCATCGTGGAACGTTCGCATCGAGAACTCAATCGAATTATTCGATTATTGTGCAGCCATAACCATACTAAGTGGAAAACAGTGCTAAAAGTTGCACA
The DNA here is from genome assembly GCF_964235325.1 of Thermobia domestica. Classification (NCBI taxonomy): domain Eukaryota; kingdom Metazoa; phylum Arthropoda; class Insecta; order Zygentoma; family Lepismatidae; genus Thermobia; species Thermobia domestica. The sequence continues at coordinate 4,972,328 of NC_137468.1, forward strand.
AGACCTATAAAACTATTCTTATAATAGTACCATTGGATGTACGCCTGCTGAGGTGTTCATTTCTTTCTCGGCTGCTGATAGATTTCGAGAAAAATTTCCATGGCCTTCTGAATTGAAAACAGTAGAAAATTCTAAACGGCATATTCAGGTGGAACCCCGTTTGTTATCAAAACGAAAACGAAAGTCGCGAAATAATGTGATTGAAATTAAGGAAATTGACTTGGTGATGGTTAAAACCCATTTTCAATCGGATGCATTTAAAAAGGTCACACATAAGTACATGCCTGTGTTCACGGGGCCTTTTGTTGTGACGAAAGTACATCACAACTCCGTTTCTTTAAAAGATTTGGAGGGAAGAGAAGTGCCGACTCAAAATTTATCAAATGTAAAATTGTTCAATTGCTCTCCAGAAAAGAGAGAAGAATTGTTAAAAGACTTTAAATAGTCATAAAAAAAGTAAAAAATAAAATAAAAAAAATAATAATAAAAAAAATTTTAAATGTTAATGTTTTAAGTAGTTAATTTTTTTTTCTTAAAGCCGCCGGGAAAAATGTAACAGACCGATTAACGGTTGTTTACATTTTATTTGAGTTGGCTCCCGGATTGTAATGTTTACCCGTATTGTAATGTGTACCGGTTGTTTATACAGCGTTAAAGTTGGTTCGTGTATTGTAATACTGCACCCGAGTGCCTCCAAAGATTCGTTTTGATGTTAATTTGTTTCGTTGCCAATGAAATAAATGGCACAAAAGGGTTATTAGTTTTATATGCGATATGCAAAACACATATGAGATACGCAAACACACCAATAATTTACCACGAAAATTTCGAATTGTTTCTTTCTACAATTGTTTCGCGTTACTGTAATAATTCCACTCATGTTATAGCTTAATATAGTGAAAATTTAATTTACACTTTTACTCTAATTTACCTTATCTATAGAAATATCAATCCAAAACAAGTTTTGGCTGAAGAAAATTTAACTTCTCATGCTATTTTGTTGTTTTTCGTCGTTCTTTTGTTAAGAACATAGCGATTATTTCGGTTACGACCGCGAGAGGGCATTTGAATCGCTATACGTGAACCTAACATCGTCAAAATGGCGATGCTGCAACCAAATTGTAGGAAATCGTTGCTACAGCAACGGGAACGATTGCAAGAACTAACTAGGTGAGTTTTAAAACTTCATTACATGATTACTTCCAATACTTGAGAGATGTTATTTAATAGGTAAAACGATTGCTTATTTATCTAGGGTTTTGTATAATAACAGAAGGAATATAAATTTGTTTTTGTTCGTAGTCGACTATGCAATATAAAAACCGCTATTATTAAGGTCTGGTTACGCGAGGATGATGACGCAGTGAAATGCCGTTTTACAGTGTAAGAAGAACGATGGCTTAAGTCGGCTCCTCAAAATTTAGAAATTTCGTAACCAAAAGTGTAGAATTTTGGAAGTTAACCTAGTATAAATTGCTAATTGGTCTTAACCTAAGTTATTTTGGAAGAAAAGAAACACTGAGGAGTCTGACCGAAGTAAAAATTCATTGAAACAAGTTTTGGCCAAAAGCCATCGAGTATTACTTCCGCCATTACGAGTGATATAAAGTAATGGGCAGAAAGTAGGGTTGTTGGAGTTCATCTCATCGGATAATGGGACCAAGTCCCATATTTAATAGGACGTGGAACTAATACCCGAGGAGATTGATTGCAACGTGTGAGTAAATAGGTTTGCTAACCTATTCCGTCCTGTGAAGCCAAAGATCCAGGTGACAAGGACCGAGAGGACTATTTGTAGGAACCTCCATTAATTTGGTAATCTCTATCCATTTTATTTTATTTTCTTATTGTTCCGATCATAAACAGACTCACTAATTCACCAAATGGAGTGCTTCGAAATAAATATGTGTAGTTAAAGCAAAAGGCGTTACGCGTTTAGACAGCTCATCTCGTTTCCACTCAATAAAAAGATATTATAAGCATGTGTGATCAACATTGAAAATTGTTGGTGAATTTTACTTTGAGCGCACCGCTTGATATTAATGTGCCTCTAATATTGTGCCATGTCAGAATTGATACATTTCTTTCTTAGTGCTAGATTAAGTAATATTTTCACTCTGAAATGTCACTTTGAACGTGTGCCTCATTAAATCATGTGTTTAGGTTGCTTAGGTTAGGTAAGATTTAAATTGAACGTGTCCCACAACATACAGCTATCTTGATTGTTAGGTTAGGAAATCAGATTGTGCGTTTACGGTTAAATAGTGTCATGTTATTTTGTCTTGTGATATATTCCGGGAAATGTATACTTTGATTGCTTGTTTAGGTTAGGTAAAATTGAACTTGTGCGTTTACGGTTAAATAATGTCTTTTTATTTTGTCTCGTGATATATTGTGGGAAATGCATACTTTGATTGCCTGCTTAGGTTACGTAAATTGAACTTGTGTGCTTACGGTAAAATAATGTCCTGTTATTTTGTTTCGCGATATATATTTTTTTTAAACATGTATTTCAATTGCGTAGGTTAGGGCTTTATGTAGGTTAAGAAATTATATTCTGAACGTGATTTCGTATATATATAACTTGGATCTTAAATGTGAAAGGGTTTCGGTAAATTAGGATAGTAAATGTACCGTGTTCATTGCTGTTGTCTCATGATATGCAAGTGCACACTTGGTCTGTGCAGATTTCAGCTAACCTCCAGTTGTAGTTTTCTTTATTTAAAAAAAAATATTGTTCGAATATGCTTCCGTGGAAGACTGTCTTGGGCACATATTTAGTTTAAGGGTGCCATTAACGCATTATGGAATTTCTTACATATTTGCCTCATCGGAAGTCAACATAGCTGGCTGATGTTCAACTTTATTGATAAACATATACGTACTTACATTTATTCAATTTGTCGTTCTTAAACACAATCTGAAATTTATCATGTGTCCATTGCTCTTGAAAATTAATGACATTATATTGTGAAGTTAAAAGTGATAATAATGTTGATAATGACGTTCTAATCTCTCATAAGATATGTAAACCCTGGCGTAGAGAAGTAGAAGTAGAGCATTTTTTTTTCATTTGTAAATATATCATCTCATTAATAGTAGATTTTTTTTTATCTTGTAGTTGCATTATGTACGGTTGATATATGCTACTTACTTGTCCTAAAGTACAATGAAAATGTAGTAGCAGTCATGTAGGGCTTATGTTGTCGCATCATTTAAATTAATGACAGGGTTATAAACAATGAACGTCTACTTAATAATCATCTTAGTAATAATAATGTCATTTTGTTAAATGAGTAACTAGAGCGTATGGACCATTAGTTTTTGAGTGATCACGAACTGAATATGTATCGTAAAGATATTAAAACTTGAGAATTGATACAATGTTTATATTAAGTTAATGTAATAACATAATCTCGTAAGTGATTTGAATATACTGCGATGAAGGCAAATATTTGACAAACATTATTCTGTTACTCCTGATAATTGATACAATGTAACTGTTGGCTGATTGGCACAAATAAACAATCACGATAAAATTTCAATTCTATAATTTCGAATACTGCTCATAGAGTTAAGAATATGTGAGTTTGATATTTTTTTTCATTTAAGTTAATGACGTCGAGTCGTCTTTCATTCCGATTAGCCACTCAACAAGAATCTGAAATCTTTTGATAAAATTTGTTGCGCATGTTTGAATTGAATTTTTTTTCCTCTTTCTCCAAATACCATAATATTTAGGCTGTTATAATTGGCAAGAGCTAACATAACCTAACATTAAGTTTAAATAATTATAAAATAAAACGGTTTGTTATAATTGGCTTCGTTCAACCAGGATATATTTATTTATTTTGATGTTAAGACATAACCAAAGAAAATGGTGTGTTATATGTTTCCACATTTAGCAATAGATCATCAGGTACTACAAGTTTCAAAAATAATGACCATCGAGGTCAAAGGTCAAAAACTCGAAAATGGACCCACATATTCAGGTGCTGTTTCCAAATCTAGTAATAGATCATCAACTAGTACATGTTTAAAAAAGTACTGACTATCGAGGTCAAAGGTCAAATATTTAAGCCTTAATAACTTGTAAACAGCGTGTCGGATAAATTTGTATGACCTATTCAGTTTTGTACCAAGCAGAGAGAAGTGAAGGATGAATAAATATGACTGGCTTACTTCGAGAAAGAAAGCAAAGATATGCCATTTTAACTATTTAAATAAACGAAAGGATAAATTTGAATGACCTATTCAATTTTGTACCAACGAGAAATGTCATTTTTAACTGGGTCTTAATTTGATTGGTCTAAAAAAGGCAAAAAAGAACTATTTTATATAATTTTACTACTCAAATAAACAATGGAATATTTAGTTTTGTACCACCGAGAAAAAACAAAGAATATTGCACCATTTTGGAGTTTTCAAATAAACAAAGGACTTATAATTTGTGTCAACTCTAAAGAGGATCATTTTAACTAGCTGAGTATTTTATACCATTTTGTATTATTTCAACAAACAAAAGGAAAAAGCAAAAAAGGGTCATGTTGACTAGTCTAATAAACGAAGGCATAAATATGAGTGTACTACACAAATAAACAAAAGAACAAAATTGTACTGACCAGAAAAAAGCGAAGAAGGCCCATTTTAACTAACTGAGAATTTCTGTACCTTTTTGTACTATTTAAACAAACGATGGAATAAATTTGAGTGGCCTGTTTTTTGTACTAAACAGAAAAATCGAAGAAGGTACCTTTGTACTAGTCCAATGAACGAAAGAACCAATTTGAGTGTTCTACTTTTTATACCAAACATAGAACCATTTTAGCTAGCTGAGTATTTTATACCATTTTGTACTACTCAAATAAACGAAAGAATAAAATTGTACTAACCATTTTAACTAGCTCAAACACAATTTTAACTAGCGCAGAATTTCTGTAACGCAAAAATTAATTTGAATGGACTAACAAGAAAGAAAGCAAAGATATGCCATATTAACTATTTAAATAAACAAAGAGATAAATTTAAGTGATCTATTCCATTTTGTACCCAAGGAGAAATGCCCTTTTAACTAGCTCAGAATTTATAAAAAAAAGCGAAGAAGGTCCATTTTAACTATTTAAATAAACGAAGGAATATATTTGAGTGGTACCAACGAGAAATGCCATTTTTATCTATTTCAGAATTTCTAATGCATGTTGTATTATTTAAACAAACAAAGGGATAAATTGGAGAAAGCGAACATGGACTCAGAATTTTATATCATTTTGTAATACTCAAATTTGGATGGATTATTTAGTTTTGGTACCAAGCAGAAAAAAATAAACGAAGGTATAAATTTGTACTGACCAGAAAAGCGAAGACATTTTTAAAAAAATAATCAATTTATTGGAGGTGTCCTATTTCCTTTTGTACCAACGAGAACCATTTTTAACTGGCTTAGAATTTTATACCTTTTTGTAATATTTGTAACAAACAAAAAAGCAAGGAAATACCATTTTAAATAGATCAGAATTTCTTGACCATGTTGTACTATTTAAAGAAGCGAAGGGATAAATTCAATTTTTCACCAACGAGAATTGCCAGTTTAACTAACTCAGCATTTTATACCATTTTGAAATTTTTAATAAACAAAGGAATATACTTGTACTAACCAGAAAAAAGCAAAAAAAGAACTTTTGTACCACTCCAATTAACGAAATAATAAATTTAGGCGTTCTACGTTTTATACCCACGAGAAAAAAAATTAACATTCATTTTATTTAAATAAACAAAAGAATAAATTTGTACTAACTAGAAAAAGCGAAAAAGGACCATTTTGTACTATTTACGAAGGGATAGCTTTTGAATGATCATTTTTTATAACATTTTATAATATTCAAATAAACGAAGAAATAAATTCGGATGGAGTATTTAGTTTTGTACCAAGCGAAGGCGAAGAAGGTCTATTTTAACTAACTCAGCCTTTTATACCTTTTTGTGCTATTCAAATAATCAAGGGAATAAATTGTGAGTAGTCTATTTTATTTTTGTACCAAACCGAAAAAAGCAAGGAAATACCATTTTAAATAGCTCAGCATGTTACAGCTTTTTGTGTTTTTGGTCTACCCAATTTCTTGACCATGAGTGCTTTCTTTCTCGAAGTAAGCCAGTCATATTTATTCATCCTTCACTTCCCTCTGCTTGGTACAAAACTGAATAGGTCATACAAATTTATCCGACACGCTGTTTACAAGTTATTAAGGCTTAAATATTTGACCTTTGACCTCGATAGTCAGTACTTTTTTAAACATGTACTAGTTGATGATCTATTACTAGATTTGGAAACAGCACCTGAATATGTGGGTCCATTTTCGAGTTTTTGACCTTTGACCTCGATCGTCATTATTTTTGAAACTTGTAGTACCTGATGATCTATTGCTAAATGTGGAAACACCACTTCGATATTTGGCTCCGTTTTCGAGTTATTAGGTTTTAAGTATGTTGACCTTTGACCTTGATGATCATTATTTTGGAACTTGTACTAGTTGATGATCTATTACTAGATTTGGAAATAGCACTTCAATACGTTGCTCCGTTTAAGAGTTATTAGGTTTTAAGTATTTTGACCTTTGACCTTGATGGTTATTATTTTTGGAACTTATAGTAGTTGATGACCAGTTGCTAAATGAGGAAGCAGCACCTCAATATTTTGCTCAGTTTTCGAGTTATTAGGTTTTAAGTATTTTGACCTTTGACCTCGATGGTCATTATTTTGGAACTTGTACTAGTTGATGACCAATTGCAAAATGTGGAAACACCACCTCAATGTGTAGCTCCGTTTTCGAGTTATTGGGTTTTAAGTATTTTGACCTTTGACCTCGATGGCCACTAATTTTGGGACATGTAGTACCTGATGACCAATTTCTAAATGTGGCTCAGTTTTCGAGTTTTGACCTTTGACCTCGATGGTCAGTAGTTGATGACCAATTGCTAAATGTGGAAACAGCACCTCGATATGTTGTTTCGCTTTTGAGTTTGACCTTTGTTCACGATGGTCAGTAGTTTGGGGACATGCTTGTGTCATTTCTGCTATGTTAAATTAAGGGTTGGGAACGAAATCAGTGCTACGTTAAAATAGGGGTGGAGAATGTGTTCATAAATTTCTGCTATGTTAAAATGTTCAAATAGGGGTTGAAAAAGTAATCATAAAAGAGAACGAGTACACCCCCTAAAAAGTGCTCATAAAAGGGAACGAATCTTATGTATTATCTGCTCTGCTATGTAATTTCAATTAGGGGTGGAAAAAATGGTCATCAAAGAGAATGAATGAATACACCCTCTAAAATGATTATCTGTAGACCGTGGGTGTTCGATTGTAATCTTTGCTCGTTATGTTAAAACAAGGGTTGGAATGAGTTATCTGCTATGTTACGTATTCTTATGTCATTTCTGTTGTTAAAATAGGGGTTGAAAAATATGCTTATAAAAGAGAACGAGTTCACCCCTAAAATGGAGGCCTGCTATGTTATGTAGTCTTATGTGTTATCTGCTATGTTAAAATAGGGGTTGAAAAATATGCTCATAAAAGGGAACGAGTTCACCCCTTAAAATAGACTGTGTTTAATCTTCGCTATGTTTCGTTATGTTAAAATAAGGGTTGAAAAATGTGCCATACTCTTTTATTAGCTGTGCTATGTTCAAATAGGGGTGGAACGAGTCTTATGTATCTGCTGTGTGTTCATAATGTGCTCATAAAAGAGAACGAGTCCACCCCTGCTATGTTACGTAGTCTCTTCTATGTGTTCGTAGTCTCAGTGTAATTTCTGCTATGTTAAAATAAGGGTTGGAAAATAAGCCATACTCTTGTATTAGCTCTTCTATGTTACATAGTCTTATGCTCTGCTGTGTGTTCATAGTCTCAGTGTAATTTCTGCTATGTTAAAATAAGGGTTGAAAAATATGCTCATAAAAGGAAATGAATACATCCTTGTTATGTTAGGTACTCTTATGTGTTATCTGCTCTTCTATGTGTTCGTAATCTTATGTGTTATCTGCTATGTTAAAGTAAGGGTTGAAAAAGTGCTCATAAAAGGGAACGAGTACACCCTTGCTATGTTACGTAGTCTTATGTTCTGCTATGTGTTCGTAATCTTATGTGTTATCTGCTATGTTAACATAGGGGTTGGAAAATATGCTCATAAAAGGAAACGAGTTCACCCTTAAAATGTGCTCATAAAAGAGAACGAGTTCACCCCTGAAAAAGTGTTCATAAAAGGGAACGAGTCTTATGTTATCTGCTCTACTGTGTGATGTTCGTAGGGGTTGGAAAATATGCTCATAAAAGGGAACGAGTTCACCCTTAAAAAGTGGTTATAAAAGAGAACGAGTACACCCCCTAAAAAGTGCTCATAAAAGGGAATAAATTCACCCCTAAAATGGAGGTCGTAAAAGACCGTGGTTTCACGATGTAAGGTGCTCAATTTCCCAGGGGCTCCTGAGTTGGCTAATGTTGTCCGAAGGTGTTCCAGATCGATCCATTTTCTACTACTCAAGTTAGGCTCCCAACTTTTATCATCAGTCCAGTTACGCAGTTTTTGAAATATTTGACTATAATAAAATGTATATAGTACTTCCATATGTACGAGGACTGCTGGAAAAGTTTTTGCAATTAATAAAAAAAAAGATATGTTATTCTGGAAATAACTTTATTGTTTTCCAGGGTATTTACCTTTAAGATCAATACACTTTTCCATACGCTCAACCCAATTTTGAAAGCATTTTTCTTTTGCACTGTGAGGCTGCTACCACAAAACACACACTTCGAAATGTGTCGATAGCTGCTTTAGGCGATACAAATTGCCCACCACGCATCGTATTTTTCATGTGTAACAGCAAAAAGAAGTCATTAGGTGATATGTCAAGTTAGGACGGATAATGGGGGCCATTAGTTCGACATTTTTACTGGATAAAAAATCAGCAATTGGGTGTGCTGAGTGGGAACTGGCGTTGTCTTGGTAAAGAATGATGCAACCATGTGTATTTACTTTACACTACTCATTGATGAACTCTGACAAAGAAATTGTTGTATACCATTCAGCATTTACAGTTCTTCGATCTGCTAAATCGAAGAAAGAACCAATTGACAGCTTTTTTGAAACGAACAACTTTTATTGAGTTTGTATGAATAGATTCAAATTTCGTCCCCTGTAAGATGTAGTATACCAATTGACATGAACCTATTTTTGAGCCTCTGTCAGATTGTGTGCGATTCAGCGGATTGAAAGTTTCCTTTTAGGTGACCATGCAGAATTTTATCTATGGCTTTTATGTCAAATGTTCAAGGATGTCGCATTAAAATCTCTCTCAATCATTTTACGCACAGGATCAACATTCGGTGTTTGGTGTTAAACTACATTTGAAATCGTAAATAATCATTACCTGAAAGTGTCCACGAGAAATTTTCATGTTTCACTGAAAACTACTTCAGAGTGCTGTGAAAATAAACGAATAAGCCTAAACAAACGATCAGAGATAACGTAAACATAAAACCGTCTGTTCTTTCGAACTTTATAATAGTGAAACAGTAGCCTCACTATTTGTAGTAGTTCGCAGAAACTTTTCCAGCACCCCTCCTAAAGGACAGTGTTTATGGAAATATGTTTCATTTGTTGAAGAAACTTCCAGTAAATGTTGAAAATTAAGGAAAGAAGTTTTTATTTTACTGCGTTATTCTTATGTGGCGCAAGGACTGTTTTAATGGATGGCACCGTCTTCGTCCGTTAGCGAATCTTAACATCTCCAATTCGTATGTCAGCATCTTCATTTCAGTTCATGTAGGCATATAATTATCAAAACAATAGAGACACCTTATTTAATTTACGTTATTAGTATGGCGTTGGACCAGTTGTATCCTGTTGTACGGCTTATATTCGTCACGCAATTGAGAAATGTAACTCATGAATCGTTTGCAGAGGAGTGAAATTGAAACTTTGTTTTACGTCCCACGGTTATGCCGGTTAGGCTAAAGATGATGATGAGAAATGAATGGAATGGTGGAATGAAGAAAGTGGGAGGAGACGGGAGAACCCCGAGGGAAACCCCACACATATTGTTCTTCCACTACAAAATTCACTTAGTGCAAGCTGGGATCGAATCAGGGACCCCATGCACCAGAGGTGATCGCTCTACCACTGAGCCACTGCGGCCCCTTGCAGAAGAATGGTTAATAATTCTTCATATAGTGCATAGCAATGATGGAGGAGGAAGTGCTCTAAAGTTTATTATAGATGTTCAATAATGTTCCAGTCGGTAAACTAGACCTTCCCGTTCTAGAGGCTATCGATCACGTCTTTGATACACGTTGTCCCGTGTTCGATTCCCAGTGGAAGAGCATTGAAAGCTGAATGCTAGCAGCTTGTATTGGCGGATTGTCACGGTTATTAGGGTGCAATAGGATGCATCTGTTTACATAATCACTGGCAGTAATTCGTCTTATGAGAAGTGGCTCACATCAGCAGAAAGCTTCTACCATATTTCAACGATAGGAAAAAGTTCGTAGCATATGTCTCTTAGTGCGTCGGATCTTAAATAAACCCGACCTATTGTTTTACATGTGACTGATCGGAAGGAGAAACACAACTCACGGATCATACTACTCTCTTCTAATCATCGGCGCGATCCATGTTCTCGACATTTTTTTTTTTTTCGCGGAACTGCGTTCAAGGAGGTGATCAAAGGTTTCGAAATCGTGACCTAACCGCGAGTGTTGCGATTACGCAGTTCTCGTCAGACTGTGATTTTACAAGAAGGTCGTACCAGGTGATGATTGGATTCTACAGTCAGTTGTGCCGCATAACTTCGATTCTGTGACAATCTTCTTCAATGTTCACTATCCCTGTCAGCTAGGCTTGATTCCCCCCAGTATTATTCTTCTCTGGGGAACACCATAGTCTAGTGGTTAGGACGTTGGACTCACGTCCACATGGTCCCGGGTTCAGTTCCCCAGCCGGTGCTTCCCAGTTTTCGGCGTCCACTTAACGTCGTGAGGCAAACTGGGGAATTCACGAGAATAAGAGATGTGACGACCACCAGGTCTAGAAAGCTCTTGATACGCTTGTTTAAGAGGGCGGCACAGCGCACTGGCCACGTGTTTCTTGTTAGACTGGACGTAGTTCAACCTGTCGCTAACAGATGGCGCTGGAGCAGGCTTAAGTCCTCAAAATGGGCTGTTATGCCAAGCGGTTTGGTTTGATTTTATTCTTCTTTTCTGCTGATGTCTTATCATGAGTTCTGAATGCTATAATGACCTTTATAACTGTTGCTTCCGATACATCTAACGCACTGATAGTCGTGGATATATTACTCCAGCTAATGGCGATCCACAATTTGCCTTCTTTGAAAATCGGAGAAGTTTTACACCACCAATATCTCGTTTACACTCATAAACCGGTACTACTCGTCACCCAATACAGCACTAACACAAATCTCTCATAATGCGCGAATGTTGACTGTTAACTAAGTCCCAAAAATTAGTATAGTAATGCATAGGAGTTTCATGATTTCAGTAACCATCAGTGTATATTTATCCTGTAAAAATCAATTATTCCCCAATTTTCAGAAGTTAAGAATAGTCTTAAATGTACGGGTAGTTACTTATATTCTGGGTAGTTACTTCAATTACATATAAGGGGCCGCGGTGGCTCAGTGGTAGAGCGTTCACCTCTGGTGCTTGGGGTCCCGGGTTCGATCCCAGCCCCCGCCAAGTGGACTTTGTGGTGGACAAACATCGTGTGCGTGGGGTTTCTCTGGGTTCTCCCGTTTCCTCCCACTTTCTTCATTCCACCATTTCACTCATTTCTCATAATCACCGTCTCCTTTAGCCTAACCGGCATAACCGTGGGACGTAAAACTCAAAGATTTCATTTCATTTCAATTACATATGATCTGATCTTTTTTATTATCTTTTAAATATGTTAATGATTGTTGGCTGAATGCCATGATGGATTGTCCATGTTTATAAAAGTAACAAAGAAAAAAAAAACATTTTTCATTGTAGGTGTGGCCCTATGGTGCTGGATGCTTTAATCAAGATTAAAAGTGAGATTGACTCAACACTAAGCTTTCGGAGATCCTGTCGAGAGGGTATATGTGGCTCGTGTGCTATGAATATTGGAGGAGTTAATACATTGGCCTGTATTAGGTACGTCTTGTGTAGTAAAACATTTGTTCACGACGATATACGAAAGAGCGTGTTTAAAATCTCATACATTCGTAAACAATTGTTCTTATAAAATTTAGTTTTCTTATTTATACATTGTACACTGTATACTAAAATAGTTCTGTGAAAACATTAACAGACGTGCTACATACAGCAAGTACATTCTGTAATCTTGTTCAGTTATCATCCGGTAACATGCTCTGTATTTTCAATCACAAATAGAAGATTTGAAAATTAAAACGTTTCTCCCTCTATCTTTAATAGAAATAGAGCTTTCTCAGTTTTCAACTAGAAACTAACATATAAATATGTATAAGAAATTATTGGTTAAATCCCATATCACTCACAGATTTTCTGTACCTTTCAAGGGATAATTTTGTGTTTAAATACTTCAACTGAACTTTTCTGAGAGTTAGAAAACGGTACTCAGTACACTAGTATCTTAAGAATCTTATTTTTGAAGTTAATTTCGAAAGCTAACAACTTCTTTCATTGTTGTACAGTTTGGTGATTTTTAAGTTTGCATAACAAGTTTCATTATATATACACACATTTTAGGAGTTACTGAAACTGCTTCTCTGTGTGCAGTGTTCATCATGTTAATACAGCCGACTGAACTGTTTTGTTTTGATGAGCTCCTCCGTGGCTAAGCGGTTAGCGTACGCGCCTTTGGCGTGGGAGTCCCGGGTTCGATTCCCGGCGGGAGCTCATGTGGTTCGGATTCCACGTTAATCAGTAGGTCCACGTCTCATATAGCCTCGCTGCTGAAAGGGACGCTAAACTAAAATCAACTCAACTCAACTCAATGAACTGTTTTGAACAATTTTCATCTTTCGCGTTGCTGAAAGATGCGTAAAATGTAAATGTAAATTCGTCGCCAGCAAATCCGTTTTTCTACGTCGATTGATGAAGTGAACTGTTGGTTTTTGAAATTAATTTTCAAAGTAACTTTCTCAAGAGACTGCTGTGGTAAGTTAAGTTTTTACAGAAAACGTGACATGACTTTTTTTTTCCTTCGTGCTACTTTTCCATAGCCGAGTTCCTTTACGTTTCTTACGACACTTTTTGTATTGATCACATAAAACTTATTTCTACTAAATTTTAGTTGATAAAATTCATATTATTGACTAATATATGCTGTCTAGTCCCACTTTAAAAATGCTGTGAAAAAAGATCCACAGGTCAGTATGACTTCAAATTTAAACTGAATGTACTTGAAGAAGGGGGAAAAGGTATAACATAAGAAAACAGTTCCAAAGTGTATCAATAGATGGTGCTGTAAGCGGCATAACGAAAGTGGGTTCGGACACAAGTGACATTTTCAATCGAAATACGACGGTTTTGGCATAAGTTGCACATCAAACCAACCAATGTACATGATTGTTTCGGTGTTTTGACGAAAAAAAATGACGTTTAAGTCATTCAACAGTTGTGGCACTGTTATTGGAAAACTCATCCACCACGGCAAGGTCGTACCACATTGGGTGGGAAAGAATCGGTCTTTAATTATCCTTACACCGAAAACTGCATGAAAAGCGCATAATGATTCGGTGGATGGACGGTATTGAAAATGGAACTTTTAATTATAATCACCCTGTATACATTTTCTATTGTACTGACAGCATTTTGAGGTTTCACTAGATATGTTTTGTAATATATGTTTCGCACATAATGGATGAGTTATGCATGACGTATTTCCGGAGTAATTTACTTGTGGTGGGTTCCAGAGAAAATGAAAATTAAAAATTAATACTGCTCTGTGCGTTCTGTAATTAACAGCTATATAGTTTGGACTCGACAATGCAACTTCTTTTAGAACCTTACATATTCGTTATCACTGGACATCTGACATATTACTGTGTGAAGTTGCTTTGTAAATGAAGACGTGTCTAGAATCAGCCCATCATATCGTTCATGATTATTGAGGTTGAACAAATTATGGACGCCCTTTTTCTCGTATCAAGTTTTCCATTGTAGCAATGTTACTTTCGTAAGTCTAGTAAAAGAGCGACCTGAATGTGGAGAATCTTTAGCATTGGTTGTGCCCTGCTTGAATTTCTGTTTGTCTCATACCTTCACTCAACAGAAATCAAACGAGACTTCCTGTAAGGGCGCTGCCATATTGTGTAATTACTCGTCATCATGTGCGCAACACATGCCTGCCAGCTCCAGTTATGAATAGCTCCAAGATGACACTTTAAAAAAACCTGTTGTCTTTTAGATCTTTTAAATACAGTTTTTCTGGTTGTTTGTTTAATGAACCTTGTACGATAAATAGAAGCAGCAACCGATTTTTTTTCCTGGCACCTTTTTTCTTGTCCAGAAGTTCATTTTTTACTCTGGATTTCATTGAATTCATACGTAGGGTATGGTGTAAGAGAAAACCAGTTTATATCCTCAATTTATTATATAATACTGGAAATGTGTTCTTAACTGGATTGAAACTTGAAAAAAGGCAGTGACCAAGCATTTTTTTAATGATTGAACAAGATTTTTAATTGTTCAGGAAACCAACAATATTTTTATCGGAAAGATGGTAAAGTTTTTTATTGCATTGAAAAAAAAATGTGTTATATTTTCATCAAATTTTCTTATTTACTATTTAAAGTGTTTACATTTTGTGCAGCAAAATCGACACTAATTTGAACAAGCCGACGAAGATCTACCCATTGCCTCATATGTACGTGGTGAAGGATTTGGTCCCGGACATGCAAAATTTCTTCGAACAGTACAGATCTATACAGCCTTGGCTGCAGAGAAAGCAAGAGAGGGAACCAGGATCCCAGCAGTACTTACAAAGTGTGGAAGATCGACAAAAGTTGGTGAGTTACTCAGATGTACTTAGATCTAGGTTCTAAAACCCTAGGCAAGCTACATTGGGTCATTTCGTACGTAATATACAGGGTGAATCATTTATTTTGATACGCCCGTGGAACTTCTAAATTAATGGAAAACAAATGTTGAAATTTCGTACTACGTAAATATTGGCAAAGAAACATTGTTTGGTACACTCTATGATACCACAAGGTTAATAGCGTTGACAACCCAACGTAAAGTTACGTTTCTTCAAATGGTAGTAAGTGTTCGTTATGGTGAGGGTAGAAGCTCTCGAAATGTTTGTCTTGAGACAATTCTCATCCTCATGTCCACGTTAAAGAAGGTGACGATTTGGCTGAAGAACCAGTCTTTTTTGAGAAAGAGAGACAGCCTTTTGCAAAAAATCCTAGCCACACACCATTATTTGAAATGTTTTTGTAGGTGAAATTAAATCGAACAAAGATGAATCTTTTGCCTCGATCAGAATCTTTCAAGTCAAGGCGTACAATTTTGTACTTATTGTTGGTAGAATATGGCCTTTAAAAAAAATAGGTGGCTAAATTATTAGTATTATTATAACAAAGCTGTACTTGTTGAGGAGTGTAAGAATAGTTCCTATCCTGGTTGGCGTTGCATGCGTATTAGAAAAATTGTATCGGTGAGTCGAAGCCAGATAAAAGGTGGAGTGGTGGTTAAAGCACGGAGATTTTTGTTCTGCATATCTTTTGATAAGATTTGCCTATACAAGGAGTTCAGAGTATTGAGTGCTCAGAGTAGTAGTTATTATTTTCGAATATGAAGTTGTTCAGGGTAAAGGCGAACTGTTTAACTGAGCTGTCTGGATTAGGAATTGTGTTCTGGGCTTCTAAAGATCGAGGCATGTAATTAGGTGTTCTTTGAGATTGCTGAGGCCATGGGTTGTAATATCTGTTCGTAAATAATGAAATAACTTGTATGGAGACGTTAGTGTGTAAAAGAGTGTCTACATAATATAACATTTTGGAATATATTAATTTTAGTTATTATATGAGGTAGCTATAATTATCACATCGGATTCATCATCTCAGCATGTACTTGTGAGCACGGTGGCAGAGCGCTCACTTCTGGTCAAGGATTCGCTGGTTCGATCTCAAATCACGTGAATTTCTAGCGGACAACATTATGTCCATGGGTTATCACGTTCCATCTCATATTTTCATTCCATCAGTAGTTCCATAATAATTCGCTTTCGTCAATTACCTGTTTCCTTTAGTCCAAAGAGCTTAATTGTGGGATGTTAAACTTGAAATCCCATTTCAGCTTCTACTATGGATATGTGGGTTTTATGAGATTAATGCATCCCCGTAAGTTAAACAGTAGCGATTCGGCAGAAAGAACACATGGCGATACGAATATGTAAAACCGGGATCACAGGGAGTCATTCTCAGGTTTAAGTAGGTCTAGAAACTTAATTCAGATAAGGGTATTTTTCAGTTTTAGTGTGTTTCTATAATTCGAAAGCCAGAATTCAAGTGAGATGTATAGGATAATAAACCAGGAGTCTTCGAAGGCGGTGACTGTGTCCTACCACTTTATTATATACTTCACTTAGGCGTGCAATGTTTGAAACTTTCCGAACCTCGTGAGTGACGATCCGATAAGTTTTAAACTGAAATCATCTTTCTATCCTGAAAGTTCCTAATTACTTTTTAATTGTTAGAACCATTTCAAGTAATCAGATTAATATTATCGTTCACAAGGAATGTTTTTAGAAAATATTGAATTGTTACTACTGTAGGCTGTGCTGATGCAACATGTTACATATGTATTTTCTTCTATGTTACAGGACGGATTATATGAATGTATCCTTTGCGCGTGTTGCACTACGTCGTGCCCATCCTATTGGTGGAATGGAGACAAATATTTGGGTCCAGCAGTTCTAATGCAGGTAGGTTTCCGTGGTGAAATAGTGAATTTGATTGACTTTCTTTTTTTTGTGTGTGTGTGTGTGTGTGTAAGTTTGAAATTTGAAGTTTTCGAAATTTGTGCAAGTTTGAGTCATGGTGCCAGGCACAGTAACTGTCAAAAGAATGTGTCTTATTTGGCGGGTGGGTGTGTAAAGTGCTGTAAATCAAAAATCAGTGTCCTACAGAAATCACATTTGAAAGCTCAGACCTAAATCCAAAATCCAGTTTTAGGTTTCAGATTTTTATAAAGTCTTATTAAGGTGAAGAGCTACAACATCTAATTATTTTCCCAAACCCAAATTTTCGATTTATGTCTGAACCCTCAAATGCGACTTGTGCAAAACTAATTTTTTTACTTAACGTACTTTACACACGCACCCACAATTTGTAAATTTAAGTAGATGCAGGGTGTCTACTAAAATTCCAAAATGAAATTTCGTTACTTTTTCGTGACCTTTTCTTTACCAAACCATAAAATTTCGTAACATTCCCAAGAGGAAACTTGGGAGCGAATTAGGCCAAATTTTCATGCATGTGACGGAAGCGTGCTTTTTTTTCTGATTTGATAGCGAATAAAGCTGACCATAGACATTTGTGGTGATGAATTTTGACGTTTTATAGAACAAAATTTTCCAATCTGTACTTATATTTGTAGATTAAAAAAAAATCGTGACCCAAAAGGTAAATAAATTTCATTACTTTCGTGACCGATAGACACCCTGTTTAATACATATGAGATTACAGAGATTGCTTTTATCCATTTCTGCAGTGAATTAATTTATTGGGGTAATCATTTGGATTGTCTTCCTATTGGGTACAGTACAGTATTTATTGGGTACAATCGTCTGTAGGCCTCTGTCAGAAGCCGCTTGGAACAACCCAAACATTTTACTCTGTTTCTTACTATCGTTTGTGTGTAAGTTATGATCTTGAATTCACACGGTAGTACTTTTGTATTCCAATAGGCTTATGAGGTGGCCTGTAGATGAGTGCAAATGGGCAACGGAAACAATTATTCCGATAAATTAAAATCATTGTGCATATAGGTAAGCAATTTTCTTAGTCTTTCATGTTGTTGTTGTTGTGTTCGCTTGAACCTTCAGTTCTCTTGAAGAAATGGCAGATACGTTAAATCAACGAGTTACAGTAGTAAACAGAGACAAGTGTTGGAAAAAATCTAAGATTTATGTATATATTGAAGAGATCAATATTACGTATGACTCTAGACTAGTGATCTAGAGAAATTAAAAGCTGGTTTCATGTTGGATGCATTATAATCTGACTACTAAAAACTTTTATTATAGCTTTTCATAGAACTAAGGTATGCTATACGTTCAGTATGAAAATATCAACATGTCATATTTGGAACTATTTCGTCAACGAACAAAATATAGAAGAAATTATCAGTATGGCTAACAATTCAAGCAACTTCATAAATATTAAGTTTTTGTAAAATACCCAGTTTTTGGGTGGGCAAATACCCATTTTTTTATTTACCCACCTACTGGATATTTACCCAACCTACATCATTACCCTAGATTACCCAAGAGAAGTTTTATTAGAACCTTGCAACGGATGAAATACCAAACAACCGAGTAAACAGTCTAACGATGAAATGGCATAATAAAAGCGGCGCTGGACTAGTAGGAACTCGAATAGTTTTCCAGGTGGTCGCTTCAACAACAGAGAACTCCTAACGACATGATCAATTTTTATTGTGTTATTTTATTTTTGTATTGCTTTATTCCTCAAACTTCCAGTGACGTCAAGCGCTGATATCGTTATACAACACACAGAGCTTTCTCAGCTGAAATTTCCGCCTTGTTCAGTTATTTTTAGAAACCATCAGCAAGTGAGAAGTGAGTTGGAATTTGAGGAACAAGATGAGAAAACAGGAATGCTTCGCGTCGTTGGTACCTTAATCGGTATGGCAAGCTGGAAATAGGATTTGAGTTGTAATTTTATAGGTATAAATATTTGTTACAAAATAACAGTTGATTCAAATTTGTATTAACGGTTTTCTTATTGTTATTGCTCTTTTTTTCTCGTTCTTTCGGTAATAAATTATTCTGAATTTAACTTAATTTCAAGTCATTTTCTATATTCAGTGTCTTAGAGTGTAATTTTATTTTACGGATGGATTAATTGACTTTCAAAATCACCTAAACAGTACGTATCCCAACATTAATATAATAATGGAAACTGAAAAAGAAAAGAAGATTCCGCTTCTGTATAGGGCCTATATTAATTTTGAAGAAAGATCTGGGACGATTAGGTTGCAGTGTACATAGAAAAGAGCTGATTCCTGTATTACCTACCCGAAGAAAGGTCATTACTATATAATTATACAAAGCAAGCAAAGAAAATATTAGATAAAGATAACCTTCAAGAAGTAAGTGATCTATCTAAGACAGGTTTTTGTACAAAATGATTACAGGGTGTCTACTAAAATTCCAAAATGAAATTTCGTGACTTTTCTTTACCAAATCATTAAATTTTCTAGCATTTTAAAGAGCGAATTTGGGTGGGAATTAGACCGAATTTTCATCCATGCGATAGAAACGTACTTTGCTTGCGATTTGGTAACATCTAAACGCGACCATAGACATTTTTGGTGGTGAATTTTGACGTTTTATAGAACAAAATTTTCCAATCTGTACTTACATTTGTACAGTTTTAAAAAATCGTGACCCAAAAGCTAAATTTCGTGACTTTTTCGTGACTTTCATGACCGTTTTCTGATTTCGTGACTTTTTCGTGACCGATAGACACCCTGGATTATAATAGAAAAAGAAAGAAATACATGAATAAGGCAATAACAAAATGTTTACATTGCCACAAGAACGAGAATTCAGACAGAATTTCGAAGAAGAAAAACAAAATTTTGTATTCATATCCTGTATTCACAATACTTCGAATAAAATAAGTCGTTTATTGAATAAATATCGAATAAAAACAATTTATTTGATACTTTTGAAGATCAGACAAATGCTACGCACCGTGAAAGATTAGACATCCCATGTATTTACTCAATCCATGTGAATGTGGCCTAACATACATTGGACAAACGGGACGTACGGTTCAGACTGAATATGAGAAGCATATAAGATATATACGATTAAACTGACCAGAGCAGGAAGCATTAGCGCAACATGCAATGGAAAAAAAGAAGCAGCATTCAAAATTTGTCTGTGATATGTAGATCTACTACCCATGGATGTTGAAAGGTTATTACGAAGAAGCAATAGAAATGAAATTACACCATAACACATTGAATAGAGAAGAAAGTTTGAAATTAAGTGAAATTTGCAATATTTTACTGCCATAAGAAAGGAAAAAAGAAAACAATAATACTATTACGAAAACGGTTAATATAAATTTGAATCAAACTGTAATTTGTAACATTTAATTTTTAAATATTGAAATATAAAATGTAACAAAATTATACCACAATAATTTTACAACCATTGCCCGAACTAAAATGAAATTATTACGTTTAATGTCCCACCATTATGCCTGATAAGCTAAAGAAGATGGACGAATTGGTGGAATGAGAAAGTGGGAGTACCCCAGGAAAATCCGTTGTCCACCAACTTACTTGGCCGGGAATCGAATCAGGACCCCACACGCCACAGATCAGCGCTCTACCACTGAGCCTCCTAATTCCCTGAATTAGAACAACTCTGGAGATAAATGCAGTCAGGGCGTTTGAAACTTCAAAGAAAATAAACAGAGATGAAATATCAAGTCTTATTTCTTGAATTTTAGTGCTTTATTTACTGTGTGTGATTATGTATTTTTTTTCTGGAATGTAATTAATTTTCTGTTCCTTCAGTGAATTCATAGATCTAAAGCCACCTTTTCTAAAGATAAGTATTTTCTTTTTCTTGTAGGCGTACAGATGGATCATCGATTCGAGAGACGAAGCAACAGAAGAGCGATTGAATAAATTGCGTGATCCTTTCTCCGTATTCCGATGCCACTCAATCATGAACTGCACCAGGACTTGTCCAAAGGTAAATGTTCATCAGATTCTTATAAAAAGAAGAAGTGCCATACTTAAAAATTTTTGAAGGAAATGAACTCTTGACTTAAGGAGTCACAAACTCCGCGACAAAATATTCAGCTCTGAAACACAACCGTCTCAAAAAGAAAAAAGAAATTTACTTTAAAAAGACTCGTTAGAAACTGTGTTCAGATTTAATTTGACAGATTCGGCGGAAGTCTTTACTTTCAACATCCGCCAGCCCCTTCTGAACACGATCTTGCTCTGGAGCATTATAGGTTCAGTTGTTTATCTTTCTAGTAGATACCTAATTATATCATAAATACTGTCACAAGTTTGAATGAGTAACACAGAGAGTATTAACACCAAGGCAATTTATTTTGGTCATGTTGTACACCTGACGCACGAATAATTTTTCGAAATGTCCCTTCTTGGCCTTGATGCAGGCACGAAGTCTGTCCGGCCACTGGTCAATGGCATTAGCACCACGTCCATGGGAAAATTGTTCACTGCTCGGGTCAAGGATTGTTTCAGACTGTCGACAGATGGATGCCGTTTATGGCAGACCTTTGCCTGAAGGACTGCCCAAAGTTTGTAGTCCAACGGATTAAGGTCCGGGCTGCTAGAAGGCCAATCAGCGGTAGAAATGAAGTCGGGCACGTTCCGTGCCAGCCACTCCTGGGTTGTTTCCGCTTCGTGGCCTGGAGCGGAATCTGCTGGAAGGTCCACCTTTCTTCAGGGAACATGGTAGCAGACAGTGGTTTCACTATAGGTGTTAGCACTGTGTCCTGGTACATCTTGGCAGATGTTTTAACATCTTGTTCGCAAAAATGCAGCTGGATTGTGCCTGAATAGCTCACTCCCCACCAAACCATCACTGAGGCAGAATGATGTAGCCTCTGAACCCTTGGAACTGCCT
Organism: Thermobia domestica; assembly: GCF_964235325.1. Lineage (NCBI taxonomy): Eukaryota > Metazoa > Arthropoda > Insecta > Zygentoma > Lepismatidae > Thermobia > Thermobia domestica. The sequence continues at coordinate 4,994,215 of NC_137468.1, forward strand.
CAGCAGCTGCAGTAGATGACGTGGCATACACAAGATCATTTTGGGCGTTGTAGACCTGCTGAATCGTGAACAGAATCTGTGCAGATTGTCGGCGTAAAGCCGCAACAGTCTCTTTGATTTAAGGACCCTCTGCGACATTAATGTTTGGGTGAGAAAGTGACCAGTCCGCCTCTTATACGCCCGTAGATGTAGGCACTCATGAGAACACGAGACATGGAATTTCTGTTTATGTTCATCTCAGCAATCATCACACTTTGTGTTCGAACAGGATTTCTTCGAATTCTTGCTGCGCCTGCTTTCTGGACCTGCGGGGTTCGTACCGTTCGTGGTCTGACACTCCTTGCGCGGTCACCTGCCGTTCGAGTCTCGGTATATCGCTGTATGGCGCGATATACGAATCTCTTGCTGATTTGTACGGGTTTCAGGAGGTTGGAAATCTCACCTGCTGTCTTCCCGACCTTGTGTAGTGGAATTACTGCTACACGATTTTCGTAATCGCCCCACTCCATCAGAACTCAGTACAATATCAACGTATGTCTTGAACAGTCAAACACACTACATGCATCTTCCGCTTTATGCACAGATGGCAGCACTGTGCCACTCCGAATGCCTACAGCGCCACTCCAAACTTTGTGACAGTATTTATGATATAACTAGGTAGACATAGTGCGTTTGTACACGCTGTTAAAGAACTTCATGTCATAAATTTAAGTAAACCCTTTTATTAAATGAAAAAAAAAAAAAAAAGTTTAATAAGCATTGGTTGGGAAACGCCTCCTTTCAGTTACAAAACGCTGAAGATGCGAAACATCACGTTTTAAGGCGCTCTGGCGTAAAAGTTATTTCATCACTCGCAAGCGGTCCAAGAAATTACATAAGAATTAATATGCACTCTATCTTAATATCCATCTTTCAAAAATCCCCGGTACTGGCTTAACAAACTGTATAAACTAATTTGGGGTATAAGGATGCCATTTAAAGTACTAATTGAGAACGCGTTGCGTGGGTACCAGAAGAAAACTGAAATATAGATATTTACATAGAGCGCATACTAATTCCTATACGAGGAAGGATAAGAAACTAAGGTCACAAAGCAGATATTTTTTGGAGTTTTGTCTATTATAGGAGAATGAGAAGTGTACAGTAATTCTAATACATGGAGTTGGCAATTGTGCGGAGTTACAAACACCTACGGAGCTAGTTGTAGGTAATCACAAGTGGTGACTCGTTTGGAGAACTTCTCTCGCGTAGAAATCTGCTCAGTTATTCGATTTCTGTGAGCGAAACATATAACCGCGGCTGAAATTTACCGGCAGCTGGTAGAGGTTTATGGAGAGGCTGTAATGTCTTGTGAGCTTTCGCAGAATGGTGCCCGAAAGTTTGCGGTTGGTAGAGAAAACAATACCGATGAGGAACGCAGTGGCCGACCCAGCACGGCATCAACAGTCATCGACCATCCTCCCTACAGCCCGGACCTCACTCCAAGTGACTTTCACCTTTACCGCACTTAAAAAGAACACCTAGAAGGACGTTGCTTCGCTTCAAACGAGGTGGAACACTTTGTGATAGTGTAGCTGAACATGCAAGGACAGGATTTTTACCAGGAGGGAATCTTCAAATTCATCCCACGATGCGACAAGAGCCTTAAGCGATATGGAGACTGTCGAAAAATAACCTAATGTATGTACTATCTGTTGGCTGTATTGGTTGTATGAAATGATATATACACGTTTCTCTGCATGCTTTGTAACCTTACTTTCTGATCACTCCTTTTATAATTCCTTAAGGTTAGTGTAAAGGGACAAGTTTTGCCGATAGATGTCACTACAGTCTTCCAATCTCTCCCATGTATTTTTTACCCTTTACGAAAATTTACAATTTCTTTTATAAATTTTAACGTAGAGACTTCAAATTTTTAGAGAAGGAACTTCATAACATATTAAAGGGAACAATCCGTGCCGATTTTTTATTTAGAATTTTCTTCATTGTTGAAACAGCTTCATTGTTAAAGATTTAGATATCCATTTCAACAATGAAGAAAATTCTAAATAAAAAATCGGCACAGATTATTGCCTTCGATACATTATGAAGATCCTTTTCTAAAAATTTGAAGTCTGTAGGTTGAAATTTGTAAGAGAAATCGTGAATTTTCGTGAAAGATAAAAAATACATGGGAGAGATACGAAGACTATAGTGTCATCTATCGGCAAAACTTGTCCCTTTAAACCAACCTTAAACTGCTTGGGATAGGTCCCATAATTTTCATGCCAGATCATTTTAAAACGTGGTGTTTGGCGTTTTCGGCAGTTTATAGCCCTGAAAGGAGAGCTTTCGACCCATGTTTATTAGAATTTGTTATAAAGAATTACCTCAATTAAAGGAATTACGACACGGAGTTCATTAACATGTTGTACAAAAGAGATCAAATATTGTTACCTGTGTGGTGCGTCTTGGAGGTAGTGTGTGTTCATTTTTACGAATTACCTACCAAAAGATAGTGAACACATTATCACATGACACTTAAAATAAGAAAAATAAAGCCTTTTACAGATACGATGACTGCAGTCCAATATAGCACTCACATGGACGCTTTTCCTATTTATTGCTTTTTCCTGTCAGAAAATTAAGCTTTTAATGAAAGTACTTGTAGTGTACTTTTTAGTATTGTGTAATAATGTTTGCACTGTTTTCTGATAAGTAGTTTACCATGCCCGCTTCAGATTGCAGCGTTCCAATTGTATATATATGAGGCGTTCTGAATAGTGAGGGTGAATTCAACGAAGGGTTATTTCCTGAAAATACACTCTAATGGTCAGAATAATCGTCCATTTATTTTGGACTTCCACAAATTATGCATATAGGCACGAGAACTGCCTACAACAGAGAAATTTGGTTTTATTAGTTCAACGCCTCAAACGTAATTTCTGAACGTTCAGATTCCTTTTTAGTGCGCCCTACCTACCGGTACTCCTCATATATACATACAATAATGTCCGGTAGTCTAACAGTATTGAGCCATTTGCAAATCAGATGGCAAATCTCGGGGTATGTAAATCGCTGCTGCCCTAGATTCCATTTATTTACTAAACTTTTCATGAGTTTCGCATTCTGCATTCTTTTTAAACGCAAAATACATAGGAAAGCACGCCATTTGTTTGTTTTCATGGGTCTACATAAATATTTTTCTCCTTCTAGGGCCTGAGTCCAGGAGCAGCAATCGCTGAAATTCGAAAGCTTCTGTCAGGAATAAGTAAGAAAGAGGAGCCAAAACTAAAAACTGCAACGGCTTAGAGGAGACAACGCATTTTCAGCGCTGCACGTAGACATTGTGTTGTGCCTATTCTTTTCCTTTGTAAAGGTACAGTATTACAGAAACAGGGATGCACCTAGGACAGTTTAAATCGAACGAACGCTACGAAGATTTGGACCATGTATTAAGTTTCTGGAGTACTGCAAGCTGATTGCAGGATTGTATAGTTACAAAGTAACTCTTCATAATGATCTGTTGATATCATATTGAAAATAAATTAATATTTAAATAGCATTACGTTTGATCTTTTGCTTTAGTTTCCTTTGCTTATTTTTATTAGTTTTTTTCCTCCTGCTGATAAGCAAACATTCGGATGAGGCGGGAAGGGGGTTATTTTTTATTTTTCGTAATTGTATTCAGCATATTAAAATTAGTGCTCATGCAAATTTTCGCAACTGAACCGCCATTGATTTGTCAGAAAAATGTGCCTAAAACTCAGCCTTTGTAAAAATTTTCCCTTCTAGACTTCGAGGCACATAACTCACTCTCTGATTAAAATAGGAATATGAGTTATACCTCATTTAAATTGAAATTAAATCGTCTTTCAATGATATAGGTTTAGTTTGAATACTCTTTAAACGAAGGAAACACCAGAGGAATTTATGAACAAATGTTAGTTTTCTGATTACATTCGCTTATAATTTGGCAACACTGCCTCGAACACTAACAAAAGGGATTGAGACATACCCCATTATATTTGAAACATAATGTGAGGATGATGCATTCATTGCTCTAATAGTGTTAAGAATAAAATACAGATGTTTTCACTTGTAATGGAAAAGTAGAACGTTGAATTTAGCAAGGTAAAAGATAAACATTATAGTTATTGACGAACACGCACATACTAAAATAGTAGACCTTTGTATCTTGTGACGACCCGCTTGGACAAGCCTGAAGGACGAGGAAAAAACAGATTCAATCCATTGGTAAACACTTCCCCGTGGTAAAATATTTTCCCAGTATTGTGCTGAAAGTCTATGGATCAGCTCTGCTTTGATGTTGGTAATAGTACAGCAGAAAACGTTAATAGAATCTGGAACTCGCAAAACAGAATGGAGTTTTTTAAGATGGAGTCTGTGGGAAAAGTAAGATGTTTATGGATTTACGAATATATGTAAATCAACGTAGGACTGTGGCACATTGTTAGTAATTACCGAATTGTATGAGAGAGAGATTCGCTGAAAGCTAGTAATTTATTATAATGTGGTCAGTGTGAGGACGTTAAATATGTGAAGTACGTAGCTGAATAAAGATCTGATCTACGACTCAGAGTTTATCCTTTTTGTTACTAGGTTGTAGTCACTTTATTAGTGGCTCCCTGTCACATTTGCACCTGACATCTATTTCCTTGTATCTCTGTAGATCGTGTATATTACTTTGTATAGTCCACAGCCAAAAAACTTACAACATGGTAGGCGTAGTTTCACAGTAAACTTACATAACAGAGCAGGAAATCAACCTAACGTCTAAGTGGCACGAATCACGCTAGGAGAAACCTCGGCGTCCTCCCCTGTACACTTATTTTGGAGCAAAAGATTCGTCGTTTCACAATAAACTTACATGCTCATGTTGCAGTTTTTTTTTTTTTTTTTTTTTTTTCTGCGGACTGTACATGCATTTTGATAATTAAGAATAATACATCAAGCTCGTGGTACACCTTTAGACCACAGAAAACGGATTAAGGAACGTTGTTCTTCTGTGGTGCAAATGGACAGCTGCGCAGCAATGTTTACTTTGCAATAGGGCAAAGCAAATTGAAGTGATAACACTAAACCCTGACAATAATCAGCTTGTAAACACAGAAAGCCGTACAGGCAATCTACAGAAAACTAGAGGAAATGTGCACATATCCTTGAGAGTTTAGTATGCGTAATTGGAATAAAAACACACAAATTCATTTTTTTTATGTCATTTTTAATTTTTCACTGCAACCTTATTCAAATATTCATTAAATAGTTTTAAAATACTTTTTGGATCCAACATGAAAAAAAAAAAGTTTATAAACATTCAAACTATTTTCTAACATTAAATTACAAAAGAAATCTTGTCAAAATAGTTAAGAGAAATGCAACAGCATAACAAGTGAGGTAAAGCACCGAAACGCTTCCTTCAAATGTTAATGACCCGTGACAATTTCTGCACTCTATTGAGAAGGATATCTCCATGCTTGATGACGGCTTGGTACTGCATATTCTTGAGATCCGGCCGATTGGTCTCCACCACACCGTTCACTTTATCCACACGGCAGTGCAGGCGACCAGCAGCTATAAAACGTGACAACTCTCTATAAAAAAAGAAGCATACTATCGTTAGCAATTGGCTTCTGTGGTTTTCATTATCAAAACATACAAATATTAATTCAGATGTTTTCTCAACACGATTATCTCATCTAATAAACTACTAAAAATTGAAATGACTACACTAGTGTGCAAATTTAAGGACGAAAGTAAATTTCTTTTCGCATGCTAAGTCACACTCAACTGGCAAAGAGAGGTTAAACTTGACCCATACATAGAAAGCAGTGTTACAGTACGACGCCGGAAGAAGCACGAGATTAGAAGAACAAAGACAGTACTTTCATACAGAAACCATATACAGAAGTCTGATACTCGTGATGGCCCCGTCACATTACAGGAGTGATATGGATTTTATAAGGGTATGTGATCACAACAAACACTCATATATGCTATGAAACGTGCTCACATGCTCTCACAACGTTGATAATGAGTTGTTGTAGTATGGATGTTGACAATTGTGGGATGGACTTTGATACATCTGGACGTGTATCACAACGCGTGTTCGATCCGATTCGGGTTGAAGGAACAGACATTCCATTCGCCGAGAGCTCCACCACCTGCACTGTTCGATGTGGTCGCATATTATCATTCACAAAGATGAAGCCGGAGCTGACTGAACCTCTGACAAGACGCACATGGAGAAATACAGTGTCAATAACACTGACCTGTCAGTGTATGGCATTTAAAAATTTGAAGGTCAGTATACCCATGCAACATTTTGCCTCCCCACACAAGAACATCTGGAGCACCAAAACGGTCATGTTCGACAATGCTCCTGGGTTCATTTCGTATTCCCATCTCTCGACATAAATGCACGTCCAAAATTACTATATGGTGATCTTTATTATGAACTAATTTTCAGAACATTAATTTTACTTTGTGCAAGGGACTTTAAAGAAGTGCATTTAGTTTTCATTTTTTTGCATTTTACTTTACAATAAACTGTTTAACATTTGAACCTCATCCGTGGGAACCGGAGCGATAACATACTCTCATAGACTTTACTTATACGTCATGATAGTGCTTCAGCCAATGAGAGTACATGTGCAGACGAAATTAATGAAAATTTGTAGAAAACGGGTTTCGAGATTACTTTTTTACGCTTAGATTCTAGACCCGTGGGCTGTGCCTCGTGTGAAGAGCGGGAAGAACGATGCGATGCGTTTTTACTGAAGACGGCCACGTACTAGTTAGACATGCATAGAAACTCTATTTAGTTAACTTTTTGATTTTTTTTTTTTTTTTAACCTCTATATACCGTAATGTATTTAGAAACGAGCTTATAAAGATATCAAAATAATGAACTGAATAATATATGTAATTTCTTCAATATTTTCCTCTGTGTTTGTTATGTGCATTACCTGCCTGTACTAGGTTTTATATTATGTTCTTTACGGTGAACTCATATTTCTGTCAATATGAGTTCACCGTATTGTGGTTGTTTGTGGTGAGATTAGAACAAAACAGTATTAGCGAAGCTGTCAATGCACGAGTGCTGGATGGATTACAAGTTCGATTCCCCAGCTTGTTCATTACGTTTATTTCTTTTGCCATCCATAGTACTCAATAGGAACTACTCACACTAAATCTGCTCTCATCTCAGAAAAGAACGCGACTCTACTTCTCGGTCCAGTCCTGATGTTTTTAGCACTACCGCAAACGATACTGCCGATTTCCGTGTGTCAACAGAATATAATGGCCGTCGGGCAAAGAGACCGTTCCTCTACAGTCGATGTTCCACTGTAGAGCATGACACTAGGCGCCTTGCGATCCTTTTAAGTGTGTCTGAAATCGCACCCACGTTTGACGTTGGTCCCTTCTTGTCTGTTGGACAATGTAGTCGTCGTCAAATGTTGTCTTCGAGGCATGTTGGTGTGTAGGTAATGCCACCACAATACATCTTAACAGCTTTCTGACACACACAGTCTTGTCCCTTTCATTCAACTGTTTCGTGTTGGGGGAGCATATCCATTCGGCGTTACGGTCACCCCATGCAACATCCGCTTTCTGTCCATGTGTGGAAGACCTCTGGCAACATTTTGCATGGCTTTCATTTTCAACGACTACGCAACATTTTGTTACTTTCTCTAAAGCTTTCATTCATTTCCAACGACTACGCAACATTTTATGTTACTTTCTCTAGTTTTCATTTATTACCAACGACTACGCAACATTTTATTAGTTTCTCTAGAGCTTTCATTCATTTCCAACGACTACGCAATATTTTGTTACTTTCACTTGGGCTATCATTTATTTCGAACAACTACGCAATATGTTGTTACTTTCACTTGGGCTATCATTTATTTCGAACGACTACGCAACATTTTATGTTACTTTCTCTAGAGTTTTCATTCATTTCCAACGACTACGCAACACTTTATGTTACTTTCTCTAGAGTTTTCATTCATTTCCAACGACTACGCAACACTTTATGTTACTTTCTCTAGAGTTTTCATTCATTTCCAACGACTACGCAACACTTTATGTTACTTTCTCTAGAGTTTTCATTCATTTCCAACGACTATTCAACATTTTATTACTTTCTTTAAGGCTTTCTTTCATTCCCAACGACTACGCAACACTTTATGTTACCTTCTCTTGAGTTTTCATTCATTTCCAACGGCTACACAACACTTTATGTTACTTTCTCTAGAGTTTTCATTTATTACCAACGACTACGCAACATTTTATGTTACTTTCTCTAGAGCTTTTGTTCATTTAAAACGACTACGCAGCAACATTTTGTTTCTTTCTCCAAAGCTTTCATTCACTTCCAACGACTACATAAAAGCCAAATTCTTTGGGGGAAAATGGGAAACTCTTTTGTTGATAAACGAAACCGGTTTTTGTAGAAATCAATTTATATAAAGCAGCATATTAATCGACAGACCGAAGACAGTGGATTCATTTAATCATATATTGATTATTAAGGACAGAAACAATAGCAAATGAGAAACAAATAACCTTTTTTATTCATAGATGTCGGATTTGGTAACGTTAACCTCGAAAATGTTGACATGTCGCCTTTTAAACCTTGGAAGATTAGTTCTAATACTGAGGTTCTATGCAAATAATTTGAACGAGTTCTGTATAATTCACTTCAAATCTTTTACTTACTTTGATACCAGTGAAGGACTTGAATATATCGGATTCTTTCAATTTTGACAAACTACTCTAGAGTTACTACAATGAAATACAACTTAAGTAAATATAAGGTAACATAAGGAAGATTTTTTATTTAATCAGGATTAATTAATATGTTAGTTAAATATCGTAAGTGTTTCCAATACATACAATACTGTGCAGTGCTAAGTACAAATTTACATTCTATACCTTTAACAGTTTAATCCAACCTCTCATCTTTAGGAAACAAACAAACAACTAAATACACGGAAAGAAAAAGATTTTAATGATTCAGCGCTATTTAGAGGCTACACTTATTCTCGGGTGTTTTTGTTATTTTTATTCTTATCGCATAGCAAATATATAAAACGATAATCATGCCTGTTTTTATACAAATAATAATAATAATAATATGAATATATGATACTGATGATGTTTCTGTATGATGTTCACTTTCCTTAAGACTATGGTTGCGTGAATGTGTCACCGACTGGTGATAACGAACCTACCGGGCCCAGGTGGGCAAGCCATCAACGCTCACTGACCCATCCACCAAACCAATCATCCCCGGAAAATCGAACTCAAATTTGACCCAAAATGTAAAGATTTCCAAGTCTCCTTCATTCTCACTCACAGACCGGTGTCCAGATCTGCAGCCCACTAGCCGCATCCTTCGCGAGATAGGTTGCGTACCATCAAACTACCGATACAAGACATCGACCCAAGAGTGAAACTGACAATGAGTGCTTCGGAGATCTTAATGTTGGTATTTACTAACCCAGACAAAGAAAAAAATCTCGAACTGGATTCTGAATAGCGCAACGGAATTGAATTTTGTACACTGAATGCCTAAAATGAATTTAGTAGGTTTTAACGAAGTGAATTTCTGTCAGGTCTGCTATTTCAACCCCGGTCACACTAAGTGAAATCAATTCGTAGGTTTTAAAACAATAAACTTTTGATTTTTATACACTGTTTACGTACTGCTTTCGAAATTTCGTATACTACATACTAACAATACACAACTGGGTTTAATTTACTACTTAATGCTAAATAATGAGCTTTGTACTTGAAAAGATTTTGTTTCGGCTCGTACATTTTATTTGTACAAATTTTCTGCGTGACAAGAAGATAAACAAACACAAGAAAATAAAAAATAAAAAAATATGTTGTAATGTTCGGTAATTGGGAATTAAATTTTTAACACATCTGAATGACGAAGTTTGCGTACAAAATTGAATAAAATAACATTCTACTTCTTCCCATCTCGTGAGTATTACATTATACGCACTCAATTTCTATTGAACGTTAGGCAACTCTGTGTGTTATATGACATCTACAAATTTTTCAAATGAAGACAAATTTAATCACACAATAAATACCCTATACTACATATATGTCTATACATCACATTTCGCTTCTGTGTGCTATATACTAAATTTCTTTTCTCTCTTGTGCTATTCTCGGTCGTACTAATGTTGTGCTCTCCAAGTGGGGCCAGCATAGAGGATTTATACACATTAGGTGACCTCTTTATACAAGCTTAGGCCTGTCCACTTTTTTTTTCTTCCACAACAAATCACGACGACATGGAGAAAATACACACACAAGGAAAATATTCAGTAAACTGTACTTAACCTAAAATCCCTAAACCTAACTATCTAACCTAACTTAACCTAACACATATTAAAGATCACTTACATAGATGAATTTTTATTTTGTTTAGTATATAGCCTGCACAGCCTTTGTTAAGGGTGTATTAAATCTTATAATTATCTAATTAAATGGCCAAAATTTACAAAATATGTTCTCTGAAATCTGAACTTTTTTTTTTCACGATGGGAATTCAGAATACAAAACGAATATTTCACCATTGACAAACATCTCCCATTACCAATAGCCGTATATGGCACCCTTGTTATTAATGTGTGCCGAAAATTTATGTAAACATTTGTCTCATCATATCCCATCTGAAGTAAATCTGAGCCTAGAAAAACAGTGAATAGATTTGCATTGTAATGGCGAGCAGTACGTGAAATTTTGAGGTTTATACATCTAACATATATAATTTGGGGAAATGTATGTACCCGGAAGGTACGCACATTTCATGGTCGGTTATGACAATCGTCAAAACACTGAAACTTAACGAAAGAACTCCCCCATTGAGCGAGCAGTACTAGTCACATCATGAGCCTATATACGAAATAACTCAGGGAAAACGACGCTGAGTGTAGAACATTATGTTAAGCATCACAACACTAATAGACACACACATCTTCAATCCAAAACGATTAAATTTTGCAGGTTAAGTTCGTCCAAAAACAGAAATTTGGATGCAGAAATTAGTCACTTACTTGGTTAATTCCATGGCCTATAACTATACCTCAAGAATTATTGATGGTCTATCTGCTGACTTTACCAAATTTTATTCGTCCACTTGCCTCCTGGCAAGTTTTCCGGACGTCACAAAACAATCAAACCTGGAACCTAGGCGAATCCATGTTTCCCTCACGATCTGGGTGACAACGTGCTAATCCGACGCCAGCAGCTTGCTCTCTCGAACCATTGCACAATGAGCAAGTCAAACTAATTTGTATTGCGCCGCAGTCCTCAGGAGTTCATACTCCTAAAATGGTCCACTGACAGCTAACTAAACTGAAATTAACTGTAGTTACTTTCTGTAGATAAGACGCACTGCACGTCTGATCATGGCGGCTTCACTAACGAAAAGAACAAAGATAACTGGGAGAAGATTCCCAATTGGATTCTTTACAATGACGTAATGATAGGATGATCTAAGATCAAAAGGACCGAAACTCTTCACGACAGCAGAGATTGGAGATGCTCCAATCACAGACAATTTAGATTAAACAAAGAGATGCATCATGAAGCTATTATGGCTGACTTTACAAATGTGAAATTTTAAAGAAGATTTATGAAATAAAATTTTTGATTTCTTTTGATGATCCCCTAAGCCAAAAATATCCATGAAAATACACTGGAAAGGATTCAAAACGACCGGATAATGACATTATTTTCTAAAATAACACTAGATTTTGGCTAAATATATGAATATTATACAATATAGATATATATATAACCATATATTTTTATCTAAATACACTTAAAATCATTATTTCAATGGAGTTTTACGCAAAATTTGCGGTCTACATGAAAATTTAGTAAACAATTAATTATATTTCCAAAAGTTCAATAAATATAAAATTCCTACATATATATACTGGTTGCTCAAAACTTCCGGGCCATGTTACATTATACCATGTATAAGGTAACATGTTGTTCTGTATGACTGCGAAACATGGTCGATTACTCTGAGGGAAGATCGTACACTGAAAGTATTTGACAATAAAATGCTAAAACGAATATTCGACCCAAGAGAAACGGGAATGGTGAACGGTGGAAACTTCATAACGAGGAACTTCATAATTTATACGATTTACCAAACATTGTTAGGGTCATCAAGTCCACGTTAAGTAGCCAGGATGGAGGAAAGTAGGAACGCTTTCAAAATCTTAACTGGAAAACGACCATTAGGAAGACCTAGACGCAGATAGGAGGACAATATTAAGATGGATCTCTCAGAAATAGGGATACAAAATAGAAACTGGATCCAATTAGTTAAGGACAGATGTCAGTGGAGAGCTTTTGTGAACGTGGCATTGAACCTTCGGATGCCATAGAGTGAGTGCGCATAGTGATTCACTTGACACTCTAGTAACAAATCTTGACTACTACAACTAATACCGCCACTATTATTTTCAGATAACAAGGAATTAAAGGAAAGTGATATACTTACTGGTCCATGAAATCCTGAGTAACTCCGAAGGCCTTAGCCATGTTCTCTAGCGTCAAACTGCGATACGATTCCAACAGCTGTGTGTAGGCTAAAATCCTCATTTCTCTCACATAAAATCGATAGTGAGGGTGAAAGAGGTAGTCATACTTCAGCTTCAGCTCCACCTCCGCTACAATACAAAGTGAATGTGTTACAATAATATAGTCATAATAAACACAACTAGCTGCACATTTTCCTTTGAAAAGCTCTGTCGAAGCTATTCGCACAAATGTCGAAAGAACTATATCTCTTTTTTTTTTTTTTTTTTTTTTTTTTTAATTATAACTAAATATTTTAACAAGTTGTGAGTGCTTCATATTTTCCTAAAATAAATTGGCGTAATTTATATTCTGAATAACTTGTAACCTGTTCGCGAAATTTATTCATTGTAATACACTGGGATATTGTGTACGTGAAATTTACGCTCAGGACAAATCAAGCCATGAATACAGTCCCTGCCTACATTATATTTTAAATCAGTTCACATGAAGTGCAACTCAATTAAAGAAATATTTTTTCTCAGGTTTACGTCATTTAAGCTGTGTGGAACATAAGAATGAGTTGGGTTGAGTTGGTTTTGAGTTTAACGTCCCGTTCAGCAGCGAGGCTACGTGAGATCTACTGATTAACGTGGAATCCGAACCACATGAGCTCCCTCTTGAAATCGAACCCGAGTCTCCCATACCAAAGGTGTGTACGCTAACCACTTAGCCACGAAGGAGCTTGGAACATCAGAATGAGAGATGTTAAATGACAACTAGTGTAACTCTAAGATTTATAGCGCACGTAAGACTACTACACAACGCTTCTATGACACTTATGTAGCTTTAAAGAAAATAGCGATTTTTGTGGATGGTGTGATAAAATTTCATGAAATTCAGTATGAAACGATTCTGTATACTAGTATCTTGAGTAACATCCTTCATATTATAATATAAGAAACCTTACCTTATTCTATATTTGGCCATTTTATTATTAAGATTACATCTAACAACCCACTTCAACAAAGGATCCGCAACACTTGTAATATTAATTTTCGTGTTGAAGTCCATTTCACCTGGGGTGGTAGGGAATCATCGCTGACCAATCGTTGACGGATGCATTTCATGAAGCTTTAACATCGTCTGTTTTCTGCTGCAATTTGCTTTAGTGATGCAGCTGTGAAGCTATTGATTATTACCCAGTAAACCTCATTTTTATATTCCATACAGTTTACAACGTACTAATCTCAGAAGCTGTTAACTATTATGGTACATTCTGTTTTGCACAGAACACAGAACGGCCCCGCATTCTTTTGTATATTTGAAAAATACATTCATAACCGACAATGGTTCAGTTACTTACCGAGACTGGTGAAAAATTCAGAATAATGACAATTATATAAGGCATCCAAATATTTTTTCGCATTTTGGTCTGAATATAACACTTCTTGTATTTCGGCTCCTTTTATGATCTGTAAGATAAAATCAAATTACCGTCACTCAAAAGATTATTTGCACCGTTATCATACAATACAAGAAACAAAATGAATCGAGAGGGATGGAGGAATGATGATCTAACTGGGAGATTGCTCACTTATAGTATACATAGCTGCAGATCTTATTTCAGGCCATATGGACTTTTAGGTGGACAAGCATGGAATCAATTTTCTTCAACTCATGAATAGAAAAGTTTGATTCTGAGTTTGGCAACACTACAACAAATGGAGCGAAAAAATAGTGCTTGTTTTATAGCTCACGTTCACCACATACCATATTTAGGGAAATGTAAGACGCACCCCCCATTTTTCCTTCAAAAATTGGGAAGAAAAAATTCCTCGAATGTAAGACGCACCCTTAGCGAAAATGAAAAAAAAAATTAATGAAAAATAAAAAAAGATTAATAAACATGGAAAAACAAATATTATGGAAAAATAAAGGAACATTGAACTTACTACTGGAATTTACGGTATATTCATGTGCATCTGCTGGTACTTTTTCTTTCTTAATGTAATTAAGATACAACACTTGGTTGCGTCAGTTTTAGTTCTGCATTCTGTTCGTACACACAAAATACACATTCTTTACAGACTCGTGACTAACGGGATTAGCTATTTTTGGCAAAATTCCATCTAATCTGGTCTAAATTTGCATAACTCAAATCTATGACGCACCTTGATTTTGGAGGCAAAAAAAAAAAAAAATTCGACAAAAAGTGCGTCTTACAATCGCATACTTTTTTTTTTTTTTTTTTTAAAGCGTGTTTGTCATTATTTGTGTCGAGTATTACAGGAAACAAAAATTGAAGAACTCGACAGTATACCTAAGAAAAATCTAAAAATAAGATAGGAATCAGGAATTTTGGGAAACTAACAGCAATGTAATCAGGTGGAAATTCAGTTTTCTCGTTGAAAATTTCGTCCATCGTCAAAGTTAACAGTCAAAGAACTGCCTAAAATTTGTATGAAAACAAAAAAGAATATGTACGACGATAAAGTTTTTATCTTATTACTGTGGATAAAAACATTATATCCAATCCTTTTCACGTTTTCGTCACCGCAATCACTTCCATCATTCACTGACATTTATCATTTCATTTTAACAGGAAAGGATTAAAAATACAGATAGAATGTCTTGGTGCATATTTATTCAAGAGTGATAAGAACGAAGCGCGATTCGAACTGATACATGAATTTCTATCCGAGGCAGTTACCCCCTTACTCCAGAAATCAATTTCTAGACCACATGCATGGAAAACATGTGTTGGTCATGAACGGGCACTTTATGAAAATTGTTTATATGCTGTAGGCTACACGAGATAAGATGGTACTTGCACGTCAATGATTACACAGGCACACACACACAAAAATAAATAAAATAAAGTTGTGTGCAGTGGACACCAGGGTATGTAGTGGATGTATTTTGTTACGCCGAATACAAATTTCTAAACTTCAAGACGATTGACCATGTCCATTTTTTAATGGTCGAAAAACATGTATCCTCCCTATCCAAAATGGCTCAAGCTTTTCGCCCATAAAAAATTCACACGGTCAATCGCCCTGAGGTTTGCTGCACCGAACTTTATTATTTATTTATTATATGTGTGGCTGTGTTATGGAAGAACTGATTAAGTAAAAAGAATGGGAGGAAACGAGAAAAAGAAAACTCATGGACATGATGTCCACTAGCTCTCAGTGGCTGAAATTGAATCAGGGCACAATATCAGAAGTGAGAACTAGAGCACTGACCCTCCATGCTTTCCTATTATGTTGCAGACCAGAACATCAGTTGTTGCCTGTAAAAAGTTAATTAAGTGCAGTGTACAGTTACTGGAGGGGCTATAGCTATTTTGTTTTAGAATTAGGAATTAAGACTTCTGAGCTTTCGACATCAATGGCCATGCTTGCCTGTCACGGATGAGGGCTCACGTCCTTCGGCGAGCACACTATCCAGGGAAAGGGAAGGAAGGAAGCGATCTAGGACCTATATGTGAGGTACCATCCCGGCGTTTGCCTAGTGTGAATGAGAGAAACCCAGGAAAATCTCATCAGAATGGCTGGCCTGGAAAAGCTTTTACACCTTCTCGACCGAGTGTCCCCACTGGGAATCGAACCCGGGACCAGCTTTGTTTTGCAGCAAACTTTATAACAATAAACACTTATGCAAACGAAATAATGTAATCTAGCGTAATCAGTAATATAAATCATATCTTATATGTACAGGCTAGTTCAAGAAAGTCAGGCTATCCATTTCTGCATTCAGGCAACCATATGCTTAACAAAGCATAGCTCCTTTATTTACGTCCTCTACTTTACATTGGCTTGAAACAAAAGATCTCAATTTGGCTCAGTAAGATTCACGTTTCTTTGATTTAATTTCATCTACGAACAATACTGGCTTTACAAAGAAAGGTGGATAGTTTCTGAACAAGAGTGTATCGTGCTTTTACGTAGATGACTCTGGACCATATTACCGTTGATCATCATCTTTTAACGCAGTCCATTCAACCAGGCAGAAACCAAACCTTACATATATACTATAATTCTATATATTAATATTTTCAGTTTGTTTACGCAGTCCTATACTGTATAGAACTAAAAGTTCTTTTTTACATATTGTTAGTTTTAAAAACGTAAGATCCTTGTCTTACACCACTACCAGAAGGGCAATCCAACCCCTGTTAGGAGAGTGGTTGGTGGTTGTTGCCAGTTGTCCGATGTCTGAGCTAACACTCGTTCTATTGCAGTTAAACTCTCTATATATCCAGAAAAAACCCTCACTAACTGATCAACGCCTACGCCAAACTATAAGATAGAAACTTGAAATTTGGATAAGACATAGAATTTGTGACGTTAAGGCACTACTAAGAAAAGATTTCTGTAAATTCAACGTAAAAGGGGAGAATATGGAGTTACAATTATTATATTCAGATGCCCATATTTAGGAATCCCTTGCGGTTAGAGATAAATTTGGTATTTATAGACTTTTCATTTTAAATAATTAAACACACACTTCTGCGTTTTTTTTTTTTTTTTTTTTATTTTTTTTTTTATTTGTCTTACAAGAAACCAAAGGAGGTTAAAAGGGGTGGGAGTTGAATTATAGGATCTCCACACCTCGGAATCCCTTAAGATTACAGATCTGAAATTTGGATATGTAAACTTTCTGTTTAAAATAATTAAACATGTGTTTCTGCGTTTTTCATTATTTGCCCTAATAGGGAACAAAGTAGGTGGAAACGGAAAAGGGTAGGAGTCACAGTTCCTTAGGTTTAGGGACACGAAATTTGATAATTATTTTGACTTTTCACTTAAAATAATTCAACATGTGTTCCAGCGTTTCCAGATGTTTGACCTAGAATGGGTGAAAAAGAGGGGGAGTGGGGAGCCAACACGAGGTGTTCGAATTTGTTACGAAACTTTCAATTCAGACGAATTCTATGTATGAAGGGTCCAGAAGGAAGAACACAAAACATGCTCGCAATGGTACATGGAGGCGTCTGCTAGTTAACAACATAAAAATCTTTTCTGAACTTAACATTTGTAACAACAGTCTCTTACACACTACGAGCATCAATATGAGGAATGCATTAGTAACTGGCGTACCTTGTCCCTTAATTCATTCCGAGGCAACGCTATCATACTGACATACACAGTGTAGCGAACAAATCTTGAATACTCCATCAGCTCATACGAAGTGAAGGTCGAGATAGTGTCGAGGAAGAAAGCAGAGGCGCCTTTGAAATCACGAACAGCTATGCAATACAAGCCTTGGTAAACCTTCAGTCGATTCCGCCTATCCCAGTCACCACCATCTTCTATTAGACTGAAGAAGAAAATACACAAAAATTCATTTTTTAAGGACACAGTAAAGAAAGGATGCTCTACTCTTAAGTCATTCAATACAGAAAACGTTTCCTTTTACTCACTTAAACAAACAAACATGCAATGTATTTATTTAAGCCATATAAACATTGTTTAACTGTACTATTATAGAAAACAAAAAACAAAAAGGCATATGAAATCCATTCACGCAAAAATATTCATTAACTGGTTTTATGCACTTACTAGTTTATTTTAGGAAAGAAAAGAATGAGTTCCCTTCAGAAAAAGATTTTACAGAACCAATCCATTAAATGTTGTATGTGAACAGGTATGATTCTGTTTCACTACCTATATTAGTCTATATTGCTCCTCAATTATTTCTTCATGCATGTACCGTTGAAACAATAGTTTCAAGACCACATGTTTATTAGAAATCATCTTTGAACTCTGTATAATGCATCAATATAACTGACAAAGTTTGAAAGTTCGGGCATCTCAATGCTATAGTGAGCTTGTGGCAGATAGACCGAGAGCCGGGCTCGTGAGTTTAGGCATCTCAGTGTCGTAGTAAGCTTGAGGCAGATTGAGACTGAGAGCCGGGTTCACAAGTTTCGGCATCTTAGTGCTGTCGTGGGCTTGAAGCAGCTTGAGACCGAGAGCCAGGCTCGCGAGTTTTGACATCTTAGTGCTGTAGTAAGCTTGAGGTAGATTGACACCGAGAGCCGGGCATACGAGTTTAAGCATCTTAGAGCTATAGTGAGCTTGAGGCAGATTGAGATCGAGAGCCGGGCTCGTGCATTTGGTCATCTCAGTGCTTCTTTTGTACGCTGGCCACTTTTGTTGCATACTATAATTACTTGCTTCCCAGAGCAGCCATACATTTTCCCTCTTTAAAATTTAATGTCATTTCAATTGTACTAGAAATTAAGCGCTGTCTACATTTCTCAAATATACATTCTTATTTATTAAACGGGGTCACGGTGATTCAGTGGTAGAGCGTTTACCTCTGGTGCATGGGGTTCCTGGTTCGATACCCCGCCAAGAAAGTTTGTGGTGTACATCATACTTATGGGTTTTCTCGGGGTCCTCCCGTTTCTTCTCATATTCTCATTTACCAATTCTTCCATTATCATTCACCTGCTTTACTAATCGTCTCCGTTAGACTAATGGGTATAATCGTGGAGCGTTAAATTCAAAGATTTCATTTCATTTTATTTATGAAACGAGTGAGCTTTGTTTAACATTACGAAACCATGCGAATTCAAAAATGAAAGCGAAAAGAGTGCATCTATTACTTGCGACTGCAATAGACAAGAGATGGCAGATGCTACTTGCTCATCGCACGTCGAATTCACATCGAAAATAGTTTCTCGCTATAACTTACATTCACTACTATGCAGCAATCAATATTGAAAGCGGATGTTACTAGATCTTATTAATTCCGGTTTCCGTAGAATAATAATGCTATGATGAAATCTAGTCTTGCGAGTCGGAACCGATACCAACGCTCTAAGAGAATCAATAATACAACTGGTACTTTACTTTATTACTATCACTGTTGGTTGGAACAGGGAAATAAAGTACGAAATGAAACCTATTCTTGTGGTACTCAACTAATTTCAAACAACTACATTTCGCTATTTATTACCGTTTTTTACTATGGCAATCAGTGTCGAAACCGGAGAACCCTTAGATTTCCACCACTTCCGATTTGCATAGAGGGGCGAAATTCGAGGTGAAAGTTGTTCTTGGAAGGTTTAATCCATATCAAAAAGCCATTTCTCGCTATCTGTTATTGGTTTCACTCTACGGTATTCAACGTTGAAACAGAATATTTCATTTCCGTGATTTCCGGTCTGAATACGTTTCGAATAAATAAAAAAAAATAAAAGCTTGTCGTTATCTCTTACCATCTTTTTACTCTAACTAACTAAATCTGTGGCCTATGGAAACCGGAGGTTCAATGCCGCGTTCACAAAATCTCTCCACTGACTTCTATCCTTAGCCAACTGGATCCAGTTTCTCCTTCGTATTCCTATTTCTGCGAGATCCATCTTAATATTGTCCTCCCAACTGCGCCTAGATTTTTGTAATGGTCGTGTTCCGATTAGGCTTCCAGTTGAAACTTTGAAAGCTATTTTCTTTCATTCTGGCTACATAACCTGCCTACCTGAGCCTCCTACATTTTATGATCCTAACAATGTTTAATAAACCATATAAATTATGTGGTTCCTCGTTATGAAGTTTCTGCCATTCCCCATTCCCGTTCTTCTTGGATCCGAATATTCGTCTCAGGATCTTGTTCTCAAATACTTTTAGTCTATGTTCTTCCCTCAGAGTAAGCGACCATGTTTTTACTCTATGAAGACCGAAAGTAGTAGTAAATTTGTATTACTTCCGGTTTCAGCAGAGAGATGGAGGTGAAGATGCTGTATTTTCTTGAGGCGCCGAATCAATTGCAAAAAACTGCTTGTGGGTATTTCTTGTGCTTTTCTTCTATGGCGATCAATGTTGAAACCGGAAACTATTAATTTTTCTACAACTAGCAAAATTTTAATAGCGAGTTGGCGAATGAGACGGAACTTACTCTTGAGACGTGACTCGTTTACGAAAAACTGCTTCTGAATACAGGGTGTCTACTAACATTCCAAAATGAAAGTTCTTGACTTTTTCGTGACCTTTTCTTTACCATACCATAAAATTTCGTAACAGTCTCAAGAGCGATTTTGAATGCGAATTAGGCCAAATTTTCATGAATCCGATAGAAACGCGCTTTGCTTGCGATTCGGTAGCTTCTAAAGCCGAACATAGACATTTTTGGTGGTGAATTTTGACGTTTTATAGAACAAAATTTTTTAGTCTGTACTTTTATTTGTACAGGTAAAAAAAAAAAAAAAATCGTGACCCAAAAGCTAAATTTCGTGACTTTTCTTGATTTTCATGACCGTTTTCTGATTTCGTTACTTTCGTGACCGATACACACCCTGCAATATATATTACCGTTTTTGTTCCGATATCTGTCAACAGACAAACACAGCCATTCTATAAGATTTCCAATACCTAAGCATTACTGTTTGAAAGTCTAAAAAGAACTGTAAAGCAAGTAATCAATACTAAAAATGTATTCTGAACGGATCTATTTCCTTCTAGTTTTTTCTCAAATTAATTTATTTACATAATTCTAAGTGCTAATACCTTTTCGCCTTATCGATATTTTTGGTTATGAGATCATGATCCAAATAAAACAATCCAATGCGGATTAAATGGAATACGATGTCCAATCTGTGGCCCAGAGATACTGTCTTGTCGTACGTCTTCCTGAAGGATGATAACGCGCCATTCTGGAATAATAATAAAAATATTAATGTTACTTTAGTATTCTATAGCATTACGTTTGCTATATATATATATATATATATATATATATATATATATATATATATAAACTCAAGTAAAGCATACCTTGAAAAGATCACTACGACTTCTTGTACAAAAATATTTCAAACGATCCTACATTCCTACATCTCAGTTAAAATTTCTTTCCCAGTCACTCTCAAAAGTACATTCAGACAACGGGCACACGGTGCAATATAAAGAATTCAACCATATATATATCTATTCTTGAGTTTAATAATCCACTACCAACTCAAGTCGAAGTAAGTTCATAGGTCAATAAGTGAATGAAATGTCGCTACACAAAACAGACCCAAAGACACACAGGAATAATACTTTTTTTTTTTTTAAAAAAAATGTTAAGTTCACATATTAATGAAAAAATGCAAGACTGAACCTTGTACCAAACTCGGGTCTCTGGCTTACAATATCGATGCGTTATCCATTACGCTACCCAGTCCGCTCTCTCAACAGCCATATATTCTTCCACTCTTGAAGTCTGTGCCCAGCCACTCATATGGACTGTACCGTAACTTCTGTGTGTGCTACATTGCGGAATACTTCTGATGCGGAATTCATATACTATTGTGCTTGGACAACCTTGTGCAAACGTCAAATATGTTCTGTATGTCAATCGTACATTTTTTATCTCTTCGTATATCGTTGAATTTGCACCTAAAGAGAAACTAGTGTGATATTAAATAGGCTATTTCTTCCATTTACGATATATAATATTATATAATTCAAAGTCAAAGGTAAAGTATACATTGTCGCGAACGTAGTAAGTTTTGTCACTTCAAATTTTCAGCGATCTAGCTACTATTAGGTGAATACTTAGAAAAGAGGTGCTTCGGTATTAAGTTAAGAAGACTTAAGGAAGCTCATGAACTGCTTCTGTTTTCCACTGTCCTCAATTTCATTTAAGTTCCATAGGGATAATGAAAACTAATGCCTCATAGGTGTCCGTTACTAGGAGGTTTCGCTGGATAATGAAAACTAATACCCCATGTGTCTGTTACTTGGAAGTTTCACTGGATAATGAAAATCCCCACCCCACTCAAATCGTTAGAATATTGAACTTATAAGTACAAAATAATCGATGAGTTTGAGTCACAGTCCTGTCTCTCAAACTTAATGCCATCTTAATTTAAATTCTATGTAAAATATAGAGGATTCATGAAAATGGTAAATCCATCCGTATATTATTATTCAAATAAATCTCACCACAAGGAATCCAATTTTAGAAAGTAAAAGTACAAACACATTAATATTCACCTTATCCCCAATTCTACAAAGATACTCCGATTTTCTGAGATGAGCCTCTCGCACTTCCATTTCACCCAAATTTTTCTCTGCATCTTCAATCGCCTCGTCCAGCTGCTCTAACCTAGCCTTATTTGCTGACTTCATACTAGAGAGCAGCTGCTCATCCACAGTCCACCCAAGCTCAGCACATACCTCCTCATAGAATGGGGCCATATCTGAAAAACAGAATTGAACAATCAAATTTAAAAAGTTTTTGGTTACTTTTTTTCTAAAATACAGCTTTATTATTTATTTATTTATTATTGTCGCGCCTATCCGATTTCTTCATTTTTTTCCCTAAACTATCAGTTTCATAAATTTGAAAATTTTCACTATTTACTTCGAGGACGAGTATTAGTTGGGTGTGTCAGTAGCTGACATAAGGCAGGCAGGCATGTACTGACACGTTAATCCGGTGACCCGCCTCAATCACAATGTGAAAAATGCACTAAATTTCATGGAATTAGCATCTACGGAGAATTTAGTATAAGAACTACAAGTGACTGAAAAATGTACTTATAATACTGTAAACAGCAATATAGAAATAAGCTTTTTAGCTAGAGTATTTTGATTCTTCGCGTTTTGTGTATTTACGCTCCTTCTCGCTTTGGTACAGTTATCTCAGATTACGTTTCGTTTCGTACATGCGTAACGTCGTACTTCAGTGTGAATGTCCGCTGGTGCTTAAATAACAATTTCCATATCCTTGTATTACGTGTATTCTTGGTTCTTTCTTATCTAGTGGAAGGAATTAACATAATACATATTTGGCTGCAAACATGTCATGTTACCACTCTTTCATAATAAGGTACAAATAATACATATACCACAATAATATGGGATTTCTACGTATGACAGAATAACCACATCAACGTTGTAAAGTATTACCAAGAAAGGAACCAACATGGCTACTAACCCACCTTTACCTGTGTCTGTGGGCCAGCATTTTAGAATAATTTAGAGACAAGTTTTTACTTTCGTTTTATTATTATTATAAATTCAGTGATGTGGATCTTTGATTCCGGTTTTGAGAATTTATCTGTTCTTCTAGATTCGTTACTGTTATTGAGTTACGTGGTGACTTACTTTTGATGGTTGTTCCTTTTCTGTTAAGAGTGTGGATATGACTTTGACGTAATGTGTTGTGACAATGGTTTTCTTCATGTGGTACTGCTTATGATTTGCAGTCATGTGCTGTGCATTTCGCGCGCCTTGCTTTCTACTGTGTGTTCAGCTGTCTTCCAGGCAGCACATGTTTAATGTAATGGATGTTCCTTTTGACAATGAACAAATTAGAACTTTGAATTTGTATTGGTCGTGAACATTACTATGTGTCAATAAACTTAACATTCTTTTTCAGTGGTTATTCGTCCTTGGTGGTCAGTGAAGACATTTAACTGTGAACTACTCCTTTAATTTCGTCAATCCAATTATTAAGGCATACACACAAAACACTGATAACGTTTGGTGCCATCCGAGAAGGAGTTTGAGCTGTACATATGCTTACGAAGGAATGATGTTGCAGTTCGGCTATTATTTACGGAGTTGGAAATTTTGTTTTAGTTGTAATATTGAGATTATCACTGCGGATTTAGGCAAAATCGATCAACTATCGACCAGATATTTACCATTCGACAAATGCTCGAAAAGAAATGGGAATACAGTACCCTGGTACATCAACTATTTATTGATTTTAGAAAGATTTACGACTCGGTTAGGCGAGAAACATTGTACAACATTCTTACAGAATTTGGAATATCGAGAAAGCTAATTAGATTAATTAAAATGTGTTTAAATGAATCCCAAAGTAAAGTCCGAATAGGAAATCCTTGTCCACGAGCTTTCACGTCGAGAATGGCCTGAAACAAGGAGATGCATTGTTGCCATTATTAATTCAACTTTGTTCTGGAGTACGCTGAAGGATAGAGATGAAAAAAAAAAGTTTTTTTTTTAATCGATGGTTTTTTTCACATACAAAGTCGGCTATATTTGGGGGAAAAAACGGAAATTTTGGCTTTTATTCATTTTCATAATTTTTCTATCTAAATAGCTTTCTCATAGTATACTCTATAGTTAAGTAAGATTTCATGACCGAAATGCCATATTTCATTCTGGAATTCACCATCATGATGGATGGAACACGTTTTATGAATTAAAGTAAACATAAAGTACGTCGTATCTAAGGGCAATTTTAGAGACTATTTAACTTTATTTTAACTTCTGAATTATCGATATCTTTATTTTCTTTCTTCTCTAGATCATTTCATTTTTAGGCATCCGTGTTACATTTCTTACAGCTTAGTACTCTCTAGCTTCTAGCACGTAAGTTAAATTTATGTTTTTTCAATATATCCGTCAGAGCGTACGTTTTTCAACAGTACTGTAGCTGTGCAATGGTTTAGCAATAATCTTCCGGATGCAACCTTGAATACTATTTTATACAAATAATCAGTAGCGGA
The DNA here is from genome assembly GCF_964235325.1 of Thermobia domestica. Classification (NCBI taxonomy): domain Eukaryota; kingdom Metazoa; phylum Arthropoda; class Insecta; order Zygentoma; family Lepismatidae; genus Thermobia; species Thermobia domestica. The sequence continues at coordinate 5,019,260 of NC_137468.1, forward strand.
TTTAGAAAAGTATATAGGGAGAAGTTACTCCGAACTCAGATTATTTTTTTTTTTTAAATCCCTAAATTTTATTGGGAGAAGCTTGAAGTTTATGAGAACAGGAGGCATAATTAATATTTCGTTTCGTTTATACGTATATTCAACAATAATCTTCTGGATACATCCTTGAAGATCATTTCATACTGATAATCAGTGGCGGAGAAAAGGCTTCAATCAGAAAGACCTTAACTCCCTTGCAAATCAGACACTGCTGATAATCTAATATAAATAAAATAAAGAGTTTGCTTGTGTGTTTGTCTGTCTGTCTGTGTGCGGCCTGGGGACCAGACGAGTGGACCGAGAGTTACCAAATTTTGGTCAGTGGTACCTTGGCCCAGGCCTCAGATCAAGACAAAGCCCTTTTTTCAAATTTCGAACCAGGGGGTGTCAGGGGGGTCGTTTACCGGAACCGGCTTGGGAACCAGACAAATTGACCGAGAGTTACCAAATTTTAGTCACGAATGCCTTGGTCCAGGATCCAGACCAGAGTTAAACGATTTTGTCAAAATTCGAACCAGGGGGGCGTTTACCGGGACTTGTAAAAGTAGTAGAAAATGACCGATATTATTGCCGAATTCATAGTTTTCGCGGTCGCTGAAATCACTGGTGAAACTTCGATCGCATTAACTTCCAAATTCACGCTATTCTACTCCGGATCGGGGGTCACCAGCAGGGAGGGAGGGGGATGAGATACCGAGACACATAAAAGTAATCAAAAATGACCGATATTAGTGTCAAATCCATAGTTTTCACGGTCACTAAAATCAATGGTGACACTTCCATTAGCGATGACTTGCAAATTTAGTTACAATTGTATGCGGGCCGGGAGTCGTTGGGGGGGGGGAGTACCGAGACGTAAAAAATACCCCAAAATGACCGATATTAGTATAAAATCCTAGTTTTCGCGGTCGCTGAGATCAATGGTGATACTCCCACAGGCGTTGACTTCCAAATACAGCCCCCGTGCGAAGCATGGGTATATTCAACTAGATAGTAATAAGAACGATTTAAAAACAATAACAAAGGAAATCGGCCAGGACTTACAGTACACGCATTATCTCTATATTGACATATAGAATTAACAAAAACTTTTGACAGAATGATCGAATGCGGGATTTGAATTCCGGACTTCCCGATAGAAGCACAAAACCTATCCACTCATTCATGTTTGTTATGCAGTTATGCTTGACTTAAATGTATTCCGTAGTTTTTCTTTCTTTGAAAAAGGGAGTTCCGTAATGATATGTTGAGTTCCGCTTGTTAAAAATTCAGAAACTTCGGGACTGGGTAAACCGTGATGGTCGTTATATATTCTACAGCCTTAAAAACCACATACTCATATAACAGTCTATTATGCATATGATCCATGAACACAAAATTCAATACTTTCCCGACTCTATAAAGGAGCTTAAGAAACAAGTCAGTGCATTATAGAATTCGGGACTTTACTGATTTTGCAGGTCCGACGCACCTAATAGGTGGTAACAGATTATTAAATTAATAATTTATTTTAAACATCAAATACTGATTTCACGAATGAATATCGATATATAATGGCAAAATTAAAGTCCATTTCAACTAGACAATAAGCAATTTAAGAATAGGTTTTGGTGGTGTCGTGCTTATATTTGAAAGTCTCTTAAGTAATACGAGAGCGTTCAAGAAATTGTCATTCAGGAAAGATTGAATATTGAGAAAGAAATCAGAGGCCACATTCTGGATGATGATGTGTTTTGGATAACAATTCGAACCATTCTTGAAATTCGTCCTATTGCAACAAGCATCACTAAAATCGCTAGTTTCAGATGTACCTGAAGTATTTCATGATATTCAAGAAAAGCTACTTTTACATCTTCCAGCTTCCCCTTTATCAAGTATTTCTCTCATGTTTTATTTTAATGTTATTTTGTGTCAAAAAGAGAGTGTAGGATACTTTGAAGTAAACATTCTACATACAATTTTGCTAGTTATTTGTGTATTTTTTTTAAAAAAGTACTTACTTTTGTATATAAGAGGTTAAACAATTATTACATACATTGGTTAATCCTTTGGGACTCATAATAAATATGTTAAGAACTAAAATTGTTAAAATATCTTTTCAAAATATATGGTTTACTTTCGACGTTTTATATTATTATCTGTATTAACCAGTAATTAAATTAATTTTTGTATTGAAGAGAAGCGAAACAAAGTCCTGCTTTATCAATTTAAAGCAAAATTTTGAAAAAAAAGACCAAAATTTCCCAAGCAAAAAAAGCGAAGCACAAACACTTTTTTTTTTTTAAGCCGTTTGTTAACGAGCCCGACCAAAACCCGACATATGCCTTTTTTCATACTTTGGTTGGATATTATTTAATATTATTGGCATTACTCGAGCAGATGGTTCTACCAAATTTTGACCCATTTCTTACATATTCAGGATAGGTTAGAGCATTGTATTTCTTTTAGCAGAGCATGCACTAAATAAGGACCTCAATTACTACTTGCAGACTGATTTCAGGAGGGCTCAATTCAAATAGTGTGGACGTATGGCATGAAAATTACAGTGCATAAAACACGAGTCGAGTTGCGCTAAGGCTATTTTACCGAGTCAAGGCAGGAAGGTCCGAGCGGTAGCAGGCGCATCGGCGACTGGGGGTATACTCATAAACGAGGATAGTGGAAAAGAACACAAATATAATACTTTCACTATCACTCAAAATTCATTTCAATATGTTGTACACTGACAGCAATTACTTCTATTAACACTCTCATTCTTTCACAAAAAATGTTTCACATCGTATATTACCTATAAATTTTTTATTTGGTAGAACCGTCTGCTTGAATGAACTCTTCAGGTTCTTCTCCAAATCACTTGGTAGTGATTACGATTCGTTATTTGTAACTGTGATGTAGTCATTCTATGGGGGGCAGTGTGGACGTATGGCATTAAAACGAACCAACCTGTGCTAGGTGGCCACTAAAAAGCACGAATGCTATCTAACCGCAGCAGGGGGACCCAAACGTTAGTGAGGGATTATGACCGTAGGGTACAAGCGCAACAATGGTTAGTATACGTATAAACGAGGTGCTTCACACGGCTCATTGTGAGCCACAATACTGGTTCCGTAGCCGTTGATGGATTTCTAGGGTTTTTGGGCTTTGATAATATGCTTCTGTTTCATTACTGTTTATTGTGTGTCCTTTTTAGCAGATGAGAAATATGATGGTTCCTGCTATACTTTCCTCTATTATTTTATACATAGCATATTTCAAATTTTGATAAATTTAAGACCGTCTTACAATGAAACGTTTGCATAGTTTGATCATTTGAATCCGGCAATATTTAAACCAGCCGCTTTTTTTTTTAATGGTTTAAAAAAACGAACAATGGTTTAAATCGTGTAAACTTCATGGTGACGTTTCCACATATCAAACCAATCTGCATTAGTTTTATCTCCTTTTTACCTTTTAATCAAGGCATCAAATGTTCAATTCTCGATCGAACCATAACCTTTCTTTCAATTCTAAAACAAGTAGCAGCTCGAATGTCACTTGAACCAAAAGTCTTCTCGTTGATAACCTTGGTATTACATAAGGATGTTAAGCTTAAACATACGAAATTGTATATTTCTGCTTGCCTTAATGTCTGTGGTTTTATAAAGAAGAAAAGGTTGCTTTAGTTATTGGTAAAATTTATCGACTGCATACTTAGCTTATAACATTAGCTTGGACTGGACTTCCATGTTTAATTTATCTGAATGATATCTACATACTAAATTTGTAATTTATCACTTCACTTTTAGCGTACAGATTATACGTTGACCTTAAAATGTTACATGACAAGTAATAACAGGATTTTTCCAATGGCTAAGGCACGAGTTTCCCGATTTATATATAATTCTGTATAATAGTTTCACTTGTACGACTGTTTATGTTTTTGTCCTTCTGAAATGACTTGGAAAAATCAGCACAACGTATTTTTATCAGGAGTGTTTCGCGAGTGAGTCGGCAGACTCATCGTATTTGTGAGTCCCGGTTTCGAGTCCAAATTTCGGATTAACTGCTGTATCGCCGGACCAATTTTAGGAAATTTACCGGGTCAATTGGAGAATTTAGTTAAGTTTGTGAGGAAGAATGAGTGAAAGTCAGGTAAGGGGAATAGTAAAAGTTAAGAAAATGGTTGTTTTTGAGGTTATAAGCGGCACTGTATGGGAAGGCGGATGGACTATTTCGCGGATGGACAAGTACACTTGTTTTACTATACGAAACGATGGCAGAACTTTCTTTGTCTTTCTGCGATGAGCAATTGTAAGTAAAAAATTTTCTGCAGAAGAAACACTAATGATTGATAAAAAATACGCTTTACGCGACGTAAAAAACAGTTGAAACTATATTTATGTGAGTCATCCGTGCATTTAAGACATCTGCACATAGTAAGCATGTTTTTATACTTTTCTCTTGGCTACTTTTATTTCCTCTAACAATTTTTCTGCACAGGCGCAGCAAATTATCTGCGATCAGATCGCAGCATGTTCTGCTAATGGGCTATACGAATCCATAGATTGTAAAAGAGACAAGAAAAATTTGGTCAAATCTTTAATTTGCGCATTCCATATCGAGAACAGAACCCATCTAACCCCTGCGAAGGTTCTAACCCGTTTCTACTACTACTACTTATATTATGGATCCGTATAGTAAAACTACACGCCTAATAACGTAATCTAACGTAACGTAATGCAATCCAACCAATATAACCGAATGCAGTACATTTTGATACTTTTTCTATTTCGAAATTGGTCCGGCGATACCGCAGTAATGCCCAAATTTCTCTATCGACAACAATCTACATAAAAATGAAGTGGAAAGTGCACTTCTACCTACTCGGGAAATGCTACACCAGGCACGCAAAATATAACCCTCTAAAACCGATTCATTGAATGAAACGATCAAAGTAAACACTTGCCCATTTATGTATGCCCCCGATTCTGTATCTACACCTACTTACCTTTGCATAACTACACAAGTGCACCTTATCTTCTAGATAACACTACGATTCAAGTATTTGTACATGTTAGATGTAGTAAATGTAAGTAAAGTTTACACGCTTGCTTAAGTTGAATTTTAATAATCAAGTATGTGCCAGGGTAAAGTGACATCTAACTTTACATGCTGTCAAATAATACCGGTTTCGGAGTACATTGAAATACTTACTTTCTTTGGATATGGCATCCAACAAACTATCCTTGAGCTGCTGATCATTTCTACGATCAGTCTGTTTTAAAAGAAACTTCCACTGAGCTAATTGTAGGTTAGGATTCTTCTCCAAGCCCTCTTTTTCTAAGTTTTCTATAGGCATGACTTTTATAATTTAGTTCACCCCGTCAACATACAGAATCAGTACGTCACTTCTTCTTCTTCTTCAATGAAAATTAGGAACCCGTATAGGGTTAAGATTTAGAACTTGGCAGCCAAACTAACCATGTCCTTTATTACACTGAAAAATGGTTGGAAGATGTTCATTTATTTATTTATTTATTCATAAAGTTTCATACAGCACTAGGCCAATTAGCTGAAACTGTACCACATAAAAGAACAATAAAAAAGGTAAAATACACAAAAAAGTTTATCTCTCAATATACAAGGTTCTCATCAATTGAGTTCTCAAGTTTCTTTCAAAGGTAAAAATGTTACATACTGTTGACAATGTATTAAAATCTTGCGCTACTCTGTAAAATAAGGAGCGCTTAGGTGTCTCATAAGATAAGTTGAGAGAGCGAGTTCATCTCTGAGGAACACGAAAGTTAATCTGCGATAGTAAAAATTCAGTGTCAATTTTTGCCATTGATGATCTTATACAGGTAAAGTAAGTCAGTTCCGCGACGTCGTTTGTCAGGGGAACATAAGTTCATTAAAGACATTAGTTCTTGTTTCGAGTAATTACGTAACTCGAAAATCCTGAATCTAACTGTTGCAAGAAAGAAGTTTAATACAGAGTCAATGCGAGATAGATTAGTAGATACTGCCATGTTCCATAGAGGTGAACAATATTCAATGATCGTAGAAATTAATGCCTTATAAAACATTGTAAGGACAGGAAGAATTTGTATTTCCGGAAATCTAATGAGTAGACCAAGTAGTTTCATATCTGGATGAGATCGAACTAGTATGATCCTCAAAGAAGAGTTTTCATCAAAGACAACACCTAAATCTTTTTGAGATGAGACACGTTCGATAGGTACGTTGTTAATATTATATATCCGTCGACGAACAGTATTTTTAAGGAAATAAAGATCGTAGTACATTTATCGGGGTTTAGAGGTAGATTCCAGGTAGAGTGCCAATTACATAACATATCTATGTCAGCTTGCAATGAAGAAGCATCGTCTATAGTGTGTTGTTTAATATAAATTGATTATATTATTTGAGTATAATTAAATAAAACTTTAAGATACATTTTAAATATAAAGGCAATAGCAATATTCTTTACAAGCAAGGTATTTCATCAGCCTTGCAAATCATTGTAAACAACTTCTGGTGTAAGGGAAAGTGCCCTGCCACAATCATATAAAATGCCTCACTTTTAACAACAACTTAGGATTCGACTACCAAATCTTGAATAGGCGCTTCGAGGTTTTACAAGAATGGAAGCACACTCTCCTGGTCAGTAAGTTGTCCTTCCTTTTCCTTACTGTTTATTGTTACGATGACATTGGCTATGCCAGATTGTTGGAAGGTTTTCCAACGACAGGTTTTCACTAACCATTAATACTATTGAGCATTCAAACTTATCATTCATGCAATATCATGTTGACTTAGTACATTTGTTTTGAGAATATTAATCTCATTTGGCTCCCATTTATCATCGTGTTTTGTTTAGAAATACCTGTTTAAGCTAATGGCACTTATATATCTAATAGAATTAAATATTCTCCTTAATAGTGCCTTGTAATAGCAAAGATGCAGAATGTGACATTGTTTATTATTTGTTAAATAAATCTGTTAGCAGATCTTCATTCCTTTCATTTTCATATCATAATTAAGCTACAGAAATACATCTTTATTAATAGACGAAACATGGCTCTTTTCAGGCGAAGACAATCGTACGTATAGCAATGTCATCTTAACATAATCCTAATTAATTTCATGCCAATAAATTTTAAGTTTGTTATGCTTTTCCTCAAAATACTCTTAGCAGGTATAAGGTTTACATTTTCAACTAAAGCAGTTGAACTTAACAGTATTCTTTGTATAAAGTAGCCTTTCGTAAAGATTCTTGCTATTGCTTCCGTTATGACCTACATAAGCTACTTTAAATATGTACTTTGTGCTTCTTTTAGACTTTCGCCCATATTTCAGATCCCTGCACCATTGCTTTCAAGTTGCTAAACACAGCAACCCACCCTTTAATGCAGTTTTTCTGTATTCTTATTATATAGATAAATACAGTTCTAGATTTCTTAGAAAAGTTTAGTGTTTGAGATAGTATGAGGTACAATAAATCGGCAATAATTTTCCATGAGACCGATCCTCTCTATTTTCAACCAAAACAGTTTCCAGGAACATAAAAAATAGCTATTTAAACTTGTATCCCATCTCACCCACTAATTTAGCAGTATAAAAAATAGTTAAACTTATACAAAATCGCTAGATAAGAAGAATAGGCCCCATTTCTATTAGCCTAATATATAAATCTAGTCTTACAAAATAATATAGAATAGAAACTTAGAGGTTTCTGAGTTAAACCTCCCTACTTTTCAAATAACAATGATTGCATATAAGCAACTTAAGTTCATACTCCTATAGATTGTATTGAAACAATCTGGGTTACTTAGAACTTCTCTATAATTGTAAATAAACCGAAGAGGTCCTAACTATAATCCTCTTCTTATTAATTCCATGGTAGATATTGCACTATGCAACTTTGTCTTATCTCTTTATAGCGCGCAAATTGAGATTAAGACTAAGCTAAGTAGAAATGGAGCTGTTTCTCGTAGACAATAGATTTTATTGCCCCCTTAATTGCTTTATTACCTAACGACTTTCGATGTCAATATGGCCGTGTCGGCCTTGGAGAGGTTTTAGGGGGAGGTTGTTTTATTACCCTGTTTGTTAGGTGGTTAGACGGGTTCCTGGAAAAGGTTGAGTGTTAGGAGGGATGGAGTAGTTTCTAGAAAAGAGGTTGAAGGACATGATTTTGATAGGGTTGTTTCTAACAGCTATGCTATGATCAAATTAATTATTCTTTTATTTGTATTTTCTTAATAAATTAATTGGAACAATTGTATTGGTTCGCTTGCTAAGCAAGCTCCTTATTTATTGGATCGTTTGCTAAAGCATACTCTGCTTATTTATTGGATCGTTTGCTGTGCAAACTCGTTGTTAAATTTGATTGTGATTATATTATGTTTTTTCCCAAATCGTATGCTAAAGCATACTCCATAGAACAATCTCTGATTGTGATTATATTAATTAATTCTTTTAATAAATTAATTGGAACAATTTCTATTGGATTGCTTGCCCTACAAGCTCCTTATTATTTTTCCCAAATCGTATGCTAAAGCATACTCCATAGAACAATCTCTGATTGTGATTATATTAATTAATTCGATCATTTGCATAGCAATTTGTATTTTCCTAATAAATTGGAGGGAATAAACTTTATTCATGCGGGACTTCTTAATTTGACGGATCGTATGCATAGCATACTCGGTGAGCGTGGTAAAAGCTCGTGTATAGAATATGTATACTGCGGTATGATAGGCATTGCTGGTACATATACAGAGCGTGGTTTTCGTACGTCTTTCGCTGGTGAACTTAAGACATGAACTGAACTTTTCGCGCGCTTTTTGGAAACTGGTTGTGCAACAGGGAAAGATGGCGTTGTTGGGTAACAGGTGCGTGTTAAAACATGAAGACAAATACAAAGGAAAACCGACGACACGTTTAGTATACATCACAGAGTGCCGACAGAGTAATAAAAGCAAGTTTGACGCCAGGGTAGGTGAATACAAGACATTGTCGGCGAAGAATACAAAGAGGATTGAGGTTGTGGCAGGTAAACATGTTGAATCATGCCCCTATGCTAATTGGTAATAGAAAAGAAGTTTTGCGCGGCGAATGATGAACACGTGATTACCTTGTGGGTATGAAAATACTTTAAATACGGGCTATAGCGGAAAATATATATAGAGACACCATGCATCTCTTTGAGAAAGAAGAACGCTACGAGGTTAACACTGAAGCAATATCCGATGCTGAAACAGAAATATACGAATCATCGTCAGATGAAGAATATGATTTTGATGCAATAGATTCACCAGTGCTAACAACAGTTTCACCAACGCCACCGTCATCACCAGCAGTATTATCAAGAACATCACGATTTTGGGGTTTAGATTGTTGTTGTAATAGTCAAAAGGTGGACCGTGAATGTATAAAGAAGGCTATTGAAAAATGGGATTTCAACGATACATTAATTTGCGATGGATGTAGAGAAGGATCCCCTCATGATTTTGCGCATGATTGTATGAATGTACACCCAGAGTCATTGGAAACCCGTGCATGGAGTATTATTGCAAGTCCTAGTGTTGAAGAAGATGTGTTTTACTTGTATGCAAACACCCATATTATTGGAATATTAACAAGAGAAAAATTCTATGAAACGTATGTGGAATTATTAAGTGATACAGACTATCTTCCGGAATTACTGGACATTTTCATAAGAAAAGACAAACGGAAAGCGAATATTTCAGATTGAAAAAATGTATTCGAATAGAGTTAGTGTTTCATGTGTGTTATGCAGTGATGAAAACATTAATGTGAACTGTGTATTAAAAACTATAAAAGTATACTTACGTAACACCAATCCAATTGAATGCATGGAATGCAAGTTAAATCTTCCTCATGATTGTACTCATCTTCATAATACTGGAACATTTGCAACGAAGTACTTATCTCTTGATAAAACTCTTAGTGAACTTTTTGAAGTTTTTGAACAAGAACATAGTGAAATCTCATTTATATGGTTTATGCGTAAAATTTGTGATCTTTTAAAAAATACAGAATTTGTTGGACAGATTATTCCGTTTTTCATTTATCACACAAATGAAATTTCACCATGTGTAAATCAATATATTATCGATATTCAAGGTTTTAAAATGTCTGATAATGAATTTATCATTCGTGAGTTTTGTTTAACTGCATGCGATGATACAGTAAATTTCCATTGCTTGGTAAAATCACCAATAGATTATAATTTATTATCATTAGGATGTCAAAAACAAATTGATTGGTTAACTTTAAATTTACATGGTTTGAAATGGAATAGCAAAACTGGATATACTGTATCATGCATACGAAACCTTGTATATCAATTATGTTCAAAGAATTCATCCTTTTATTGTAAAGGTTTAGAGAAATCTCTTTGGATTAAAAGAATATTTGCATTAGATAATGTCATTGATTTAGAAACAAAACATTGTCCACCATTAAGTGAATTATGTGCAAACACATTTAATGATTATTGTAATTTTCACACAAATATTGTAAAGAAATCAGGATGTGCATATCGTAATGCACAACAGTTGAATTATTGGTGGAAATATGAAAGATCAACAGCATTAACTAATGCATTATCAAGATTGTAATGTTTTCTTAGGAATTGTAAATAAAATGCAGGAATGTAAGTTTTAAACAAAAAAAAAATTATTGAAAATTTAAAAAAAATTGTATATATGATAAAAAAATAAAAAATTGTAAACATATAATAAGAAAAAATAAAAAAATAAAAAAAATATTTCTGTTTTCTTTTTTTAAAAAATTTGTTCACATGTTTATAAACGATATCATCATTCTTTTTCAAATTTTTCTTCTTAAACATTTTTAAACACTTTTGAAATGATTGAGTGCGGATAATATGATGCAAAAAGAACAACACAAAATACCCGCACAACACAGAATTATCATGTTGATATTGATGATTATTCGTAAAGTACATTTTAGTATTTTTCGACAAAAAGTTTTTTATTTCTTTGGGAATGTCCATAGCAAGACTGTCAAAGTAGTACCCATGTTTTTTCTTATTGATGTACACTGCGACCCAGTGTGAACCAGCAGAATCAGATGTATCAAGATTAACCACAAGTGCAGCAGGAGGTTCTACCGTTACAGGAAGTCTGTCAATAGGGTAAATTCCAGTAACACTTGCACCAGTCACTTTATCACTTAGTAACACTTTTAACAATTCGTCACTATACATGATGAAGATTATTATTTTTAATTGTAGTAGGTATGTAACTATCACTGTTATTCACATGTAAGACATAGTCATACACTTTTACATATTCACTATACAGTAATGCTTCATGAACACTGCACCTATATTGTCCGAAACGATGCTTATTATGTGCACACCGATGAACGTGAAAACTTAATGCAGTATACTTTGGACAGTTTATTTCTTCTAAATTTGTAACTTCTCTTTGAAGAATTTCTTGAAGAAAACACTTTCTATTTATTCCGTAGGTGTATATTGTTGTAGTATTTGAACAATATGATTGAAGTATTTCCTTAAGATGGGAATATTCTACATCGCCTTCGTGCCAGGTAATGCCATACACATTCTCACCTAGATATTTGTTTGTACTTACGATCGGCTCAGCTAACTTATTTAAAGGAAATGGTGGTTTAAAAATCCAATTTTGGAAAAAGGGAACGTCAGGATTTACAATGGCTAATTCTTTTACAATAAAGTCATCTTCGTTATCATGATACGCCGAGAAGTGTACAACAACCCTCATCCTACTCAACTGAATAAATTAGAAGGTGTTATCAGTATAAATATTTCTATCTTTGTCTACTTGTGCTAAAGAATCGAATTGTGCGTACACAATGCATGTAACAGGTTCAGTTAAAGTTTCTGAAAATGATACTTTTAAATTTACAGGGGAATCGCGTACCACATCCCACGTGTTATCGTCTAAAGTTCCTGTTGGAGATAGAATAAAAGCATACAGAGCATATCCGTTTGGATACTCATCAAGAGTAACAGTATGGGAATAATTTTGATAATATATACCAGTACCTGAAATCAAAGTATAGTAACTTAGAAGATATAAATTGTTATTAAAATCAGGAGTGAGGGGGTTGGGAGGAAATGATTTTGAGCCGACTTGTAATTGCAGTTTGTTAACGTTAAAGTTTCGAAATTCAAAGGGATTAAGATGTGATTTCCCATTGAAGGCTGTGTTGGAGATGAAACCAATAACCAGGCCTTTAGGAACATTACCCAGGAAAAGATTATCAATGTTGTAAGACTTTACTTGTGCAGGTATAGTATAAGATCTTGTCTCCACTCTCGTCAGAGGTAACTTGGCCGTTTCCGAACCCATTCGTGTATTTAATTGCATAGCTAAATCTGCAGCTACATCAATACGTCGTACATGAAGAATAACTTCCTCAAGTGCAACTTTATAACTTGTATTTTCAGGAGACATTAAGCAAAAATTATCTTTACTACGATGTAGTTTTACACGTAAACTTACTTTGTTAGGAAGCATACGATCTAAACTTACAATATCAGTATGAAGACGTCCATACATTTCAAAAGATTTACTATTTTTCACCTTATTAGCACGTTTTTGAAAACCAGCATTTGTATTATCTAATTTATTAAAATTTTTTGCAGTATCTTTATGCCACAACCCACATGCTAAATGTGTTTGAGAAGCATCATAAGAATAATTTAATAATGTTTCAATGTATGCACGATAAGGATAAGATCCTGATGAAGAACTAATTAATTTATCATTTAACGAAATATCAATTTGACTAAATAAAGAATGTAAGAAATTATTTACTGGTGCAACAGTATCATCATTAGCTAAAGTTGTACCATCAGCTTTAGTAATTTTACAACGTACATAAAGATATAGATATGCAGGATGAATAAATTCCCTGTTTCTCCTGGAATAACAAATTCAATAGGTCCTTCTGAGGTTAATGTGGAAATAGGACGATATTCAGCATTTGTAGTTGCTTCAATAGCTGTTTGTGTCATTGGTATAGAAAAGAAATCAAATTCATTGGTACAACATTCAAAACTACTTGAATTTAGGAGCGCCATTATGAAAAGATGTCGTGTATATGTTTACGTTTTGTTGGTGGTCCAAACTTTACAATTGCAGGAGCTTTCCTCTTGCGTGACCGTCTCTTGCCGTTACCAGTTAGCAACTGCCCAACTTTATTAATTGCTTTTGTCTTTAAACTATTACCAGCTTCTTTTACACGCGCACGAACAGATTCTTTAAATGGTCGATTTTCTAATACATCACCCGCAACTTGCATACCGGTTTGTAATGCTTGACGCCCTACAGTTTTTGCACCTTGTTTAAGAAATGGTAAAGCAAAACGAAATAATCCTTTAAAGAAACTACCTATACCATGTCCCCTTTGATATACAGGTCCTGAAAAATATGGTATTCCACGTCCACGGTGATAAGTAACACGTCTTGCTCTCATCTTTTTCCTATAATTATTATTTAGCAGATGCAGGAGAGCGTTTAAAATGTAGTGTTACGGTCAGTGTCCCAGAACGAAATGGCAAATTTCGCCCTGCATGATCTTTTAATAGTATTTCAATTGTGTTAAAACAAAATTTTGCAAGTGGCATATAATGAATATCTTCAAAGGTAATTGTTTGAACTTTTCCGTATTTAATATCAGAGATTGTTGCTATACGTAATAATGGTGCTTTTGTATCACCTAAAAATTGATATTGTATAATATCTGTATATATAAAAATTTGATGTGGATATCCGATATCTACATATGGTTGTTTGAATCCACGAGATTCTTTAACAAGATCTGATTTTTCAGAAAAACCTAATTGTAAAGCTAATGTAGGCGACAATGTCACTGATTCTACACGTTCATTACATTCAACATGCACAACATTTGAAAAACTAAATTTTATAAAACTTGATATTGCGTTTAATTCCTCTAGTAAATGATGAATGGATGGATAATATCCAACAAGAATTTTACTTTTCATAGGTTCTGCATTTTTAATTTTGTACCATATAACATTTTCACCATCGGTAACATTATAACATGTTAATGGAATATGTACTTCACTTAATCCTACATACCAATCGGATTCTGATAAACGAATATTATTTTTTAATTGATTAATAAAATGTGTTGGACTATTTGTAGGATATACATCTGCACTAGCATTTGAAACTAGTGTAATGTAAAAACTATCATCAATACTTTCAGAAATCATTTTCGTTTAAAGTGAAGTGTTAGGTTTGAAGTTCCAAAACGAAATGGTAATTTTAACCCGTGTTCATCTTTTAAGTTTACTTCTATCGTATCAAAATATTTCTTTTCAACTTTAACATAATGTGGTGAGTGAAACACAAAAGATTTTACATGACCGTGTTGTACATTATATACACTAAGTTTTCGAACTAATGGTCCTATATTTTGTTGTTGTTTTACAATATCAATGCAAACATTAATTGTATTGGGAATATTATAATCTAAATCACATGGAAATTTTCCACGTGCTAATATTAAATCAACATTTCTAACTTTTGTGTATATAACTTTTTTAACATCATACGTATTTTCATTAATAAATCCGAAAATGTGTTGTAATCCTGGTGTAACACCAATCATACATTGATCTTCTAATTTCAAAGAATGTTTAATAACAATTTGATTTTTATTTTTTAAATAGTGTAACATACGAGCATTTTCAGGAATTAATTGTAGAATAGATTCAATTGATGAATAATATCCAGGTGTAATTGGAACATGGTGGCGTTCAACTTTACCATCGATAACACTAGTAATTATAATTTCTTCATTTTCACCAACATTGTAAAAACTCCACGGAATATTAATTTGTGTTAATGCAACACCCCATTCCCCATCACGTAAATCAATAGGTTGTGCCAATTTAACTCGAAATGATGATGTTGTATTATTATCAAAAAGATTGCTACTTGCATTTGAAGGAAGAGTAACGTAAAAGTCGTGTGTAAAGTTCGAATTCATTTTGCAGACTGAATAGAATCTGATCTAATCCACGAATTCATACTTGATGGATATCCTAACCATTTTACATACATCCACCCATTTTTACGTTTCAATACTTTTTCAATAAGATATGTTTTCTTTGAATTTATAATTACTTTTTGTAATTCTTCTGCATAAAATATTCCTTTAATTTCTTCACCGTTCCAATCTTTTAATTTGTAAGTGACAGGATCTGACTTTATACATTTGTCAACAATAAATATTTCTTGTGACCATTTAGGTAAATATCCTTTTTCTAATTTATGTTTATACTTACTAACACGAACATAATCACCCGAACTAAATTTACAAGTTATATTTTTCTTATTCTTTTTATTTCCGTATAATGTTTCCCACACTTGATTCACATTGGAATCATTTACTTGTGCAGGTGCCATTTTAATACTTGAATGGTATGAATGATTATAATTTTTTACAATTTGATCTAATATATTAATATAACGATAAGTATTCTTTGCAGTAAAATAACGATACAATCTTTCTTTTAATGTACGTATAAAGCGTTCTGCTAACGCACACTTAATTTCGGAATGAACACTATAATGATTAATTTCATATTCTTTAAACAATTGTTTTACATGTCGATTATAAAATTCACCACCTAAATCTGTTTGTACGTTAAACACAGGTAACTTGAAATTTTTAAAAATTTTTGTTATTGCTTTTACCATTTCAGGACCTTTCTTTGTTTTTAACGGAACACAATATGCATAACGTGAAAAAATGTCAATACAACATAATATATATTTATAATTATTATTATACTTTGCAATATTTTGCATATCTGCTAAATCCATTTGTAATGTTTCATTTGGTGCACTAACATAATACTTTTTACGTTCAAAAACTTTACGAGCTGGTGCATGTAATGTATAAGCATCTTGAGAAGCTAACCATTTTTTAATTTTCTTTTTAGATAACTTTGTTTTGCGTTGTAATGTTTGTATACTTGATAAAGAATCAGGATTTGAATAATCATAATATATTTTTGATAATTTTGTCATTTTACATACTATATTCTTTCCAATGTTTAAATAAATTAGCTACTACTGCAGGACTAGGAGATTTTCTTACTTTACGAATACGTTGTCGTCTACTACTACTACTACTACTACTACTACTACTACTTTTCACTTTTGATGCTGGCGTGCTAATAGGTGTACCAATAAATTCTTTAGGAACATTAAGATCTTCTAATAAATTTTTAAATTCATGAATACCTATAGGATTTCTTGAATATTTTCTTGTACGAACAACATCATTTACTAAATCTATAATATTTGAACCTGGTATTGTTTTTTCATGAATACGTACTGTACCAGACTTATCCCACTGAATTTTATTACAACTTGTCAACTGTTTTAATAATAGATCTGTTTTCCTACGAAGTGTTTTCGGTACTGATTGTAAAATGTCTGATACAAATGGTAAAATAGAAGTATTGCTATCTTGTTTGGAAGTTGTTGATGATGATGATTTTTCTTCTTCTTCTTGAATGATAGGTAAAGTAATAGGTTTATGTGAAGAAGATGTATACTGTAAATAACGATGCAAAGCTTGTTGATATAATTTCCACTTTTGTTGTACACTAAGATCACGACGTTTTAAGATGTTATTCATTTCTTCATCTAAACGTGACTGATGTGAATCTATGGATTTAAGATTCGATTGAATTTCATGTACAGCATTTTCAGGAACTAAAATCATTTTACGTAATTCTGACATACTTAACGACTAAAAATAATGCTTCCCACTGCTGCAAGAAGTGGTCCCAAGATTAACGGTAAAAGAGCACCACCTTTCTGTAGTAACAACTTTTTCTTTTTATTCAATGCAGTACGTTGCTGAGATAGAGCACGTAAGATCTTTTTATGTCTACGTAAACGTTGCTTCTGACGAGAATTTAAAGGGATGTTTCCTTTTATTGTGTTCTTAGCTACTTGAGATATTGTTCTTATTAAATCCCCTGAAGCATTTTGTAAAATTTGTTTTCGTTTGGTATTCTTGCATTTGCACAGTGCACGGAGCGTGCTGTAGTGTTGTTTCACCTTCAACATCTTGATGCAGACTAAACAAAAATTTCTGTATGCATGTCTTTTACGTTAGCGTACACATACATGATTTCATTCGGAAAAATATTTGTACGTATTCGCAATGCATCGTTTGTTTTTTGTGTCAAGTCAAATAATAAATAAGTGTGAGGCTCTCGTGTTACTTCTTCGAACACACTCACGACTTCTTTACTATACCGAGGCATAATTTGCCTTGCTAAATATTGTATTTGTAATTTATCACGTGGATTTTTAAATACTATAATATAATGTGCATTTAAACTAATATCACGTGCATGTTTTCCTTTTGGAAATAAATTTTGAATAATAAATATTACAGTTAACTTTTTGTGATGTGCATACTTTGTAAATAAATTAGCAACATCACCATTAGTTTCTGACATTAAATCATCAAGTATTAATAATGAATTTTCTTTGATTTCAAAATTATTCATGTCAGGTATTCCCTCTACAAAACGTATTTTTGCATTTGCATCTAATTTTGGTATTACTGCACCATAACACCAAACAATATCATTAAACTTTATACTAAACATTTGATCATGTTCATTAAGTAAACGATTTACAAAACAAGTTTTACCAGCCCTTGAAGGACCAGCGATTAAAATAGTAGAGGGATGTTGAAACTTTAACATCTTGTAATCAAATGAATGCATACAATAGAGACTCTGCTTTATATACACACTCACACTCATACATTGAATTTTAATATTTTCACAATCGTTGATTGTTCGGAGTATACATAGTAATGAAATGGATAAAAAATCACTGGGATATAAAATTAAAGCTGAAGTGACTAGATTATACATTGTTTGCACAGCAAACGAAAATATAAAAAGAATAAAATAAATTAAGAATAAATTAAATAAATTAGGAATAAATTAAGAATAAATTAAAAAATAAATATTTTTACAATCGATGATGGTTCGGGGTTTCATTACACGAAAGAGACACTCATACAAGTCACATTTACTCATCCGCGGGCCTATAACCGTAAGGTACACTTGCACGTTTTCGTATTGGTTCATCGTCGGTCATGTTAGGTTCGTCAATCCGTTTTCGTTTTTTGTTGACCTCACGGTGTGTCTTTGTCTCTCTACAGCTAAAGATACGGAACCCCGGTCTACGAACGATGCTATTTGGGTTTTCTATTACTGTGGACTCTAATTGTCCAGACACTAATTTATAGAAACTCTCAAAGTTAATTTTCTGAGAGGTCCTATCATTTAGTGTTATCCCCCTAATTTTGTATATATGCCGAACATCCCCTTGGGCATTTGTTAGCCGCATTGCATAATTTTTACAGCCAAGACCAATAAAGGTTGTAAACTCCCAACCTTCAGGAATTTCATTCGTCAGATCACCCAAATAGTTTCCGAGCGGTAACAAGGGTTCCTCATCTTTTTTCTGTAAGTACATGATACTGTTAGTGTCACAGTAGATTACTCTGTCAGGTCCTACAGTCGTCAGTAGTTCGTAAAGTCTAAGTCTAGCCCACGAAGTAATAAATGCGGCTAGTATCACATTGGAAAACTCCAACGGAACGTTTTCATTTTCAATGTCTCTGTACGTGAGAATGAGATGGTCATCATCAATTGGCACCACACTTTGAATTTCATACCTTGCCGTAGTTAAATACCTAAGAAAGGTAACCTCATCACTAACGATTATACTCTGCGACATGTCTGTGCGTTGCCCCCACTTACCATACAATGAATTGAGGTATAGCTTTGCACATTGCCTCAATCCCGGGTTCATCCTAATATTATCATAATTTAATCGTATGCCTTCAT